>NW_027224343.1:470000-770000 GCF_023699985.2 Odocoileus virginianus | reverse complement strand
CCGGCCCCTTCCGCTTCCTCGGCAGATGCACCGGGACGGCAGCACCCCCGCAAGGGAGTTCCAGACTCATTGAGAAGTTGTCAGATGACCCGGGCAGCATGGCTCCTTCCCTTTTTTAATCAGGTTATGTCATCACCCTGCTCGGGCTGCGGTTTGTTCCAGGGGGAAGAGGTTGTCTTCCCCTTCATCCGCCCACCCTCGTTGGCACCAGGTTCCAGTTCCCTTTGTGGGTAAATCACTGGATGAGTGGAGTGAGCGCTGCGATCTCATGGTGAGGGGTTTGGGCACACAGACCCCGAAGCCCTGTGCCCACCACGCCCGTCCCCGCCTCTCATCCTCTGTGCAGCAATCACTTGCCTCAGGGGTCCCTCGGAGTCCTTGGTAACATCTCGGCAAGAATACTGGAGTGGGTTGCCATTTCCCTCTCCAGGGAATCTTCCCGACCCAGGGATCTAACTGAGTCTCCCGCATTGATGTACATGCAGACATGGATTTTGGGGTCTTAGGGGACAAACACTGGCCCTAGATGCTGCTGACTTGCTCTCGGTTTACACTTCCTGAACCATGTATGACCCTTCTTGTTGACCTGCATCTTCTCCAAATCTCTGCGCTGTCAGCCTTTTACATTTTGCTAATGAAATAGACGGAAGGGTATCTTGTTGTGGTATTGAATTATACTTCCCTGGTTCCTGTTTGATTTATGCTTTCCTTTCTCATGATTTTTGGTCATTTGGGTTTCTTTTTCTATGTATTGCCAGTTCATAGATTTTGCTCATCTTTTTGTAGTGGGTTGTATTTTTTTTCTTATAGATTATCGAGCATTCATTATATATCCTATGTATTAAAAAAAACACCACCCTTTCCATATCTTGCCTTCAACCTTTGTTTTTGATGTCTTCTGTCACATAAGTTTTAAAATCAAATTGGTCAACATTTACTTCCTTTATTGCTTTATGGTTTGTGTCATTCCCTAGTCTGAGATTATAAAAATAGTGTCTATATTTTTCTTAAATATTTTAGAGTTAACTAATTCTCTTTTGGAATTCATGTTTTGATATAGCATGAGTTAGAGATCTATTTTTTCCCTGTGAATTACAAATTGTCTCAGGACCATTTAATAAATAGTTCAGTCATTTCCCACAGTTTTTATGACGCTACTTCTATCACATCCCAGGTTCCTGTGCACACAGGGGCTGTTTCTATTACATTTGTCTCTTTAGCTGCACCAATTGTATCTTAATTATAAGGCTTTAATAAATGTCTTGACATCTGGTAGGACAAATGTCCATCTTACAGCTTTTCAATATTATCTTGGCTGCTTTTGACCCTAATTCTTCTACATGAATTTAAAACTAGGTAAAAACATTCATGAAAAACCTTTCTGAGACTTTACTATGAATTATGTTCAATTTATGTATTAACTTAGGAGGAACTGATGTCAGTGTTGAAACTTTTCGTCTCTGAGCATGAGATAGAGCTCTCTTTACTTAGGTCTTAGGACTTTAAGTGAAGTTTTTTAAAGTTTTTTAAATTTAAATTTATTTTTAATTGGCAGATAATTGCTTTATAATATGGGTTGGCTCCTGCCATACATCAGTGTGAATCAGCCGTAGGCGTACATTATCCCCTTCTTTAACCTCCGTCCCACCTCCCACCCCATCCTACCCCTCTCCTTGTCACAGAGCACCTCAGTGAAGTTTCATAACTTGTTTTCATTTAACTCTTGCACCCGTTTCTTTTGATTCATTCCTAGGTTTGTCATAGTTTATTGCTATTGCTAATGGGATCTTTTATTTTTTTTTTTTTCTTTTCCATTTATTTTTATTAGTTGGAGGCTAATTACTTTACATCATTGCAGTGGTTTTTGTCATACATTGAAATGAATTAGCCATGGATTTACATGTATTCCCCATCCCGGTCCCCCCTCCCACCTCCCTCTCCACCCGATCCCTCTGGGTCTTCCCAGTGCACCAGGCCCGAGCACTTGTCTCATGCACCCAACCTGGGCTGGTGATCTGTTTCACCCTAGATAATATACATGTTTCGATGCTGTGCTCTTGAAACATCCCACCCTCGCCTTCTCCCAGAGTCCACAAGTCTGTTCTATACATCTGAGTCTCTTTTTCTGTTTTGCATATAGGGTTATCGTTTAATGGGATCTTTTAAAAGTTACATTTTCTAATTGGTTGTTGCTGATGAGGATGCCATGGATGTTTGTACTATATATTAATCTTGTCTCCAGTATTCTTGCAAAACTCTCCTATGACTTCTGTTTGTAGTTTCTCATGGGTTCTCTATGTAGACAGTCTTATGTGCAAATGATTCTTTTTTTTTGTTTCTCTATTTCAAATCCTTATTTCTTTTACTCCTTTTCCTTGTTTTATTGTATCAGCCAGATACCTCACATAACGATGAGTACAGTGGTGATAGAAAATGCATATTTATCTAGTTCCTGACTTCAAAGGAAATATGTTCCTAAAATTTACTATAGGTTCTTAGTAGAAACTGCTTAGTACAAACTTCCTTCTATTCTTGATTGGCTAGGTTTTTAAATTGTGAATGGGTACTAAGTTTTATAAAATGTTTTTCTGCATCTTAGTTTTTCCTTCTTAATGTGTCAGTGTGGTGAATTACAGTAGGATTTTCTAATGTTGGAGTCTAATGTTGAGCTTCTGGTATAAACTTTACTCATCATCACAAACACACGTGCACACACATGTGCACACTATATATTTCAGTTCAGTTCAGTCGCTCAGTCGTGTCCGACTCTTTGCGACCCCATGAATCGCAGCACGCCAGGCCTCCCTGTCCATCACCAACTCCCAGAGTTTACCCAAACTCATGTCCATCAAGTCAGTGATGCCATCCAGCCATCTCATCCTCTGTCGTCCCCTTCTCCTCCTGCCCCCAATCCCTCCCCCAGCATCAGGGTCTTTTCCAATGAGTCAGCTCACATGAGGTGGCCAAAGTTCATTCAGCATCAGTCCTTCCAGTGAACACCCAAAACTGATCTCCTTTATGATGGACTGGTTTGACCTCCTTGCAGTCCACGGGACTCTCAAGAGTCTTCTCCAACACCACAGTTCAAAAGCATCAATTCTTCAGCGCTCAGCTTTCTTCACAGTCCAACTCTCACATCCATACATGACCACTGGAAAAACCATAGCCTTGACTAGATGGACTTTGTTGGCAAAGTAATGTCTCTGCTTTTTAATATGCTATCTAGGTTGGTCATAACTTTCCTTCCAAGGATAAGTGTCTTTTGATTTCATGGCTGCATATATTTACCATGTGATAAATATGATATATGTGATCATGATATATGTCATATCAAAAATATGTATTTTAAAATAAATATACGTCTATATACACACTTCGCTGCTGGGCATGCTTTCTTTTATTTAGATTTTTGCGTTGATATTTTTTGCTTGGATTGACCTATCACTTTCTTGTTTTGTACTATTTGCTTCTAAAATATATCGCTTTAGACTGAACTTATACATTCATGAGCTTTTGTTCTTTTTCTATTTTTTTGTGTCAGTTTTGGTAACATATTTTCCTAGGAGATTTTCCATTTCATCTGCTTTTAGTTTTATTGCTTGAAAGTAGAAAATTGCATTCTCATACTTTAAAAAATACTTGACTGTATTTATAGTTATGACTCCTTTTCATGCCTAATAGTGTTTATTTATGCCTTTTATTTCTCTTGCTCATTCTTGTTGAATATCTACCTATTTTACTAGTCTTCTTAAAGAATTCACATTGGTTCCTATGTGTGTTTCTTTGTTTTTATTTTATTGATTTGTTATTATCTTTGTTATTGCTTTCCTACTACCTTATCTTTATCCATTTGTGGGAAAAGAATTTTCTCCTATTGTCTTTGAGTTTACATTATTGCTTAACCTTTTTATTTTCTTAATCTAAATTTTTTCTTGTTTTCTGATCATTGCATTTAATGCTAAACATTCCTTCTACTGATATCTAGGTTTTTTGACTATTGTTCCGAACCAAATAGTTAGTTACTTTCATTTCAATTTTATTTAATAGGTTAGCAGCATGTTTTTGAAATTTTAAGATGTACTGGGGTTTGGGGCTGTGGTTTTGTTATTGATTTCAACTTTTATTGTATTTTGGTTGATGAATGTGGTCTGACTGTTAGCAGTTCTTTGAAGTTTGTTGAGACTTGCTTTGTGGCCTAGAACCTGGTTAACTTTTGTAAACATTTCATGTGTATTCTTTATTTATTTTGTAGAGGTTTCTCATCATATCCATTAAATGACGTTTGTAATATGGATTATTTAAATTTGTCATTTGTTTTTAAGCTTGGTCTGTTGATTTCATAGAGATATGTGCTAAAATCTCTCACTATAATTTTGAATTTGTTACCTTCATATAATTAAATCAGTTTTGCTGTACATATTTGACGCTGTGTGATTAGGTAAATGGAAGGATTCTGGTGAATATATCTTTCTATTATTAAGGAATAATCTTCGTTATCCCCCTAAATGCTTTTGGCTATAATGTCTATTTTATCATATTAATTGAGTCATTCAATTAAAATATATATTTATTAAGCACTTATTATTTATAAAAACACTTATTATTTGAATACATTTTTTATGTTTTTCTTTCCTGTGACATGTTTTAGGCTTCTTTCTTATAAACAGCTCGAGTTTTATAAAATTCAATCTGAGGATTTCTGCCTTGTAATGAATTAGTTTAAGCCATTTACATTTATTATGATGTCATATATTTGGAATTCATGAAGAATCCAAATGTTTTCCATCTAACGTGCTGCTTCTTTACCTATTTTCTGTTCCTAGCCTGTCTTCTGTTAGATCACTTGAGTTTTCCTGTTGCTTTCTTTCCCTCTCCCATCACCCCCTCCTCGCTACTTGTGTGGCAATAGGCCCCCGCCCGGGGCTTCCCTGGTGGCTCAGTGGTAAAGAATCCAGCTGCCAGTGCAGGAGATGTGGGTTTGATCCCTGGGTCGGGAAGATCCCCTGGAGAAGGAAATGACAACCCACTCCAGTATTCTTGCCTGGGAAACCCCATGGGCAGAGGAGCCTGTCTTAGGAACTTAGGGACTGAACCACCACTGCCAGGCCCCAGCCACAGCTGTGCTCAGGGTCCCAGCCCAGGCAGATATGTTTTATGAAGACCAGAACAAAAGGCAGAACCTGCGTGGGTGCTATGTCACCAAGATGTCTAAGTTGGATGCATTTTTGAAGGAACCAGCTCTCAAGGAGTTAACCTGAGCTGTCTGGATGCCTCTTCAGCCCAGAAGCAGGAGGAGGAATGGAGGGAACAGCAGGAGAAAGAGAACAGAGGTGAAAAGACGAAGGGGAGATGAAGGCAGCTGTCCCCCCAGTGGCCGAGCGAATGGCACGAACAGGACTGCGGTCCTGCCGCTGCCTGGAGCTGGGGACCGGGGTGTCACTGAGCGGGGGTCAGGGCCGCCGCCTGACTGCAGCCGCAGACACTGCAGACTGCGGGTGCGAAGTTTCAGAGAGGGTGTCCGAGCTGTTGAACACCCTTCACACCAAGCTGGAAGGCTCCCACAGGGACCCCGACAGCGATCCAGAGGCCCACACAGCGTGCGCTGTTCTGTGACGATAGGGAGCTCAGGACCCCGGGGGAGAGTGCAGAGAGACGACCTTCGCGCGCAGGCGTGGGCCCGCAGAGACCTCGCTGCCTCTCGCCAGGGACTCCAGGCTCTCCCCCACCTTGCTCCTGTTGAGGTGTCTCCCTCAGTTTGCCTCCCAAGCACAGGAATATAGGCATGCTGTTAAAACAACGATTACTCTTTTCCTCTTGATTTGTCATGTTTTGTTCGGTATCTCAGCTGTTACCCTTAAACCTTAAAAAATCATGTTTGTTCCAAAGTCTCAAATTCAAGTGTTATCTGTGACTCTATTTGCTTCCCAAACAATATACTGTAGATTTCTTAGAGTGCCAACCTTTACCCCAGTTTCTCTCTCTTGTATCGAATAGGACACTGTCGGCTATTTTTATCCTATATCATCTTGCTTCTGTTCTGTCTGCATACAATTTTTTTTTTTACAAATCTACTTTTTAAAATTTATCAAAATGGATGCCATTTTATTTACATTGTGGGTAAGACTATGAAATCCAGAACCAGACTGCCTTAATTTGAATCCCAATTTAATTGTGAATCACTTAGAATGGTGCCTGGTATGGAGTACAGAGTGGCCCTCATAAATGTTATGATGTTGCTTCTTGGCTTCTGTTTTCCCAACTCAGTTCAAATTCCTTCTTATTGAAATCCATCTCTGAGTAGTTATTTCATCAAAGATTTAGGAATATGAAACTGCCTCCCTCTATCAGTCTCTATCTGGAAATATTTTTAATTCACCCTTAGTCTGAATAATAATTTTCTAGGAATAGAATTCTACATAAATATTTTCCCTCAGCATTTGAAAATATTATTTTGTTGTCTTCGGACATCTATTACTGATGGGGTACACTCAGGGTCAGTTTGTCTTTTGTTTAGAAGGGTTTTTTTTTTTCCTCTAATTGTCTTAAAGATCTTTATTTTTCTTTTTGTTCCTGTCTTTGATGATTGGCAGTTTCACTATAGTCCTCTTTGGGATTCAATATGTCTCTTGAATCTAGATTCCTGATATTAATTGATTTTGAAAAATTCCATCAAAATTTCTGAGTATTGTTCCTCCTAGTTCTCCTTATTATCTTTTAAAAAAAAATCCTGTTATTTGTTGTTAGACCGTCTTCTTATTTTGTTTTTTGAGCAAAGAAAGGTTTATTGCAGGGCCTTGCAAGGAGAAGGGCTTATGCCCTAAAAAACCTCCAAGATCCTAGATCTTGTTCTTCTCCATATTGTTTTTCTTATGGCCCACATCTCTCTTTTTCTATGGCCTGTTTTTTTTTCAGTCTCCCCCTACTGTTTCCATTCCTGTTCTCCTAAGGTAAATAAGGTCAACAGCTGGTATGCATCCTTCCACAAGTGTCTCCAAACTCATGTATAAGCACATATATATTCCAATAAATTAAATAACAGTGTTTTGTTGTTGTTTGCAAAAAGTCTGATCATGCCTTGTACATTACTTTACAACTTGACTTTCTCTGTTAATAGTACGTTAAGGATATATTCCAAATAAGTAGATACAAATTTAACTAATTAAAAAAAATAGCTAAGTAAATTCCATGGTATGGCTGTAGTAGTTTATTCAGCTGTCCCACTACTCATGAACATTGAGGTCATTTTCAGTTTTATGTCTACACAAACATTGTAGATAAAAACATCCTCATACATATTTACTTATGTGCTGGTTCCTTAATTTCTATGGGAACAAATTAATTCTACCCACCCTACTTCCCCCTGCCCCAATTCTCAAGGAAGTCCACTGTCTATATATTAGCATTTTCTGGCATTTCAGGGACTTCCCTGTTGGCTCAGATGGTAAAGAATCTGCCTGCAATGCAAGAGACCTGGGTTCGATCCCTGGGTCAGGAAAATCTGCTGGAGAAGGGCATGGCTATCCACTTTGGTGTTCTTGCCTGGAAAATCCCATGGACAGAGGAGCCTGGTGGGCTACAGTCATGGGGTCACAAAGAGTTGGACATGACTGAATGACTCACTTTCACACTTCTGGCATTTCTAAATAATGTGCATGCTGTGATCTTTTATCAATTTTACTCATGATGTCTTAACTTCCTATTATACTGAATATAGATTTAGCTGTGTTACATAACCATATCCATTGCTTTGCCGACCCTGTTCTCTCAATATGGTTATATTGCAATACCGGGTTAAATCTGTTGTTAGTGTTTTCATTATTTGGCCTATGGAAAGAGCATTAGCAGTTAAAGGTTTTAAGTTTAAGTTTTATGAAGTTAATATCCATCTTCTTAAGAAAAATTGTATTGGAGCATAGTTGAATTGGCTTCCCTGCTGGCGCAGACAGTAAAGCATCTGCCTGCAATTTGGGAGCCCCAGGTTCGTTCCCTGGGTTGGGAAGATCTGCTGGAGAAAGAAATGGCACCCCACTCCAGTACTCTTGCCTGGAAAATTCCATGGACAGAGGAGCCTGGTGGCTACAGTCCACGGGGTCACAGAGTGGGGCACAGCTGAGCGACCTCACCTCACTTTCATGGTTGAATTGTGATGTTTCGTTAGTTTCAGGCGTACGGCAAAGTGAATCAATCATACATGGACATACACCCGTTCTTCCCACAGTCTGCCGCTGTAGTCCATTCCAGAGGATTGAGAAGGGCTGTGTCCGACTGCAGCACGCCCCGCCTCCCTGCCCCTGCCCCAAGGTTTGCCCAAGTCCGCGTTCATCTGTGTTCTCTCTCGTAGGGTGTATAAGTCTCAGTCTCCCCATCATCTCTCCCGCCCGTATCCCATGGTAATCCTAAGTTTGTTTTCTACATCTTGACTCTACTTCTGTTTTGTAACTAAGTTCGTTTTTACCCCTTTTTAAGATTCCATATATCAACGGTATCATGTGCTAATGTGTCTTGGTTTTGTTTTTGTTTTCATTTCCTTAGTGTTTCTCCATCCTTGGAGGGGGAGCTGTTCTTCCTGTGTCTCTCACAGGCTCACAGTACACTTTTCCACCAGGCTGATCATACCGGAGATCCATGAGTTCTCTTTCTTGGTAACATTCCTCCTGGAGACTTCCATTTCCCTCTCGTCTGGATGTCTCTTCAGGCCTGTTGCCCAGCTGCATGCTGGGACGTCTCTTCCTTGGTATTCTAGAACGTCCCTTGACATTTGAGTTGGCTCCCCTTTCTTGATTCACTGCATTGTTTGAGTGAGCACGTGCCCCGAGGGGTCAGGATTACAGCCTAGCGCCATGCTGGTGGCGGCCCTCACCGTGTGTTTTTCCTGATCTGCTGGTCCCGTCAGCTCCCCTCACCACGTCAGCCCTCTGCTTTACCCTGAGTCAAATCACATAATTTCCTCTTTTTCCGCTCGCACGTTTCTGTGGCTCCCAGTCTATAAGTCATCTTTCCAAAATGGATCCAAGAGAGAGATTCACACTATGAATGTCTGAAAGGACTTCATATGTTTTTTAAAAATATTTTTATTATGTATTTATTAGGCTGCCCCGAGTCTTAATTGTGGCATGCCGAGTCTTTGATCTTCCTTGCGGCGTGTGGACTCTCAGTTGTGGCATGTGGGATCTAGTTCCCTGACCAGGGATGGAATCCAGGCCCCCTGCATTGGGAGCGCAGGTCTTAGCCACTGGACCACCAGGGAAGTCCCCTGAGAGGTCTTTATCTTCTCACCGGAAGGCGTGTCTGTCTTGTACAAAGAATTCTAGGTCAAAACTAAATTACCTTCAGAAGTGTGATGGCATTGCTCTGCTGTATGCTACCTCCCAGTGTTGCTGCTGGAAGGGGGAACCCATTCTGGTTCTTAATACTTTGAACCTGACCTTTTTTTTCCCTCCCCTGGGACCTTGTAGAATCTTTTCCTTTCCCCAGTATTCTAAATTTCACAATAACTTTCCTATGTGGGAGTCTGTTTTCATCTATTGTACTGAGCAGTCAGCGTGTTCTTTCAAGCTGTTGAATTTGCTTTTGGTAGCAAGTCTTTCTTTCCAAAACTCCTATTATGTGGGTGTTGTACTTTCTAGACCAGTCCTCTGATTTCCTCCTGTTTTGTATCTCTTTATCTTTTGCTTTTTGGGGGGATGATTTCTTCAATCTCCAACCTGTCTGTTGGGTTTTCATTTCTGTTATTGTTTTAAATTTCCTCTTTTCATCTATAAATAGCTGAGTTTTTTTTTTATGCATTCTGTTCTGTTTTCATGTGTGACATTCTCTCAGTCTTCTGAAAAAAAAAAATTACTCTCTTTGGAAATTATCTTCTCCCTTCACAGCCTCTGTCTCCTCCATGCTGCCTTTGTTTGTTGGTTTGCTTTGAGCTCTGTCTTCCCTGTAGAGGCTTTCCTTGCACGCCTGGCAATGCTTGAGTGGTTGGTTGTCTTGAAGAGCGAAGAGCTAATCATTTCTTTGGAAGCTCTGAGGATGTGTGGGGCTTATTGACTTTGAGCATTACCATAGAATCATATGTTAATGCCATTTGTTGGGGAATTCCGCATGTCAACCCCTAAAGTCTCCTACCGAAGAACCTACAGAGACGGTCAGACTCTCTAGGGAGCACCCTTCCAAACTCTGCTCTGGGAGGTGAAGCTCTGCCTATTCCAGGCGTGCTGAGCCAAGTGAGACACAAGCCAGCATCAGTGTGCATGTTTTCTGTTCTGTGTGACGTGTGATATTCCCCAGTCCAGGAACCCTGTCTCTGGAGGCCACACCTCCAGTTTTACCCATTGGGAGAAAGACCTGACCCAGCAGGGTGGAGCTGGGGAAGGGACCTGAGGGCCTGGGAGTAGAAAAGTGAAAACATTACTTGCTTGGTCACGTCCAACTCTTAGCTCCTCCGTCCATGGGATTTTCCAGGGAAGAATAACTGCAGTGGGCAGCCGTTTCCTTCTCCAGGGGATCTTCCCAACCCAGGGACTGAGCGCCTGTCTCCTGCACTGCAGGTGGATTCCTTACCACCTAAGCCACCAGGGAAGCCGAACTGGTTCTTAAGCGACTTTGATCCCATCTCCTCGCTCACTCAGTCCTCCCCTCTCCTCCCTTCCCAGTTCCAAAGGCAACTAGTGCTGTCCGTTCCCGGACCTTCTGAGCATCTATGCCTTCGTTCCCAACTTTCCTTACTCCCAGTTCAGGGTTCTGCCTTCTTGGTTCTGCTGGTTCTGTTACCACTTGTCCACCTGCTTTCCATCTGCTGGAAATCTTGTTGCTGTTATCCCTTCATTGGTTCTCCTGTCCTGAGTTTATGGCTCTGAAACGGTCACTTTCCCTAGTTGTATTGAGGTTTCAGAGGGACCAGTGTTAGATATGGTGTGTTCAGTTCTCCATTTTTACTCAGAAATCCTGTGTTACATTTTGGTTGATATCCTTAATTCTCTTTTTCCAGTTCACTTAATTCTATATTTGTGTCACTCTACCGTCTAACTTTTCCAGTAAGTTATTTTTTTGGAGTTCCATTTTGTTCTTTTTCAAGTCTGCTTTATTCCATTATGTTTTTTTAGTCTTTTATCATTTTAATACTTTTAAGAAATCTTATTACATAGCCCATTTCAGATTGTAGTATTTTTCCAGTTCTTAGATTTTAGTTAACAAATTATCTTTATGACTGGTCCTCATGGTAGTGGATTCTCAGTGTGTGTGTGTGTTGGCAAGTTCATCTGCACTGAGATTTTTTTCCAGTGGGAATCTTGTGAGTCCCGAGTTGTGAGATTGTCCCAATGTGATGGTCACACGTTTGTTTCTTTCAGTGATCAAAGGGTGTTCTGATGGTCCTGGAATTGTGTTTATGTTTCTTGTCCTATACCCAGATACACAGATAATGTAAATCCTGACGTTACAACTCAATGTGATTCGTGTTGGGGATTTTGATTTCTCGGAGGCAGCCTGGTCTCTGGATATAAGGCAGTTGTCTGTCCTTTATCTTGAGGCAGTGGGCAGTGGTCTCTGTCCCTTTTTCACGGATAGGATGACTGTAAGATTTATGAAAAGGGCTCAGTTCCGCCTCCCTCTCTCCCTCCACCTCAGTCCGGACAAAGCCCACATCTCTTCATGGGCACTAGAATCTAATCTTGTCCCCAGATCCCCAAGGGCATTGGTGTGGGTCTGAAACTCTCTTGGACACCAAGGAGTCTACTTATTTCTAAAGATCAGGCTTCAATTTTTCTTCATTTCCAGAGCCCATGCTTTTCTCCCTTGCTTCTGTCCTTCCAGGTGCAGCGTTGGGATTTTTCTTGAGCATTTCACATCTTTGTAGTGGAAAGGAACCCACAGGATCAGCCCAGTGTTTACCATTTTGCCAGAAGTCAACACTCACATCCACTATTGAGCTAAATCTAGAAGTAATCAATTAAACTAAACTAAAACTAAATACAAACTGACATTGACTGTAAAGGACCAGAAATTGAAAGGCTCTTAGAGATCACTTCATCCAACCGTAGCGTTTTATTGACGGGAATTGAGGCTCAGAACTGATGAAACCACTCGCCCACAGACGCACGGCCAGTGAGTGAAAAAGCTGAGGATAGAAGTCAAAGTGGCCACTTTTTTCTCACCACATCACAGGGAGGAACACCGTCATCTAGCAGCCAGAGCTTGTCTGCTTGCAAGATGCCCCACGCTGATGACTGCTGTGCCTTAAATCACGGGGAGGTGTCTGGGGAAGGACGCAGAGACAACCAGTGTTGGTTTCGCCTTGTTTTTGACTCTTCTGGGCTATAGCATCAGAGTACTCATAGCATCACCTAAGTGGTTTATTCCTCTGCCATTTTTTTTTAAATAAAAATATCTTTTTTCTTTTCTCCTTTCTTCATTTCCCCTTTTAAGACCCAGTTCAGGTTCCATCATCTCCGAGAAACCTTCCCTGAAGTCCGCAGCCCATCGAGGGTTTTTTCCTTCCTCTAACTCCTTGTGAAATTGTCATTTGAACCACACAGTTGGCAGCAGATTATGAATCTGTCTGACCCTGTTTAATTATTCAGTGTGGATGTGCTTTGTCTCCTCAGCTGAATGGTAAGTGCTGGCTTGCAGAAACCACGCTTGTGCATCTTTACCATTTCCCAAAGTGTTTTTCGTGATTAATTGATGAGGAAACAACTTAGAGGAAATATGTTCCCTGAGATAGAGCCTGAGTTTGGTGTCAGGAAGCCTGGATTCTGCCCTACTCTTGGCATCAGCCCCCTGGTCTTTTAGAGCAAACCGTCCTACCTTGTATGGACGGGCCACTGTATTCGGACAGTGCACCCATAGACAGAGTGGCCATCTAATTTATCATTCAGATGGGGGAAGCTATGAGAGAGAAGGGGGAAGTTCTGTTAATAATTCTGTAGGGATCACAGATGGCAACTGGGAGTCTTCCTTACAAGCAGGGACATGTGGTCACCTTATGTCATAGATCACCTTGAGCACTTCAGAAAACTTTGCTCAGCTGCTACCAAAATACCAGTCTTCAAATTAAAAAAATGATTATCCCTTACAAGAGCTTTCATCCACCAGCACAACTTCACAGGTGAGAGAATGTTTGGTTTTCCCAGACGTTCATGTTTTCTCAGCTCCTTCCCTGGCCTTAAGTGCTTGTTGTAATTGAACTCAGAGTGATGAGTTTGAGGATTATCACCACTAAGGGACAAATGCCTTTGTTTTCCATGTCAACCCACTCTCTATCCTGCAAGAAAAGAACAGCCCCAGTTTTCAGAGTTCTGAGCCTTGTTTTCTTGGGTGCTTTTGAAAGCTATGCTCTTACCTCTAGTATATCCAGTGATGGAGGGAAGGTCTGTGAATGCCAGTTGATCTTCACAACTGAATGTGTCTTCATATAGTGGTATATTGCTATTGTTTAGTTGCTAAGTCGTGTCTGATTTTTTTGTCACCCCACGAACTAGGGCCTGCTAGGCTCCTCTGTCCATGGGATTTCCCAGACAAGAATACTGGAATGGATTGCCATTTCCTTCTCCAGGAGATCTTCCTGATCCAAGGGTGGAACACACGTCTCCTGCATTAGCAGGTGAATTCTTTACCATGAGACCCCAGGGAAGCCCAATATAATGGTATGTTTGGTGGTTTAGCATAGGAGGTAAGGAGTGTGCATGCTTGCTGAGTTGCTTCAGTCGTGTCCTACTCTTTGCAACCCTGTGAACTGTAGCCCTCCAGGCTCCTCTGTCCATGGGATTCTCCAGGCAAGAATACTGGAGTGGGTTGCTATGCTCTCCTCCAGGGGATCTTTCCGACCCAGGGATCGAACCTGTGTCTCCTGTATTGTAGCCCGACTCTTTACTGTTGAGCCACCGGGGCAGCCCAGTAGGTGAGGTAGGTCTTTAAAAAGACACCTTATACACTCCATGGCTCACTAGCTGGCTTGCTTCTACGTCTCCTGCCAGAGCACTCTGAAGGAACACATACAGTAGGTGAAGTTGTACGGGAAAACCCAATGAACTTTTTGGCCAGCCCAATGTGTCCTACGTGCTCATTAGCTTGAAATCCCTAGGAAGACGATGGTGGCCAGTAAACTCACTCCCCAGTGCTGGGACCTCCACCCCTGCTGGTACCAAAGCAGTCCTCCCGTGGTTGGCCACGGTGTTGGAATGGAAAGACAGACAGATACAATCTCTTCCCTCCAGGATTTTATGATCTAGAAGCAGCCTTGGAGTCGTAAACAACTAAATCTAAGAAAGTTCAGGAGGAAGAACAATCAGTTTGGATCTGGGGGAGTTGGCTGGCATGTTAGCTAGGTTTGAAAAGTAGGACTTTAGGACAAAGTTGGGTGAAGGCCATTTCACACAGTGGAAATGGCACAAACAGAAACTTGCAGGAGTCTGGTTGTTTGGCATCTGTAATAATTGGGATGTTCTTTAATGCAAATGAGGGAACTTGGGTTGTGTTATACAGACGGGAATCACATAAAGTTTTGGATTTGTGCTGTGATATCAAGCAACTCATGCTTGGGGATGATAACCCAGTTGCAGGGAGGCCAGTAATGAAGAGACTTTGGTGTTTAGGAGAGATATCAAGGCAGGGGAATTAAAAAGGAGGAGCCAGATAGGCGATAGAGAGCGGGCAGTTGGTTGCATGTCGAGTTGAGCAGGAGAGAAGAACCAAACATGACCACGGATGAGAAAGCTGGAGAGGAACAGAGCTGGGCTGGGAGCGAGTCCGTGACTTCTCATGAGGTCTGAGAGGGGGTTATGTGGATAGTACATGAAGAAATCTTGAATGGGGCTTTGCATGGAGTTGATGTTGGATAAACCCTGGATTGAAAGAAGGAGGGGATGACGGAGAGGAAGGAAGGGAATTCCTTCTCACTCTGCTCTGTGGGATTTTCAGGGTTTTAGGAGATCCAGTGGGAATTATGCCCTGGGGCTCATCCCATCAAGAAGCTTGCCAATACTTGAATGTTTTTGCTTTTTAATATTTATGTGTGTATGCACTTGGCTGTGCCTGGTCTTATTGCTGCGTGTGGGACCTTTCCTTGTGGCACGGGAACTCTTCATTGCAGCATATGGGATCTAGTTCCCAACCAGGGATGGACTCGGCCCCTGCTCAGGGAGTGTGGAGTCTTAGCCGTTGGACCCCTAGAAAAGCCCCAGTACTTTCATGGTAACTGAGTGTAGAAACCTGGAAAGGGCTCGGATCGAATGAAGACCCGAACTGGCTGGTGTCAGACGGAGAAGAGGTGGGCTTTTAGCCAGCCGGAGGGAGAGAGGGCTGCAGGTGACAAAGAGCCACACTGAGACCCAGGGGGCAGCTGCCTGGAAGGCAGGGAGGTGGAAGGGAAGCATCACCCGTAGGAGGAGTGGAAGGGATGCACTTTGCCACCAGAGGAATGTCGTGGGTGAGCCGTGGGGCTCTCCTGAGGTTAGGATGTTGCTTACCTTCTGGAGAGCTTACCCTGGAAGTCTGCTGGGAGAACCCGGTTCACTGTGACAACCAGTCTGATTCCTGCCTGGTTTTTTTCTGGGCATTTGGAGTAACAGCAGGGCAGTCTCTGTGTGTGATTAGAAACCAAGTCACAGTGACTTTTCCTCTTGAGCCATCTCAGGCCAACTCTCCACAAATCCTTTTATTGGATGCACTGGCCAGTGCCTTGTCTCACAAAATGCCTTTTGGTTCCTTTGCCTCAGTCTTTGATTATTGGGTAAACATTTTAGTTTCGTGATTACATGGTTTTCAGATGGCAATGCATGAATTCGCATCACTAAAATTGTTTGCTTTCAGTTACATTACATCTGCTCCAGGAATGCCAGAAAGCATAAACATGGCTTATTTAGTAAACTACCTCCTTTGGAACATCTGAGAGAGAGAACGTGTCACGTCTGGCAGTTGGCATGGCGTCTCCTCTCACACCAGAGGGTTTTGAAGCTGGAAGTTCTTTGGAAGCCGTGTGCCGTCACCTTCTCGAACGTGGTGCCGCCCATCCTCTTCCTGGACACTTCAAATGAAAGGGGGTTCTTAGAACGTGCCAGCATTTAGAAACAGGCAAACCACAACTGGATAGAAAACTTAAAATTTATTTCTCCTAACATTGATCAGAAACTTTAAGTTGGCTACAGCCTAAAATGAATGCAAGCCAGAAGTTCCCTGGGAATAATAATATTTTTATTTGGTCTACAAAATCCCGGGGTTTCTTGGGTGCAGTGCTTGTCAATGACTTGTCTTTTCTAGGGGTGGAGGAAAGCTTTTTACATCCTCTTATCAACAAAATTTATCTTCTATGCTTTCTAGCACTTTGGTCTTTACCTTGGGTATTGTATTTTTCCTTGATATGGCTTCCAAGATGTGGCTGCATTTAGGGACGTGATATCGTTAAATGGATTGGTCTCTACAACAATTACGGTTCTTTCTAATTTTGGATTAAATCAACTGACTGACATTGGCTGTGTCTCTGTGGGCATCCATATAACCCTTACAAAGGGCCACTGAGAACTGCTTCCCTGGTGGCTCCACGGTAAAGAATCCACCTGCCAATGCAGGAGATACCAGTTCAACCCCTGAGTCAGGAAAGTGCCCTGCAGAAGGAAGTGGCAACCCACTGCAATATTCTTGTCCAGAAAATTCCATAGATAGAGGAGTCTAGTAGTCTACAGTCCTTGGGGGTTGGCAAAGCGTTGGACATGACTTAGCGACTAAACAACAGCAGTTGAAACTAAGCAATTCTTCTTCATCACTGTTTCGCTTATTCATCTTTTTTATTTAGAAAACCTTCAAGGCCCACTGTGTTCCTTTCCATTTCCACCACTTCTTAACTGGGGGCCGTTATCAACTCTCACTGATACTACTCCTTCATAAATGGCTTTTTAAAATAACTGCATTTATTTTTGGCTGCGCTGGGTCATCATTGCTCTGTGAGGGCCTTCTCTAGTTGTGGTGAGCCGGGGCTGCCCTTTGTGGTGTGGGCTTCTCACGGGAGCACAAGCTCCAGGCGTGGGCCTCCGTGGTTGTGGTGCACAGGCTGAGTTGTTCCCGGACGTGTGGGATCTTCCTGGACCAGGGATCAAACCCCTGTCCCCTGCATTGGCAGGCAGATTCTTCACTGGGCCACCAGGAAAGTCCCATAAGTGACTTTTAATCTCTGTTTTTTTTTTGGGGGGGGGTCGCTGCATAATATCCTAAAATGTCACTTTGATCACTACCCCAACCCACTTAAAAAGGTTCACGGCATAATTTTTTAAATTATATATATATATATATATATATATATATATATATATATATATATATATTTGGGTCTGACTGCAAAAGCAAGATATGGTTTTTGCAGAAAATCTGGAAAATAGAGAAGAGCCAAAGGAAGAAAAAAGTCACTTATAATCTACTACCAAAACAACAGTCTGTGGTTACTGTGTTGACCCACAGCTTAGAAGTTGTCTTTCCTAGCACAGAGACCCTTCCCAGTCTGACCCCAGCCCTGACATTGCAGCCTTCTCTCTCCAGTTGCTTCCTTTCTGGCGACCTGTACTGCTGTGTATGGGACTTTTCATATCTACCTCTCAATGCTGTTTTTCTGATTCTGTAAACAATCCAAGAGGTTGTATGCTTTAAAATATATATACAAGGAGCAAAGTAAAAAATTATATTTAAAAACATCTCAACACCCTGAAATAAAAGCCATTGCCATTTTGTGGACTATCTCATCATTTTCTGTTTATAGATGTGTGCCTAAGCACACACGATTTCCTATAAATGAGTTCGTGGCATCCATGTGGTTTTTATGGTTTCTCTCTTCTTTCATTTTCACTTGTTTCTCTCCCCCACGCCCCCCTCCCTCCACCCTGACCCCTCTCCCCATGTTGCCAGTGTTCCCAACCTGTGTGTTATGCTTCTGTGCTTCACTCCTCTTCAACACATATAATTATATTAAACATCTGGCTATAACACAAACGTGATTTCCGTCATTGCTTCATAAAAATCAGATTAAATCATATGTTCCTCTCTGCATCTTGTTTTTTTGTTTCTCACTTTACAGTGATACATTGTTGAAATCCTTCCATTCTTTTTCGGGACTGCATGCTATTCCTTGGTTGACCACAGTATATCCTATTGAAGGATTCTGTTCCAAACAGTGCTGCAGTCATAGGGACATGCGATGACTTCATCAATGATGGTGTTTTTGATTTTGGATAGATATTTCCAGACTGCTTTCTAAATGGTATAGCACTGTCTGTTTTCACCAGCAGAGTATGAAGTAACTCCTATGTGTGTCCTTGCCTGTGGCTGTGACATTGTCAACCCTGAGAAGCGGTGCTGCTAAACTGCAGGGAAGGGTAAGGAGACAGGTGTCCCTTTGAAGTCCCAAACTTCAAGGCTAACATGGAGCCATAACAAGACCATCACAGTAACATATGTGAGAGAATTCATTAAGAAGAGATTATGGTTTTCTCGAATTGGGTTCTGGTGAAGAAATATTTGTAAAAATGAATCTTATAGCTTAAGGTGTTATTTTATGCTTAGGATCTTTTTTTTTTTTTGCTTTAAACAACATAACTTTATTGCCTTACATTCTAGAGGTCAGATATACAATGCAGATCTCACTGGGTTCAAATGAAGGAGTAAGGAGGGCTGAGGAGAATGCACGTCTTTGCTTTGTCCAGCCTCTAAAGAGTCCTTGCGCTTTTTCTCCATCTTCAAAGTCGTATGCTTAGGATTTTTTTTTTTTAAAGCAGACAACATTTGGTTAGCATGGCAGCTAGAAAATTTCCCCTTGGCTTTAGTTTTTTTTCTTTACAATTTTTGGCAGAACTCAAAAGGTGAAGTGTATTACACACTATTTCTGAACCACTGCGTTCAAAATACACATGTGGATGAATGGCAGCATGAGGTCTGTGAGAGTCCCTGGGACACAGTTCACACTTCCCGTGCTTTGGAAACAGCTGTCCGCGTGGTGTTGGGAGTCTGCAGGCCGGAGGGCGGGCTGGGTCCCGCAGCCCGTTTCCTGAGCCGGGCGACTGTGCCTCCTCGCCTCCCGTCCCTCCTCACTGCCTGTCTCCCGGCGCGGTCCACTCTGGCCTGGAGGCCGGCTCTGCGCCCTGCGCTGCCCTGGCTTCCGTCCTCCTCCCCGTCCCTCTCCCTTCCAGCTCGCCCGCGCTCTTGCCTTCCCGCAGAGAGACGCGCGTTTGCTGGCGGCACGCCTGCCTGCCATGTCCCTTCGGGTGCAGCCTCACGGTCCTTGGCCTGTCTCAGCGGTTTTCATCCCTGATTTCTCTGCTGATGGCTCTCCACCTGACAGAAAACTTTCCCCCAGCCCCCCACCCTTTCATTTTAAGTCTGAACTCATTTTGGGTCCTTCAGTCCCTGAGGGCCTGAAGCTTCCTTGTACTCCGAGGTAGAAATAGATTCTGTCTCTGAGAGAACTCTGACCAGCCCGTTCTGTGCGGAAGACCGTCACCCCTTGGTGTCCCACCAGGAAAACCACCTCTGGATTATTATGGGTTATTAGAATTGCATGGAGAACAAACGAGGTCGTCTAGAAGGCAGTTCTGCCATTTTTCAGTTTAGTTTCAATGTCCAGGAGAGTCATGAGCAGGATTCTGGTTCTAATACCTTAATTCTGTATTTACTCACCTTTGTGGATTAGACAGAGCCTAAATTTTATTTTGAGAGAGAGAGTGTGTGTGAGTGTGTGAGTGTGTGTGTGTGAGTGAGTGTGTGAGTGTGTGTGTGTGTGTGTGTGTGTGTGTGTGTGTGTGTGTGTGTGTGTGTGTGTGTGTGTGTGTGTGTGTGTGTGTGTGTGTGTGTGTGTGTGTGTGTGTGTGTGTGTGTGTGTGTGTGTGTGTGTGTGTGTGTGTGTGTGTGTGTGTGTGTGTGTGTGTGTGTGGTGGTTTATCTTTTACTGAGAACTGCTTTTTTTTTCCCCTTTTCTAAGAAAATGTTAGTTTCCTAAACTGAAGTCTTTCTTGCGAGTTTATTAGCATTGAGGGCTGTTGTGTGAGGGCCTGCTGGTGATACTGAGATCAAACAATCACCCAGTTCAGGTGACTTTGACACAAATCATATTGACTGAAATAGTACTGAGCATGTGATGCTGGCGTGTGACATTTGAATATTTGCCAAGAAAAGCACCCGAGTCACTATAACCGGCTGCAAGAGTAACAGATTTGCCTGCTTTACTGTTTTTACGTGCATTTTTATGTGAGAATCTGAAAGCAACCTTCGTAGTTTGTGGAGGGAAAGTAGCGTATGCAGTCAGCATGAATCTGTTTGCCTGCTTTTCCCTCTCTCTGTGTACAGGACTTCAGGCCACTTAGGCCTGGTCAGGAGCAGTGTACAGACTATGGACAGGGGCGTCAGCAAGCTTGAAGTTTCCGTATGTTCTCTCTCTCCCTCCCGCCACTTTCCATCCGTCGTGTAGAGACAGTGATCTGCACTTGGCCAGGCTTGCAGTTTAGGCCTCAGACACCTGGGTCCCGGTGCTGTCTTGTGGCTCCTTGTTACTGTGAGACTCACTCTCTGGCCTTGCTTTTCTGATCTCTAAAATGGGACCCCCTAAATCCTGTGCCTGCCGAAAACATCATGCCTTCCTTCCCTTCCCTCCTTTCCTTTGGGCAAGCTCATAATCTTCAAAACTGGTACATTCATCCACTATCATAGTCATTGAAATCTGCCCCAGCCCCAGAGTAAACTGGTTAGGTTTCTGATAAAAACCTGGGTAGGGACAGGAGAGTTGCGGACGGTCTATCCCCTGGTCTTCACAACGTAAGCGCGTCCCCCTGGTACCTCTGTAAGCGCCTCTGAGTCGTGTGACTCTGTTGTGTTGGCAGGCGTCTCACTAGCCAGGGAGAGGCAGAGATTGTAGGCAAGTCAGAGTAACACCACGTGTCACGATATTTTACATTAAGGAGAAAAAGACTCGACCTGTCAGCACCATCGTTCTCGTCCATTACTGATTTCACTGCACAAAGTAAAAACCAAAATCAGGCCACACTCCCTAAGATGTAGACCATAAGGGATGGCCAGAGTGCCAGTGTTCCACAAGAAAGAGTATTAGTGAAGAGTTAAGGTGATATTACTTTGCCAACAAAGGTCCATCTAGCCAAGGCTATGGTATTTCCAGTGGTCATGTATGGATGTGAGAGTTGGACTGTGAAGAAAGCTGACCACCGAAAAATGGATGCTTTTGAACTGTGGTGTTGGAGAAGACTCTTGAGAGTCCCTTGGACTGCAAGGAGATCCAACCAGTCCATCCTAAAGGAGATCAGAACACCCAGTGTTCATTGGAAGCACTGATGCTGAAGCTGAAACTCCCAATACTTTGGCCACCTGATGCAAAGAGCTGACTCATTGGAAAAGACCCTGATGCTGGGAGGGATTGGGGGCAGGAGGAGAAGGGGACAACAGAGGATGAGATGGCTGGATGGCATCACTGACTCGATGGACATGGGTTTGGGTGGACTCCGGGAGTTGGTGATGGACAGGGAGGCCTGGCGTGCTGCGATTCATGGGGTTGCAAAGAGTCGGACACGACTGAGCGACTGAACTGAACTGAACTGAAGGTGACCACTTAAAATATACAGTCAGCTTAAAACTGAAAGTAAAGAATGCCAGGTGGCACAGTGGTAAAGAATCTGCCTGCCAATGCAGGAGACGCAGGTTCCATCCCTGAGTCGGGAAGATCCCCTGGAGGAAGAAATGGCAACCCACTCCAGTATTCTCGCCTGGAGAATCCCGTGGAGAGAGGAGCCTGGCGGGCAACAGTCCATGGGGCTGCACGGAGCCGGACACGACTGAGTGCTGAGCAGGCGCGCGCCCAGAGGGCACCACCCGCAGAGGCCACCGTGGGCGCAGGAGGCCGGAGCTGGAGGGCTGGGGGCCAAGCAGGATGGCCATGGAGAGACGAGCCTGGCGGGCAACAGTCCATGGGGCTGCAGAGAGCCGGACGCGACTGAGGGGCTGAGCAGGCGCGCGCCCAGAGGGCACCACCTGCAGAGGCCGCCGCGGGCGCAGGAGCCGGAGCTGGAGGGCTGGGGGCCAAGCAGGCTGGGCGCTCTCGAGAGGCGGTTCTCTGGACAGAGACGCGTCTGAGCCTAGCACTTGATGTTTGGGGCGAGGTGGAGAAGAGTAAAGAGAAGAACTGGGTCAGAGAACAGTGAGGCTGCGAGTGAGGACAGAGCGTGTGGGCTACAGGCAGTGACAGGCGGGGCCCGGCCTTCAAAGTCAGGCTCAGCGAGAAGCCACCGGATTTATTCCGCAGAGCCCTGCAGAAATGAATGGCAAAAAACGAGAACCCGCCACCCGCTCTGAATGGCACGGGAAAAAAATGAACTGAGGGAAGTAGAAGGCTTAAGGGCTAGATAAGCTCGTTTTGAGACATATGACTGAACTGAAACCCAGATAAAATATTATCTGCGAATCCAGTATCTTGCATTAGTTAGAAGTTCAGTTTCTTTGTGTCTCATTCACAAAAGAGCAGTATGCATTTAAGGGAACACGTTTGCGGGTGCAGACTGCCGGCTGCAGACTCCTCACTGATGAGAATGTTACCAGCTAAGCAAGTTTTAACCAAACACACTGGGAAAGCATAACACGGGAATGAAATTTGAAGCCAATGATAAGATAATACAGATGCAATGCTAATTTTGCATTCACTATTTTGGAAAGAATAAAAGACTGTTCTCTCTGGGGCCTGAGTCCACATTGAGCCCCTTCCTCACCACCAGGGTTATTACCAGGGAGTCATAACCCCGAGGCCTCTGTGAAGTGCCTCCTGGAGATTCACTTCTGTCCTCCGTTCAATAGTCCAGGCCCTTCCAGGGCTCCCCAGACTTCCAGAACCTTCCCTACGTCCCCTTCACTGTCCGCAAGTGTACTTAGGATGTCCAAATCCTGGGGAAAATGGTCTTTAATTCTGCTGCTTCTTTTGGGCTACCATCGTATCTTCTTCCCATGGTTTTTAAGCAGATGATCTGCCTCAAACTCCACCGCCTCAGTCCCTGCTCCGCATCCCCACCCCCACCCCCACCGCTCCAGTAGGTCTCTGTTTCCATCATTCTCATGAAACAGCTGTCTTACTCACCAGTTTCTGAGGACATCCAGAGCCACACTGGCTTACTCTGCTGGAGCAGTTGGAACCCCAGGAAACATCTTTCCTGAAACACTAGACCTTCTCGCGTCTATTGCACAAGCTGGCTCCGTAGCTCCCCTCTCCGCTCCCTCCGGGTAAATCCAGACAGCGCAGGCCTTCCAGTCTGCCTCTCCAGTCGCATCTCCGCCCCTGAAGATTCCCGCCTGTGTGCACACGGTTCTGAACCCCTGGGCTCTGACCTTCAGTCCTGTCTCCATCCCACAGTCACCGCTCTCTGCCGGTCACACGCCCTGGGGGTTCCCCACCGTCTCCTCCTGAATCTCTTCCTCTGCCAGACGCCCCCTCGCCCTGACGTGCCAGCCCCTGGCCTCGCGTCCCAGCCGGCTTTGACCACCTTCCCGCCGCCCTCCACACCCCGCCCTTCACCTCATTTCCTCCGCTTCCAGCTCTGCCCTCACCGTGTTTCCAGATGTGACATCCGTGGGCAGGCTCCTGAAGGCTTGCTTGATCTGTGTAAGCAGAACAGGTCTGGGTCAAAAGTCAGCTCTAGTGAACCGAAGGCAGACTTGAATCCTAAAAACGGAGAGTCGTGGACCCTCAATCAGTTCTCAAACTTGGGCCAGTTTATAGACCCAGGGCCCCTTGAATGAAGGGGAGGCTGCTTCCCCTTGAGGAAGGACCCTGCGGTACTCCCCCAAATTTATATTCTTAACCTTCCTCCCAGCCTTGCTCAAAGGGACCTGCTGCCTTTTACCGGGGTGACAGTGTATCCGGGAAAAGGAAACGCTAGACCTTGGAGGACTGTGGGATGTGGGATCCAAACGGACACTGATTCCAGGAGACCCAGTGCCTCCAGACTGCGACAGCCAGTGAGACCGGGGACTTGGGGTCAGGGGTCCCTGTGGTGTCAGCTCTCCGTGTGCCCCTCCTTCTCCTGGCGCTGCCGGGGCACCCCGCGACCTTTCCGCTCCTGGCTGCGACCTTCTCCGGGGCCGGCTCCCTGAGAGAGGCTGGCCTCCCCAGCTGGACGGCCGTGCTCTATCGCAGAATCCCCCCCTCCCGCCTTCATGGCTGCAAGCCCTCCACCCAGCGCCCTCCACCCAGCGCCCTCCGCCAAGCCCCCCTCACGCTGCCCACCCGCCCCCACCCCCGGCCCCTCCTCCTCCCCTTGCGCTTACACTGGTCTCTGCACCTGGAATTCTTTTCCGCTTCTGTGTCTGGATTTGTGTGGTGCCTGTTTTTAGCACAAATACATCACGTCCCCCTTGTAAAACCTTTTTTTCTCCACTTTAGCTCCTAACAGCCAGGGAAATGAGCTAAAGAGTGTGGATGGATTAATTCAGCAGTGCCGGGGACAGGAGGGGTCCTTCTACAAGTGGGTCGTTAACAGTCTTCATAAACAAAAGATTGCCTTGTTTATACCTGTTCTTCAGAGTCAGCATTTCTTAAATCTGCTCAAGGTGGAAGGGAGTGCTTTGTGTTTAAAAGAAAATCATATGGGCAGCACGGAAATAAGAAATGTTCACTTTGCTTCATGTGAGAGTCTAGGCCACGACAGGTGGCCTCTCCACTGGTACAAATAAAGCAGAATCTGCTGGTTGAAACCTATCACAGAGCAGGCGGGCGAACGGCCAGGTGGCGCGCCCCAGACCAGATGGGGATATTTACTTAGACCTTCAGTGCTTCTTGTTAAGAGTCCCTTTAATCAGGTACCTTCCTTTGGATGTGAAATCAACTGCCAGGGTCTTTGAATGTTAGTCTTTTTTTTTTTTTTAGAAATAAAGGTAATTCTCATTCCAGTTTTTCCTCTCTCCAAAGTTGAGATTAAACAGTGTTGGTGGAGTCCATGCAAGCCGGAACATCCCGCTTCCTTTCAGACTTCCACTTGAAGTTCCCAGATCTCATAGTCAAATTGAAACAGCGCAGATAGTAAATTGAAAATATTGTAAATCCCAGGGATATTTTTTTCATGCAGTGCCACCCTGGGGGCCTGTGCAGACTCTGGTCCCCTTGGCAGTGGGCTTGCCCACCCAGCTGCTCTTGGGGCCCAGGCAGCCTGGACTCTTGGCTGGTGCTGGGTCTGCAGGAAATCATGTAATGCTCCATGCTGCGTTTGTCCTTGACTTTCTCTGAGTTCTTCTCCTCCTTTGATGGGTCTGGGCTCTGTTGCTGGCTTTCTTCTCACTTCTCTGACAACTGCGTCACCCTCCCCTCTCCGAACAATTACGACCTGTTCGTGGAGCTCCTACTGGGCCAGGCCCACGCTCACCTGCCGGGATCTCTACGAAGATGGACCAGCCTGCCCCGTCCCTGCCTCTGAGCCCGCCGCCTCCTCCTCTGTGTCTCTGCTCCTCCACAAAGGCTTTTATTTGCATGACTTCCATCATGAAGCTACATTCCCAGTTCTTTGCCCATCTGAAGTTGAGTATTAAATTTCCTCATTTTCCCCCAAATTCAGGGTGTCCTCAGGACAGCCAGCTCCCTTCTGCCTCTGTGAGGGGTGATACAAGTTTCCTTCTTTCGGGACCTGAAGTCTGGGAAGCATCCTGTGTTGTGCATTTCTCCTCTGTGCCCAGGAATCAGCCTTCAGCCCTCTCTGAGGGTCTTGCTGATTCTCTTCTTTGCCGTTTCCACTGCCTTTGTTCTCCCTGGGCTGACGGCCGCACACCTGCCTGACCGGTCCGTGAGCGCCGCACGGCCAAGCCCACCTCCCTGTGTCCCTCTTAAGCGGCAGAGGTGATGTCTTACTCTTGACAGCGTCTGACTCACCTCCTCGCACACAGCTGGTGCATAACCAGCGCTTGTTGCTCTCTTGGCAGAAACATAGCGGCATGTTAGCTTGTCCGCCTCACTTTCTGGCTTTCTTTACCTGGCGGAACCTCTGAAGATGATTCTCCGCAGTGACAAAGTCCCCAGTGTCATAGCTGTAGGAAAAGTGCAGCACTGCCGAGAACAGTGAAACGAATCCACAAATGAGGACATGAAATCAGGGAGGGAAGTCCAGGAATTAGAACGACTTGATGTGGGAGACGCAGAGATGGTGAGAACTGACAGGAGGGAGACGTTGGCGCCCTGGCTCTCGTGAGACGATGGTGTACGCACCAGTGATGTAATGGTGTACACACCGATGATGTGATGCTGTACACACTGATGATGTAATAGTGTACACACCGATGATGTGATGCTGTACACACTGATGATGTGATGCTGTACACACTGATGATGTAATAGTGTACACACCGATGATGTGATGCTGTACACACCGATGATGTGATGCTGTACACACCGATGATGTGATGGTGTACACACCGATGATGTGATGCTGTACACACCGATGATGTGATGGTGTACACACCGATGATGTAATGGTGTACACACCGGTGATGTAATGGTGTACACACCGATGATGTGATGCTGTACACACCGATGATGTAATGGTGTACACACCGGTGATGTGATGGTGTACACACCGATGATGTGATGCTGTACACACCAGTGATGTAATGGTGTACACACCGGTGATGTGATGGTGTACACACCGATGATGTGATGCTGTACACACCGATGATGTGATGGTGTACACACCGGTGATGTAATGGTGTACACACCGGTGATGTGATGGTGTACACACCGCTGATGTGATGCTGTACACACCGATGATGTGATGGTGTACACACCGATGATGTGATGCTGTACACACCGATGATGTGATGCTGTACACACCGGTGATGTGATGGTGTACACACCGGTGATGTGATGGTGTACACACCGATGATGTGATGGTGTACACACCGATGATGTAATGGTGTACACACCGGTGATGTAATGGTGTACACACCGGTGATGTAATGGTGTACACACCGATGATGTGATGCTGTACACACCGATGATGTGATGGTGTACACACCGATGATGTGATGCTGTACACACCGATGATGTGATGGTGTACACACCGATGATGTGATGCTGTACACACCGATGATGTGATGCTGTACACACCGATGATGTGATGGTGTACACACCGATGATGTGATGGTGTACACACCGGTGATGTGATGGTGTACACACCGATGATGTGATGCTGTACACACCGATGATGTGATGGTGTACACACCGATGATGTGATGCTGTACACACCGATGCTGTGATGCTGTACACACCGATGCTGTGATGGTGTACACACCGATGATGTGATGGTGTACACACCAGTGATGTGATGGTGTACACACCGATGATGTGATGCTGTACACACCGATGATGTAATGGTGTACACACCGATGATGTAATGGTGTACACACCGATGATGTGATGCTGTACACACCGATGATGTGATGGTGTACACACCGGTGATGTAATGGTGTACACACCGATGATGTGATGCTGTACACACCGATGATGTAATGGTGTACACACCGGTGATGTGATGGTGTACACACCGGTGATGTGATGCTGTACACACCGATGATGTAATGGTGTACACACCGATGATGTGATGCTGTACACACCGATGATGTAATGGTGTACACACCGATGATGTGATGCTGTACACACTGATGATGTAATGGTATACATGCCGATGATGTCAGCACTGGTGATGTGTGCCCTGCGGCCCAGGTGGTCTGCCTTCTGTTGCTTCTATCTTGGCTTCTGCTGGTGGAGTGCAAGCACCAAGGTCACGGCAGTGTGCCGTTGGAGGGTGCGGTCCAGGAGGCCCCAGGGGCTGGGATGGCCGTGGCCGAGCACATCTGGAGAGGAGGGTGTGAACACAGGGATGAGGGTGACTCAGACCTCCTCCTTGAAGAGGTGATGCTTTCATAGGGTCAGACCCAGAGACAGCAAACCCATGTCAGAAGGGGAAGGGGGAGGACCAGGAGGAGAGTTACAGGTTCCGAGTAAGGGATGCTCTCCAGTGAGAACTGCCAAACCCTGAAACGGGGTACGCAGAAAGCTGTGGCCTCCTCTTTCCTGGAAACACTAGGCTGGAACAGACAAAGCCTTCACAGTGGCTAAGTGCCGCCTCTCTGGAGGCTGGGGGTGGGCCCGGCTCCCATCCCCGTGGTTGACTTGTCTGGACCTGGCTTTGCAGGGTGAGTCCACTGCAGGTTGCTGCTTACTCAACCACAGAAGTGACATTTGTTACTGATGAGAAATAATAAAAGATCTTTCTTTTTCTAGACTTCCTCTATGGGTGTTGTTGTTTTCTTTCTAAATGGGGGAGTTTGTTTTGCTTTTTCTCCTTTCATGGCATTCAAATTTAGCTTGTAGGTATACCCTGCCCAGTGGTTCAGGGTAAGTTGATGAAAGAAGCCAGCCCAAAATACGATGGGTGCTCACCATTTTCTTCAAAGCTGGTGTGTGGAGCTTGTGTGCAGGTGGGAAAGCTAGGCTGCTGAAGATCTTTGAGGACGTATCAGCGCTAACAGGGGAGAACTTTGGGGATGTCAGAATGTTGTCTGTTTGTTTAACTCAACAACCGTTTATGAAGAACGTGCTCTGTGCCTGCATGGTTCTTGCCAGTTTCAGAAGAAACAGAAATTCATGAGACACGGTCCCTCCTTTGAAGTCATTTACAATCGAGCAGAGAAGATAAACTGTGTTTACAAATCACCTTATGTATTACAGAGAGAGGGTTATCCTGGTTCAAAGGAACACTTGAGACAGATGACATCACGGTAGAATTATAACAATTTGAAAGTCTACTTTTTCGATCTTTGTCATTTCTACCTTGGATTAGTCTGATATTTTACTTTAAAACTACAATTTCTGAATAGGTACGAGGTTCACATGGTTCTCATACGGAAACAATTTAGAAACATTTTTATTGATGTGTTTCACTCTTGCCTTGTCCCCATCTTCCCAGTTCACTACCCCCTGACTCCCTGTACACAGGTGACTATGTATGTTAATTTCTTGAGTATATATACAGTGTCTTTTCATGCAAAATAAGTGTATATATGAATATATTTAAATCTTCCTTTTTCTGAGATAAAAAGCAGCCTTGTTCTCTAGTTGGCCTGTGAATTTATCAGTATATCTTGGAGTCTTAGCATGTCAGTGCATCCTTTTCCTTTCTTCATGGGTAAGCTGCTACCTTCATAGTCTTTCTTTTTTTTTTTTCCATTTATTTTTATTAGTTGGAGGCTAATTACTTTACATCATTGCAGTGGTTTTTGTCATACATTGACATGAATCAGCCATGGATTTACATGTATTCCCCATCCTGATCCCCCCTCCCACCTCCCTCTCCACCCAATCCCTTTGGCTCTTCCCAGTGCACCAGCCCTGAGCACTTGTCTCATGCATCCAACCTGGGCTGGTGATCTGTTTCACCCTAGATAATATACATGTTTCGATGCTGTTCTCTTGAAACATCCCACCCTCGCCTTCTCCCACAGAGTCCAAAAGTCTGTTCTATACATCTGTGTCTCTTTTTCTGTTTTGCATATAGGGTTATCATTACCATCTTTCTAAATTCCATATACATGCATTAGTATACTGTATTGGTCTTTATCTTTCTGGCTTACTTCACTCTGTATAATGGGCTCCAGTTTCATCCATCTCATTAGAACTGATTCAAATGAATTCTTTTTAATGGCTGAGTAATATTCCATGGTGTATATGTACCACAGCTTCCTCATCCATTCGTCTGCTGATGGGCATCTAGGTTGCTTCCATGTCCTGGCTATTATAAACAGTGCTGCGATGAACATTGGGGTGCACGTGTCTCTTTCAGATCTGGTTTCCTCGGTGTGTATGCCCAGAAGTGGGATTGCTGGGTCATATGGCAGTTATATTTCCAGTTTTTTAAGAAATCTCCACACTGTTTTCCATAGCGGCTGTACTAGTTTGCATTCTCACCAACAGTGTAAGAGGGTTCCCTTTTCTCCACACCCTCTCCAGCATTTATTGCTTGTAGACTTTTGGATAGCAGCCATCCTGACTGGCATGTAATGGTACCTCATTGTGGTTTTGATTTGCATTTCTCTGATAATGAGTGATGTTGAGCATCTTTTCATGTGTTTTTTAGCCATCTGTATGTCTTCCTTGGAGAAATGTCTGTTTAGATCTTTGGCCTATTTTTTGATTGGGTCATTTATTTTTCTGGAGTTGAGCTGGAGGAGTTGCTTGTATATTTTTGAGATTAATCCTTTGTCTGTTGCTTCGTTTGCTATTATTTTCTCCCAATCTGAGGGCTGTCTTTTCACCTTGCTTATAGTTTCCTTTGTTGTGCAAAAGCTTTTAAGTTTCATTAGGTCCCATTTGTTTATTTTTGCTTTTGTTTCTAAAATTCTGGGATGTGGGTCATAGAGGATCCTGCTGTGATTTATGTCAGAGAGTGTTTTGCCTATGTTCTCCTCTAGGAGTTTTATAGTTTCTGGTCTTATGTTTAGATCTTTAATCCATTTTGAGTTTATTTTTGTGTATGGTGTTAGAAAGTGTTCTATTTTCATTCTTTTACAGGTGGTTGACCAGTTTTCCCAGCACCACTTGTTAAAGAGGTTGTCTTTTTTCCATTGTATATCCTTGCCTCCTTTGTCGAAGATAAGGTGACCATAGGTTCGTGGATTTATCTCTGGGCTTTCTATTCTGTTCCATTGATCTGTATTTCTGTCTTTGTGCCAGTACCATACTGTCTTGATGACTGTGGCTTTGTAGTATAGTCTGAAGTCAGGCAGGTTGATTCCTCCAGTTCCATTCTTCTTTCTCAAGGTTACTTTGGCTATTCGAGGTTTTTTGTATTTCCATACAAATTGTGAAATTATTTGTTCTAGTTCTGTGAAAAATACCGTTGGTAGCTTGATAGGGATTGCATTGAATCTATAGATTGCTTTGGGTAGTATAGCCATTTTGACAATATTGATTCTTCCAATCCATGAACACGGTATATTTCTCCATCTGTTTGTGTCCTCTTTGATTTCTTTCATCAGTGATTTATAGTTTTCTATGTATAAGTCTTTTGTTTCTTTAGGTAGATATACTCCTAAGTATTTTATTCTTTTTGTTGCAATGGTGAATGGTATTGTTTCCTTAATTTCTCTTTCTGTTTTCTCATTGTTAGTGTATAGGAATGCAAGAGATTTCTGTGTGTTAATTTTATATCCTGCAACTTTGCTATATTCGTTGATTAGCTCTAGTAATTTTCTGGTAGAGTCTTTAGGGTTTTCTATGTCCAAACAGCCCACCGAAGCACTGTGAATAAATAAAACTGTTGTTTTAGTTTAAGCCACTAAGTTATGGAGTAGTTTGTTATCCAGAGATAGATAATGGATCTACCATAATATTCCGCCAAACAATGAAAGACTATGAAGTCTAAAGACTCTATCTAAAGATGCAGAGAGGGACTGTGCCCCGGTATGAGGCTTATGGATGCGGAGAGGGACTGTGCCCCAAGATGAGGCTTATGGATTCGGAGAGGGACTGTGCCCTGGTGTGAGGCTTATGGATGCGGAGAGGGACTGTGCCCCGGTGTGAGGCTTATGAATGTGGAGAGGGACTGTGCCCCGACATGAGGCTTATGGAGACCCTGCTCACAGTGCGTTTGCTGATGTCCCATCACCCGAGCAGGTCACAGGGTCCAGCCCAGTCAGAGTGAAGAGGCTAACCCGGGAAGGCTGTGCTGGCGGCCACTATGGAGCTGTCATCTCCACATTTTGTTAAGCACCCCTGTTGCTGGGCACCTGGTTATTTCCAATCACTTGGTCTTACAGATAACGCTTTAATAGATAACCTTCGTCATCAATCAGTTAAAATGTGGGCAGGAGACATTACCAGAAGGGTTGCTGGGGCAAAGGGTAAATGCTTTTTAAATCATCTATCTATTCTATTCTTGTTATTTCTCAGGTTATTTTAAGCTTGTATTCTTCTGTCACTTGTGTAGGAGCTTTGAAAATGTGAAGAGTTCAGACAGGAAATATGTATAAACTGAATTAATTATAAACTCCTTCTTTAAAGGACGAAAGCTAGACTAGAAATCAAACAATCTTTAATAGGGTAACATGTATTTGAGTAAATATGTTTATTAATATAATAATGCTTTACATTTGTATTGTGCTTACAGAAAAGAAAGTTTGCTTGTGGTGTCTTAGTGCTCAGAATTCTATGAGTTGAAGGTATAATTGGCCCCATTTTATTTATATGTATGTATTGTTGTTCAGTCACTAAGTCCTATCTGACTCTTTGCGACCCCATGGACTATAGCATGCCAGGCTTCCCTGTCCACCAACTCCTGGAGTTTGCTCAAACTCATGTCCATCAAGTTGGTGATGCCATCCAACCATCTCATCCTCTGTCATCCCCACTTCTCCTCCTGCCTTCCATCTTTCCCAGCATCAGGGTCTTTTCCAGTGAGTCAGTTCTTCACATCAGGTGACCAAAATACTGGAGCTTCAGCATCAGTCCTTCCAATGAATATTCAGGGTTGATTTCCTTTAGGATTGACTGTACATATAATTACTGATTATAGGTAAATACATATTATAGATATGTATAACGTGTACATAGGTATAACATGCATATAAACATTTTTTCTTTTTTAAGACTTCGGGCAGTACCCAACTTGCCGCAGTCGCAGATTGCAGTCGGGCCGTGTGTCCGGCCCTGTGGCACGGAGTTCGGCTCCGCCTGAGCTGTGTCTCTTATTGTAGGGCTCGTGTCGCATCCTGTCTCGGGCTTCACTGGCGGCTCAGTGGTAAAGTACCCGCCTGCCAATGCAGGAGACACGAGTGCAGTCCTTGGGGTGGGAAGATCCCCTGGAGGAGGAGATGGCAACCCACGCCAGTATTCTTGCTGGGAAAACGCCCTTGGACAGAGGAGCCTGGTGGGCAGCAGTCCATGGGGTCACAGATCAGACACCACTGAAGGATGGAGCCCAGCAGGGAAAGGCGTCCTGTCTTAGCCTCAGATACAGTCGTTTGCTCCACTCGCTGACTGCCGTCTGGATACATCACAATCACATGAGATGTCTTCTCAGGAGGCTTTTTAAAAAAAATCAGAAATAGGTCATTTCTAAGTTCTGAATACTTGAGAAACATCCCCCAATATTTCTCTTGTTTTGCACGTGACATGGTTGACAGCTGAATTTTCTGATCTGAGTCACTAGTAAATCTTAAAAGAGGAATTCTTTTTAAGCTCATGTGCTTGCTTTCAGCTTTCAGGAAAGAGAAAGGAGTTATTTTTAAATAAAACCTTGTCTTGGCCCTCCTGCAGCGGACGTGGAAAGTAGACTGTTGAGTTTTTTTTTCATTCACACTCAGACGTTTTCATAGGGGCTCGGTCACGGCGAAGTGGGCCCCATGCTCAAACCACCCACTTCCCTGAAGCTTGATTGATGAGCAAAGCTGTTCTGCCTGAGGGCAGCCTGTTTGCAGGAGCCTGGATGATGACGGGTCCGACACGCACAGATTTTAAACCAGGTCTCTCATCCCAGGACTGCAGGCTGCAGGCCAGGATGTTTGTTCTTGAGGCAGGAGAGGGGGATGGATGCACATCAGGAGCAGGGCAAGCCGCATGGATCAGGAGTCACCCCACATTCTAGAATCTCCCCAAGAATGTGGCGGTTCAGGCCAAAGTCATCCTTGTTGAGAGAACTCCTGCTGGTGCCCGCTGCCACGAAACACAGGCTGTGCAACTATGATGTGCAGGTCAGTGGAAAGGTGCTTAGTCCAATCCTGCGCAAGTAGGAGGGGGCCCTGTCGGACTAAGAATCTCTACACATCAAAGAGCCGCATACATTTAAAGGAAGATAGAAATTTGATAACGAGTCAAAAGAACCTGTGATGGAAGTGTGGAAATAGAGCCAAGCAATGACTCTGTGAACAGAATGAGTAGGAACCGTGTCTTTGCACATTTGCCTCAGCTGCATCCAGCACTGTCTTACGCAGTAGCCTGACCAGAAGTGCAGAGTCCCCAGATGCTGCGGTTCAGTGTAACCTTGGAAATCATCTCGCCCAGGCTCCCATTTTAGGGAGAAGTAAACTGAGGCACGGGAAGCTTAGGAAAGAGGCCTGGGCTTGCCTGGTGGAGCCAGGTCTCCTAAATCTTAGCACAGTTACTTGTCAGTGGATTCTGCCACCCAGTGCTCTGTGAAAGTCATGAGAATGAATGAATAAATTAATTTCCTTTTTAAAGAAACTTATTTAAAAGTTGGATAGGGGCTTTCCAGGTATCTCAGGGGTAAAGAATCCCGCCTGCCAAGCAGGAGACGTGGGTTTGATGCCTGAGAAGACCCTCTGGAGAAGGAAATGGCAGTCCACCCCAGTTATTCTTGCCTGGGCAATCCCACAGACAGAGGAGCCTGGAGAGGCTACAGTCCATGGGGTCACAAAGAGTCCGACACGACTGAGCAACTGAGGCATTTAAAAATTTAAAAAATGCACACAGGCATTTAAAAGTTATTTATGCAGGTCTGATCCCAGCTGGTACATCCTGCTGGTGGTGGTGGGAAAAGGAGGCTTGTAAGGATGAATTGGGTAGTGCTTTTTGAAGGACCTTCAGGAATCTGGGTTTGTCTTAAATGTCAGTATTGGATGAAAAAATTGAACTTTTCTGATGATTTGTTATCAGCTCAAGGTGCAGACAGACTGGGAGTCGGGGGAAGTTCACCCAAGGCTGAGCTTGGTCTGTGTGCTCTGTGGTGAGCCGGGTGTCCGTGTAGCAGGAGGAGCAGAAGTGTGTAAGGAAGAGGCCCCAATCCTGCACTTGATTCCTCTGCCATGCGGGAGGCTCACTGCCTGCTTCACACAGAAGGTGCCTGACTTACTCCAAACCGGCTTAGAACTCGGTGGATTCAGACATTCAGGCAAATGTCACCCCTTCTTTCAAACTTTGATTTTCTTTCCACCACATGGAATTTTCTGTCATCTCTGGCTCTTGGCTGGCTGCTGGGACACAGGAGAAACTTTCTCCAGTGCGTTCACAGAGGTGTCTTCCAGAGTCTGCTGTCGTGAACGCATTCACCTGACAAAAGAGGGACCAGAGTCTCCCTCTCCTCTACAAGGGCACAGGGGTAGTCATTATCTCCCTTTGGGGATAGAAATCAGGTATTGTTCTGCCAACACTGAACACGTTCTAGAAACCCATTTATCAATATCTACAACACTGCCTCATATTTGGTTTCCTGTGTCGTCAAGAAAAACCTGCAAATAACTAAAAGTAGGGATTCCAATGAAATGTGGGTTCTACTTCGCTAGGTTTGGTGTGGGAGGCTGTGTAACTCTAAGAATACCGGTAGTGGTATCTATCTACATTCTAAGAATTAGGGAGGCGAGGTTTGAATTAAATCACACTGTCATATCTGTGAGGCTTCCTGCAGAACGAAGGCAAAAATAAACCCAAACAAACAAAACAGGAACGTGTCTGAAAACAGTGAGCGTGTGCCTTCTGAGCAGTAAAGACTTTGCAATGGGCCTGGAGAACTTCTTGCAGACCTGCTTTCTTGAAAGGTGCTTTTGCTGGGCGGGTGGGGGGAGATGTCGTTTGTTGTTACTGTTTTGCCTGTGGTTCTTACTACCGTATTTACCAGGGGTGTGGTTGCCAGTGTTGGGATTTTCTTGATAAAAAAGGGGAGGAGAGACAAGACGCTGCTGCCCACAGCCCGGGGCACGTGGGGCGAGTCCAGCTAGGCCATGTGTGTGTTTCTCTGTGTCTCTCTGTATGTATGTCTGTATCTGTCTGCATGTGTCTCTGTCTCAGTGTGTGTGTGTCTAGGCATCTCGGTGCATCTCTGTGTGTACGTGTGTGTTTGTGTGTCCGTGTGCCTGTGTGTGTGTGGTTGTGTCCATGTCTGTGTGTCCGTGTATGTTTGTGTGTCTCTGTGTTTGTGTGTCTGTGTGTGTCCATGTATATCTGTGTGTCTCTGTGTTTGCGTATCTGTGTGTGTCCATGTATATCTGTGTGTCTCTGTGTGTTTGCGTGTCCATGTGTGTCCGTGTATATCTGTGTGTCTCTGTGTGTTTGTGTGTCCGTGTGTGTCCATGTATATCTGTGTCCGTGTGTCCGTGTATATCTGTGTGTCTCTGTGTGTTTGCGTGTCCGTGTTTGTCCGTGTATATCTGTGTGCCTCTGTGTGTTTATGTGTCCGTGTGTGTCCGTGTATGTCTGTGTGTCTCTGTGTGTTTGCGTGTCCGTGTGTGTCCGTGTATGTCTGTCTGTGTTTACCTGTATGTCTGTGTTTCTGTGTGTTTGTGCATCTCTATTGCTGTGTCTCTGTGTGTTTGCATGTCTGTGTGTCTGTCAGTCTGCGTCTGTTGGTGCGGATGCAGGAGATAGCATTTCAGGCTGACCCTCCTTCCTTCAGCATCACAGCTCTCCTTTCCTCAACCTGAACTGACTTTGTTGGGAGGGCAAACACAACCACTTTCTCACACAATGATGACCAAAATAATCTGAAAAACTCAAATAAAACCCACCTTATGACCCAGTATTAAAAAGCAGCCATTTTCCATGGAGAAAGGCCCATCCTGGGCTGGGGAGAGCAGGCCAGCTCAGCCTGAGTCCTCGCTGATCCCGTCTCTTTTCCACCCTCGCCCCCGCTCGCCAGCAAAAGCAGCGTCTCCCGGACGCCTCCCACCTCTACGCGTGACTTTCATTGGAACCCCAGGTCGGCGGTGCTGCCTGGAGAAGGGCGCTGAGAGCCGGACGTAGCTCGCCGCCCGCCCGCCTCCCCTGCCTCCAGGCAGGAGCCGCGGAAGGCCGCCCCTGCGGGGCCTGAGCCCGCCAGGCGCGCTCCTTCCGGGGCGGGAGCTCTCCGGGAGATGCAGCCCCGTTACCTGCCCGGAATCAGGCAGGGCAGACCAGAAGGTGGGGCCGTGAGAGCCCCCGGGCCCTGAGTTCTTACCGTGTGACAGTCACGGCGCCGGGCTTGCCTTGGTCTGAGCAGTCACGGCGCCGGGCTTGCCTTGGTCTGAAGAGTCCGCAAGACCACAGGCTGGTCCGAGCATTTTCAGACAAGGGCCTGGAAGCTCCAAGGCGGTGAGTGGCCTGTGGACAATGGCACGGCTCTGAAGGGCCGGCCTGGGGCTTGAGCCAAGGGTGAACTCTGAAGACAAAGCTCTTGGTCGCAGCAGCACCCTTGGAAGAAGCCAAGCCCTTGGGGAACATATTCAAGTCAATTTCAGCCTTTATGGGTTTAGTAGCCACTTGTCACCAAGCCATATCTTTCTTTTTTAAAAACATTTTATTGAAATATAGTTGACTTAGCCATAACTTTCTTACATGCTTCAGGAAAATGTTACTTTTCTCTCTTGGTTTGACATCATCATCCTATTTTCTGGTCTAAGAAATCAAAACGTGGGAAGAAGATAGATTTGGAAAATTGTTTTTGGCCACTTCTTATGCTGAGGTGCAGTCTGGGAGATGCAGGTTAGATGCTAGAACATTAGGATTTGTAAGATTGATTGTCATATGCATATTAAAGATTGAGGGCAGGAGGAGAAGTGGGTGACAGAGGATGAGATGATTGGATGGCATCACCAACTCAATGGACATGAGTTTGAGCAAACTCTGGGAGATGGTGAAGGACAGGGAAGCCTGGTGTGCTGCAGTCCATGGGGCCGCAAAGAGTCGGGCACGACTCAGCCACTGAACAGCAGCAACAGCGATTAAGAGGAAGATTCGGTGTGATGTGGAATTAAGAAGTCTGAGAACTGTAGGACTCCAAGCGGAGAAGACCGGCAGTATAACATTTCCAGGTGTTGGGAATTTCAGGTTCATCTCTACTCCAGCTTTGTGGAGCGGCCTCCCCGCCCCGCCCCCCACCGTGATAAAGGCCATGGGATGCTTTCTTGCTGCCTGTGTTAGCTAAGCATCTTAACGGCGTGAAATGCTCACCTCTCACTAATTTTCCATAGGCTTACTTGACTTTTTATCTTTTCATATCAAGGTCCAAAAAGACCATATAGAGGGAGAAACAGTCCCATCATGTGTCTTCCTCCAATATGTATTGGAATACATATTTCAGTCCCTAGTGATGCCTTTCTTTTGGGAAAAAGGTTTTAGGAACTAAGTGACTCAGTTACACAACTAAACTTTCTCCCTCCTCCTGTATTAATTAATACTGACTCTTTTCTTGGCCAAAACTATTTAAAATCTGTACAAATGAACTTTTTCCATAACTGAAACTTTTTAAAGGATATATTTGAAATATCTTGAAGCCTAAGAGAATAGCTTCGAAACACCTTATGCATTGATTTCCTCTTACCCTGAATTATTTCTCGCCTGATTTTCCTGGGGTTGTTCCTGAAACGTTCTTTGTGGTTCATTGAACACAAAAAACAAGCCTTGTACCAGATCTGGTGGGGGTGGTTCTAGGGTTGTGGGAAACACTGCATTTGTTTTCATGGAGTATAAGTTTCATGGAGGAAATAAACCACTTCAACAAATAGCCAAAAGGTAAAATAGAAAATTGTCAAGTGCTGTAATTTTCAAGCTGATTATTACATACCTAAAAGCTGGTTAAATTACAGTTTTATTGAATGCTAACGAATTATTACTCCCCTCCTGTATAGAACTTTTTCAGCTCTTTACTTTCTCTGGCTTATAATTACGGTGACCACATTTTCCATACCAAAAATTAAGACATGTGGTCTGACAAAGGATTCTTGTACCACTTGTAGGTGTGAGACCACCCATAGTTAGATTTTTTTTTTTAAAGCAGGCTTTTTTTAAGCCCCTTTATAAAAATTAGAGGTTTGTTAAATAGGTATGTTTTTAGACTTTTCATTAAAAACCTACCATGCAAACAGTATTTTATTTTGTTTCTGAATCAACATGTTATATCCTAAAGCACAACTTTACAGCCTAAGGGTATGTGTTAGCCTATTTATAAAAACATACTTCTGCTTAGAGCAGTAATACCTGCCATTATCCAGGTGTAATAAAAATGGTCCCAAGGGTTCTGCTCTGGGTCTTTAATTTTTCTTTTGAAGATAAAGCTCTTTATTTCACTTTCAAGGTTCAGTGTTTTTGAACCTTGCAAATGATTACCACTGAGGCATGCCAGATGTGAGCAATTGTGAGCAGTAATTCCTGAAAAGAGGGTGAAGCAATGACTTTTCCTTCCTTATTTTCCTCCCCTATTATCATCTGTGGTTTCTATACATATGGTTTTTCACAACAGACCGGCTGGACTGCCATAGTCCAGGCATGGACTTTTGAGCTTTCAGAGATAAAATAGGCCAGTGTTGAGCATTTAAAAATTTATTACTTGTTCATTTTTGGCTGCGAGGGCTTTTCTCGAGTTGCAGCGAGCGGGGGCCACTGTCTCGGGTCAGTGTTTGGCCCCTCACTGCGGTGGCTTCTCCTGTTGGGGAGCAGGCGCTCTGGGGCGTCGGGCTTCTGGGGTCATGGCTCCCAGGGTGTGGAACCCAGGTTCAGTAGCTGTGGCCCATGGGCTCGGTTGCTCCAGGGCTTGTGGGATCTTCCTGGATTAGGAATCAAAGTCATGTCCCCCTCGTTGGCAGGAGGATTCTTAACCACTGGACCACCAGGGGAGTCCCTGATCCCATCATTTTAGAACCATGTATTTGATGTCTGGCCACCATACTGTTATGGAAGAGTAAGTTGAAAAAATTTAGGGCGTATTTTTGCCAGTGTGCATAATAAAACATATCTAATGACATATTTCACTGGACCCGTTGGAAATGTTTGAAGTTTAGTTATTAAGTCCATGTTCTATTTATGTCAATATATTTAAGCTTCTGAATGGCACTAATTACTGTAGTACCCTCTCCTCTCACAAGAAGCATCTTCCCGAGATCACCTCACCCCGGATTAGCTGGTTGATGACCACAGTGCCATGTGCTTCTCAGATAGCACATGACATTCTATTTGGCTCAGAACTTAGTGGTTGGCTCTGCTAAAAATAAGTCTTTAATGGTTGATTAGGACATTCTTCACGGGGTGCTGATATTCGGGAGTTTTCTTCGTGTCATGAAACATATTTATGGAAGGCTGCAGAGTGGATGAACCTCATTTCTTGGATGAAATGTGATAAGGATTTCAGAGATATTTTTGTCCCCAAAAGAAACAGTTAGCAGAAGTATGGGATCTGCTAGTACTTGGGAGCCCAAATTCTCCCGTGTGTCTAAACACAGAGATGGGACCGGGGCATGTTCCTGGGGAGGAGTGAGAAGCTAGAAGTTGGGGCAGAAGCAGGAGAAAGGTCTTTTGTTGACTTTGCTGGTGTTCAGTCGCTCAGTTGTGTCTGACTCTTTTTGCGACTGCAGGGACTGCAGCCCACCAGGCTCCTCAGCCCGGGGAATTTTCCCAGCAAGAGTACTGGAGTGGGCTGCCATTTCCTTCCCCGGGGGATCTTCCCCACCCAGGGGTCGAACCTGCGTCTCCTGCATTGGCAGGTGGATTCTTCACCCCTGAGTTGCTCCTGACTAAACAGGGGGTGGTGTCACGGCTGTGGGCCTGGGGTCACAGGCTGGTGTCACCCCAGGAGCCCGCTACCCTCAGCACTGCCCACATGTGTGGGAGGGGTGTCCGGGGATGGGTGCACTTCAGCTGCTCCTGTCCCCACTGACTCTGGGGGTCTCTCTAGTTTGGGGTCTTTGCAGAAGAGTTGGGTTTCAGTTAATCGGATCACTCCCAGTACCTCCTGTCAGGCTTAGGATGACCCCCAGACTACTCGTCCTGATTTGCAAAACGTTTCACCCCAGCCCCTTCACACGCTGAAGCCCACGGCTCACAAGTCACACCGGCTGATTCCTGATGCTGTCACATGGCATGCTCACTGCTCAGGAGGTGAGCCCTTCGCTGCCTGTGACCTCTGCCTGGCCTGGAGTCCTCCTGGTCGTCCTGGGAATGTCCTTCTGGCCTTTCAAGTCTCTGTTTAAATGTCCCCTCCTCAGAGAAGCTGACCGGCCAGTCCTTCCCCTCTGGTCCCCCTACTTTCATCCTCTGGATCTTTTCATGTTTTATAGTCACGGCTTGGCATGCACACTCTTCCAGCTTCTTGAGAGCAGAGACCATGCCTGTCTTATTCTCTAAAAATCAGAGCAGCGTCAAATGAAGGAAGGAGGCGCTCAAGCTGTAGGCAGCTATATTTTTAGATTTCTTTTAAATGAGAGTATAGTTAATTTACAATGTTGTGTTGCTTTCTACTCTACAGCACAGTGAATCAGTTACATGTAGACATGCATCCAGTCTTTTCCAGACTCTCTTCCCAAAAGGTCGTCACAGAGTGCGGAGTAGAGTCCCCTGTGCTCTCTAGGAGGTCCTTATTCGTCACCTGTCTAGGATGCAGTGGTGCCCATGTGTCAGTCCCAGTTTCCCAGCTTATCCTTCCCCTGCTTTCCCTCTAATAACCATAAAATTGCCTTCTATACCTGTAACTCCATTTCTGTTTTGTAAGCATGTTCCTTGACACCATTTTTTTGTAGATTTCACATACAAGCAACGTTATGATATTCGTCCTTCTCTGTCTGACTTAGCTCCACTCAGCACAACAGTCTCCAGGCCCATCCACGTTGCTGCCAGTGGCGGCATTGTGTCCTTTTAAAGGCTGAGTGGTATTCCCCTGTGTGTGTGTGTGTGTGTGTGTGTGTGTATGTGTGTACACGTCTTCTTAATCCATTCATTTGTTGATGAATATTGAGGTTGATGAACATTTGCTACCATGTCCTGGCTATTGGAAATAGTGTAATGAACACTGGGGTGCATGCATCTACTCAAATCATGGTTTTCTCTGGCCATATGTCCAGGAGTGGGATTGCTATCATGTAACTCTACTTCTAGTTTTTTAAGGAATTTCCATACTATTCTCCACAGTAGCTGTTTTAGGTTATCTTAATAATAATTCAAAAGCAATAAAAGGTCTTTTTTTAAAAAAAATTTCGTACTCACCTCAGCGTTTATTTACTTCTGTTTGGTCAGAGAGTAATCAGTTACATACAACAGCCTGTCCTAAGGGGATCCAAATGCACTGCTGTCTTAAGCTTTGCAAATAAGCTATCCTAAGCCCTTACTCCCTGCCACTGATTTCAGACTCTCCACTTCATGCATCAGGACCCTTTAGGGCTTATCCTGGACTTCAGGGCTGGTTTCACTTCTTCCATAAGCCGCTGCTCTGCACGGATGCCCAGAGTGACTGATTTCCCTGAAACCCGTCTCAGATGCTTAAATAGAGTTTGATGGATTTCACACACACGAAAACCACTTTTTCGTTTGAGTAGGTTAGTGACACTATTGAATACAAATGATCTGTTCCTGAATATCCTGGAACCTCGTGAAAAATCTTCTGGCTAGAAAGTGGGATACAGTCAAAGACAGGCCTGTCACAGCCTGACCCAGGGGATTGATGGTAACTAAAAGACAGATTCTTCAAGTGGTTTCACTTGCTGGGGCAGCCCCAGGGTTTCTAGAGATTAGAAGCCATTCCCGGGGACTAGACCTTCAGAAAGCGAGCTGGGGGAAAGCCTTCTTCCCTCGCAGGGGTAGAGGCGGTGCAGGAGTTGTGGTCCTGCTTCTGAAAAGTGAGACGTGGACTCTGGTGAGTAGTCTTCACTCCCACAGTACATCAGAGTCTGGCTTCTAACGCTTTGTGGAACGTGTCCTTGTGCTTGGGGGTGTAACCTCATTAATTGGGGGAGAAAATGTAGATTGAGTTTCAAAAACCTGACTTCTGCTAGGATACGGAAGCAGCCTAGATGTCCATCGATGGATGAATGGATGCAGAAAGTGCGGTACATGTATACAGTGGAATGTTACTCAGCTTTAAAAAAGAACGTATTTGAGTCAGTCCTGATGAGGCGGGTGAACCTGGAGCCTGTTGTACAGGGTGGAGTGAGTCAGAAAGACAAACATTGCGTACTAATGCATGTATATGGAATCTTGAAAGATGGCACCGATGAACCTATTGCAGGGCAGCCATGGAGACGCAGACTTAGGGAACAGACGCGGGGACGCGGTGTGGGAGGGCGAGTGGGAGGACTGGGAGAGGAGCGTGGACGCGTGTACAGGGCCGTATGGAGATGGACAGCGGGGGCATTGCCGTGTGACTCAGGGAACTCGACCCCGTGCTCAGTGACGGCCTGGGGGGGGCTGGGGTGGGAGGTGGGAGGGAGGTTGAGGAGGGCCGGGGCCCACGGACACGTGTGTATGGGACGCGTGTGCACCTGTGGCTGACTCATGCTGGCAGAAACCAGCACAGTGTTGTAAAGCAAACATCTTGCAAAAAAAAAAAATGTAAAGAAAAACCCGACTTTTGAAAAAATTTTAGAAAATTAAAAAAATAAATAAGGGGCTACATTTATATTAGCAAATCCTGGAGAATATTTACTGTGGCACAGAATCATTTAGTCAAGCTTTGCGTTTGAAACTAGTGAATTAATTGCTCTCATCTCAATGGTGTCCAGTTAGCTAGGGGATCTTTATCAAGCTACTTAACAGCTACTTGGGATTTGGACCACGGGAAATGATTGGAAATAGCTCTTTTTCAAGTTTTTTATCCTAGGGGGTGGGCATCTGTTTTTTTGCTCAGTTTGACAGTAGGTGTAAAGAAAAGAATGTGAACTTTTGACGGTGTGACCAGGGGTGAGTAATATGGTAAACCCCAGTTTATCTCAAGTACAGTAAATGGTCTCGTTAGCTAGAAGAGTGAGGTGTTCTGGTTAATTCAACCTTTAAAAAAAAAAAAAACCTAGACCACTTCTCTGACTAATTTTTACAGAATTCAGTACAACAAAACACACCCGACAGCACCACTACACCAGACGCGTGTGTATGTCTTCATGGCTCAGAAGACATTTGAGGGCTTCCCCAGCCCGGGGTCATCGCGAAGCTCATTAGTCATGTTGGAAATGGCTGTTGGTAGGACCTGGGGCTGATGGAAGGCTGGCCCGCGACTGCTGGTTGGAAATAGCACCCGCTTTTCCTTGGGGGAGACACGGGGGAGGGGAAGCGAAGGGCAGGCTGGGGTGTCCTCAGTGCTGTTGGCCGGAGGTGAAGGCCACGTCTCATTTTCCCAGGGCTCATCAGGCAGTGTGTGAGGCTTTTATTGGGCTTATAAACACTCGCAAATACACAGGCCCTAAAGTGAGATAATGTATGCAAAAGGTTTAGTGCTGAGTCAAACACACAGGACCCTCGGTCAGCGTGAGGCACCTTGAACGCCTTTGTCTGTGATTCATTTGGTTTGTCATTGGAGACCTCTTCTCACACCTCCTTCTTGGCTGGAGGAACTTAATTTGCCTGAGCTAGGACCTCCCACGCTGTTTACATTTTTGAGAACTGCAGGGAACTATCATAAATTTAAGGGTGAATAGTGAAATCAGTTAATATTATGGCTTCAGATTGTACCTTCATCTCTGGAACAAGAGAGAGAATTGGGCAAGTGTGAAGAAATCTAGAGTGTTTTTTTCCCATGCTGTTAAAAGTCTTGTGAATTTTTAGAAGGTAATTTGAACTTAATTTTGAAAATACTAACTTTACAGACCCTTTGACTCAGTTTCATTTCTAGGAGACTTTCCTACATATGTGTAAGGACGTCCATTGTGGCATTATGTTGTTTTTGCAGAAAAAGCCAAAAAATAAACTGGGGGAAAAAAGAAATATCTATGTAGAAGACTGGCTAAATGAAAGTAAATTGTTTTGAACTGAAATGCAACTGTTTAAAAAAATGTGATAGACATAAAGTCACACAGGAAGATGCCCAATTATTGTAGAGTGGAAAAGTTGAGGTCTGTATGGAGCATATGATTTCATAGTTGAGAAAAATATTGGAAACATGCAAATATGCATGTATGTACATAACATTTTCTGGAAGGATATACAATATACTGTTCTGTTACTGTAATCTAATTTAATAATTGGGAGCATTATGAGTTAAAATTATTAATTATGACAAAATACAAATTAAGATTAGTTGAGAAACACATATTGTTTATAGTAAAATGGGTATTAAATTGCTCAAAGATTTGCTCTCATGTTTAAGTATTTTCTAGTTTGCTTTCTAATTTACTTATTCAGACTTCTACACATATCACATATACAGTTAAACTTCAGTTCAACTTGTGCGTGTGTGTGCTATGTTGCTTCAGTCGTGTCCAACTCTTTGCAAATCCATGGACTGTAGCCCAACCAGGTCCTTTGTCCATGGGATTCTCTAGGCAAGAATATTGGAGTGGGTTGCCATGCCCTCCTCCAGGGGATCTTCCCTACCCAGGGATTGAACCTGCATCTCCTGTGTCTCCTGCATTGGCAGGCAGGTTCTTTACCACTAGTTCCACCTGGGAAAGTTCAGCTTAGGGGCATTCATAATTTCCAGGTCTATATTTTAATTGTATTTCTGACAGTGTAGGAGGTAGTGGTGATCACATTACTTGTTAAACCCCCACCTCTGTACTAAACACTTGTACTTATATTTTCTCTTAACCGCACACAATTCTGAAAGATGATGAGGAAACAGAGGCTCTACCAACTGAAGTAACTCTCCAGGAAGTTTGGGAGCTAGCACTCAGACTGGGTCTGGCTCCAGAGACCCTACTATTTCCATGTGTCCTTCTGCCTGAGATACGGCGGTATTGGTGAATTAACTTCTCAGAGAGTCTGTTTTGCTTTTGAAACAGATAATTTTGAAAAAAAGAAAGATATAACAGAAAACAGGCTTTCATTGTTTGCTCTTGTCACTTTCTAGCACATTCCACTTGTCGTGGTTATTAACTCTTCTGTGCTGCACATGTGTCTGATCTCTGAACACAGGCTTAGGAAGCTGATGGAAACCTCCCAAGCCCATTGATTCTGCTGATACTTCCACAGTGTGAACCAACCCAGTGGGCGTGGGGCCCAGTGCAGCCAGCCATCTAGAGCCACTCCAGCCTTCAGGGCTGGACCTGACTCCGATGAGAACACCACACCACCATACCATTGTTTTTTTGTTTTTGAGATAAAGAACAAAGGAAAATACAAGAGTGAAATCTGCTTTTGAAAGCATTCAAGAAGTGTCATTTTTATTAGTTGCACTCACTTTAGGCGTGGCCTGGTTTTGCTCCCAGAGGTTTCCGCAGTCTCAGAGCAGTAGCGCAGGACGGCTCCGGGGCGGTAACAGCAGCACCCCAGACGGCCCTTCCCAGTCCCCGCGGCCGCTACCTTCTCTGCGTCCTTCCCTGCCTCCTTTCCCACACCTCTTTCCTGAGATCTCGTCTTTGTCTGAAGGTGATCCTGGCATTTCCCACATTTCCATTTTACATGGGGTCGGCACGGGGGCTGTGCTCACGAAGCGGCCATCTGGCCCAGTTTGTCTGTTTAATTAATTAATTTATTCGGCTGCGCCGGGTCTTTGTTGCTGCGAGGTCTCCTCCTAGTTGCAGAGTGGGGCTGCTCTCCGGTTGGGGTGCGCGGGCTCCTCCGGTTTCGGAGCGCGGGCTGTGAGGCGCACGGACTTCGGTAGCTGAGGCGCATGCGCTCAGAGGTTGGGTGCTCGGGCTTCGTCGTTCCGAGGCTCTCGTGATCTTCCCGGACCGGGGTCCACGGCATGTGTCGTCTCGCCCGATCAGGGATCGAACCAGGGTTCCCCGCATTGCAGAGTGGATTCTTAACCGCTGGACTGCAGGAGCCTTGACCCAGTTTTATGAAAGACTTTTTAGAGAAATGATAATGATTCTGAGACCTGAAAGAGAAATAATAGAGACACCCAGTTATCCAGGAAGAGAGGTCAGAATGTATAGAAGCCCAGAGGTTCTCCTGGAGAATTCTGCTTATCGATCCAGCTGTGTCTCCAAGTGTCTTTGAATCAGGATATTGGCTACAGACTAGGTCCTTGACCTTGTTAATGGCTCGTCATACCAGTATAACTAGGATACAAAAGCATTCCTGGAATCAATGACTTTTTTCCTAAAAATCCCCCCAACATCGTTATTGTTACTGTGGGAATTTATGACTCATACCTCCTGCGTCTGTCTGTCTCCTCTTCTTAAAGTCACATTGGCAGACTACATGCCTTGTCAAGGTGAAAACTTCAGGAACTTGTGTAGAGTGAAGTGATAACTGCCTGTTCTTGAATAGGGACTGTTAGTATAATATCCTTTTTGCAAAAATCAGGAAACGTTTAAGACTGGAGTTTCTGTTTTCAATAACGAAGATGGATATTCACAGAAGAGGAGGACGAAAGAAAACAGAATGCTCCAGCCTCAGGCGGTGCGTTTGGGCTTGTTTTATTTGTCACTGATGGAAATACCAAATGACAATTCTCCTTTTATTTATCTTCTTGTGTCCAGCACTAACACATGCTTCTAAATCTTGAGCTGTATTATCTTCAAACAATACACAAACCTACTTTTTCCCAGTTTATATGTGCCAGAGTTTAGGGTCTCATCTACCCTCTGGCTAGTCTAGGAAATCTTTCTTTGGAGTTCTTTTCCTTATTCTGTTTCAACACCTAAATTTATTTATTTGTTTATGTTTTTGCCCATGGGCACTAAAACTGAAAGGGTGCAGGTCAAATTTGAAAATACCTGTGTGCCAATGGGCTAATCAACCTGGAAAGTCCTAGTTGTGGCACATGGGATCTTTTTCTTTTTTTTCAGTCGTGGCACATGGGATCTAGTTTTCTTGACCAGGGACCAAATGAACCTGGGCTCCCTGCATTGGGAGCCTGGAGTCTTAGCCATCGGACTATAGTGAAATCCCTGTTTTATGATTTTAAACTGACAGATCTATTCTGGTTCAAGGTAGCCATAAGTTGAATTATAAAAAAAAGATAAAAAATAACATACAATTTACAATTAACACAATTTGCAGTTAATATTAAGGGACAAGCAGGTCAGATCATGGGTGTCCCTGGGGGTTCAGACAGTAAAGAATCCACCCACAATGCAGGAGGCCTGGGTTCGATCCCTGGGCTGGGAAGATCCCCTGGAGGAGGGAATGACAACCCACTCCAGTATTCTTGCCCGGAGAATTCCATGGACAGAGGAACCTGGCGGGCTACAGTCCGTAGGGTTGCAGAGAGTCGGACTCAACTGAGTGACCAAGCACAGCACAGTACACATGGTCAGATCGTATACGAAATGATTTAGTGAAAAGAAAAACAACAAAATGCTATTCTTTTAATTGACAGCAAATGTCCACTAATTATAAATTAAAGACAGTCAGTAATTCCTTTCAGTAAAAACCCTAGTTGGAAATTGAGACTCCTGTAGTAAATATTAAGCATTGTAGGGTCGGGTACATTAGTCACATGTGTATAATAAAGACAGTAAATCGACATAACTATGGCTATGATGAAATGTGGATAAAGCACTTTGAACCTCCACAGAAATAAGCAGAGTATAAATAGATAGCATGCTCAGGCAGAGAGAAAATCAAGTGCTATTTTAGCACTTGGGCTAGTGATAATTTATTGTTCAGGCTCTTTGGTTGAGTCAGTGTTTATATGGTACTGTATATTAACTGAGACAAAAATAGTCTGTACACATCACTGTCTTGGACAAATTCCTGAGTGATCAGCAGAAACTGTTCCAACAGACCACTCCCCTACAAGGAAGGGATTTATAATATTTTAAATATTCATCCTAAAAATCCAAGCTGTTTTGACAATTTGTTTGGTAATATATCTGGTTCAAAGAGAAGCAGTGTGGCATGTGCAATGGAAAAAGACAAAGTGGTTCACATTCCAAGCTCTGGGGCCCAGATTGCCTGGATTCAAAACCCATCTCTGTCACTTCCTGGCTGTGTCGACCTTGGGCAAGTTACTTAACTTCTCTGTGCTGTGTTTTGCGCTTCAATAAGTGGGGTTACTAATAGTTCTGACCTTACTCTGTTGTTGAGAAAGTGAAATGGCTTGATGCAATAAAGCGTTCAGCACAGTGCCTTATGCAAAGTGAGTGTGAACTATCCTCGTGTCTTATCTCAACCTTTCCGTTCCGTGTAGATATTTTTCTTTAATAATGTGTTTATTTGGCTGTGGCAGGTCTCAGCTGAGGCATGCAGGGTCTCTGGTTGTGGCGTGAGGACAGAGGTTGCGGTGAGGGCTTCATCACCCCACTGAGACCCGCAGCATAAGGGGTCTTAGTTCCCTGAGCAGGGGTCCTGCCCATGTCCCCTGCATTGCAAGCAGAGTCTTAACCACTGTACTGCCAGGGAGGTCCCCACGGGTGGGTGTTTTTCAACAACCTTTCCTTGATCACATCCCATGTGTCAAGCACTTTGTTCCCATACTGCTTAATCTTGCCTGTCCATTATAAAGTCACAGTCAAGTATTTGAACCCAAGTCCATTTGATTCGAGACCCATCTGTTTTATCATGACACTTAACTGCTCTTTCTCAAAAATACCTCTTTCAAAAAGCCCTTTGAGTTCACCTCCACCCAATTCTGGCTCACTCCTCTATCCATCTGAGCTATATTTTTATTTGCAACTTTGAGTAAGTTTGATCGCTTTAGTTTATATCTCCCCGACTAAATTCTGTGTTCTTTTTTATTAATTAACTTATTTTAATTGGAGGATAATTACAGTACTGTGATGGTTTTGCCATACATTGACATGAATCAGCCACGGGTGCTCGTGTCCCCGTCCTGAACCCCCTCCCCCCCACCCCTTCCCTGCCGGTTGTCCCAGAGCACCGGCTCTGAGTGTCCTGCTTCATGCATGGAACTTGGTCATCTATTTTGCATATGGTAATATACATGTTTTATGTAATCTCTCAAATCATCCCACCCTCGCCTTCTCCCACAGAGTCCAAAAGTCTGTTCTTTACGTCTGTGTCTCTTCTTTGCTGCCTTGCATGTAGGATCGTCATTACTGTCTTTCTAAATTCCATATATATGCATTAATGTACTGTATTGATGTTTAAGTCCTGTGTTCTTCAAGAGGAAGCATCTCTTATAACTCCTTCTGGCAACCTTTCTGACTGCCTTTCAGTCTGATTATACCAGAATCAGGCATGGCTGAAGGATTAAACAGATTGGAATTTATATCAGCCATGAAGTTTTCCATATACCTAAGGAGCAGAACAGATGCTCATGGCTTCCATAGAAACCATGCACAGCACCCAAGCCTGTAAAATGCAGGTCATTTCTGAATCTACATACAGTCTTCATTCAAGAACAAGTGCAATAATTCAAGAAGTAGTTGTGGAAGCCTTTCCACTGTCTGTTGGGCCATTACTACAGGAGGATTAAGAGTATGACCTCCAGGAGACCCCCAAGGGGGCATTACATGTTGAATTCAGCATCGTCCAGGGTCTGAACTTCATCCTGGCAGCCCGAAGTTCTGATTTGTTCATTCCTCAAGGACAGACCCGTCTCTTAGGGACTGACTCCCACTAATAGCCCACTGGACAGGTGTTCAGCCAACAGGCCGGTGTATCCATTTGTAAATGAGGCAGCTTGCGCTTTGCTGTCCCAGCCCACACTCTCTCTCTAGGCAGGTTTTCTTCGGAAACCAGATGGGCTTCAGAGGTAGCTTGGCGAGCACAAGCTCTGAACAAAGAAAGTGAGGAGACTGGGTTGGTTTCCAAACAATGACACCAAGATGACATCACGTGCTTATTCCCAAGACTGCCTTGGTTAGTCGGCCAAGGCTGGCGTGGAAATGGCCAAGGTTGGCCTCTCCAGTTCACTGGCCTGCAGCTGACCAGTCTGCTTTCCGGTTGGCACAGTCATCCGCTACATAGATCCGTCGGGTTGGAGTCAAAGCTTTCAGGATCAGACCCATTTGATGTCTTCAGAGTGGTTTTCCTCCTCTCTGCTGGCCGCCTGTGTGGTCCTCGAGACGGGGCATGTCTGAGGGGCAGGGTCCAGGCCAGCTCTAGGCCCCTGGAATGGAGTGTTGCTGCACTTTGGCGAGCTGCCACCCAAGGCAGCTCAACGTCAGGCAAGAAGAGAGGCATATTCTGTTATTCTTGGTAAAATAAATCACAGCGCCTAAAGTACACAAGAGGTAGGAGGGAAGGGAGCAGAGGGGTTCTCTCCGGGCAGGCGTCTACTCTTCCAGCTGTGTGATCACGGGCATCCACACTGAGTCCTCAGACACGCTGTTTTTCAAGCCCCACGCGGTCGAAGGGCAGCATCCCGGGTTCTCCTTCCTCTGAGCCCCTGCCGCACCTGTCTCCGCTCTGAGGTCAGCCTGCATCTTCAGCCACCTCTCTCAGAGTTGCATTAGTTCCCGATGTCTTTCCGACCCCTCTTATGCAGAGGCAGCCTCAGCTCTCTGAGGTCGCCGTGGGCACAGCTGAACTGGTGGCCGCGTGGGCCCCTCTCGTGGGGAACAGCATCCTGAGCCCAGGGTCCCCCCACAGCACTGTGCCCCCGCCCACCCCACGGCGGCACTCAGCTGACATGGAGCCTGGTGAGGCGGGTAGGTCACTGCCTCTCCTGTGGGGGCCCGGCTTCCTCACTGCGGGGCCTGGAGGAGCAGACACCCCACCTCCACTCTCATCTGCTTGGTCTTGGCCTTCAGCCAAGGCTGAGGTGGACGGAAGGGTCTGCCCCTTCTCTCTGAGCTGCTGACTGGTCTAACTCCGCGTGGAAAGCTTGTCATCCTTCTCTAGCACGTCCTGTTCCATGGCAAACAGCGGGTTTGAGCTGCATCTTCAGTATGATGTGGACTTGCCCATTCATTGCTGACCTGCACACACCGAGCTGTGTGTCCAATGCTGGAGATACGACACATGCTTTCTGCGGCAGAGCCACGACCTCAGCGGTCTCAGAAGACCCCCAAAGCTTTACTGCGGCTCCCTTCCCAGCCTGTTCACCCCTGGTGGGCCGCATCCATATTACACCGGGAATTCTTTAAACGAGTTGTCCTCATCCTTGGCTTTCCTGGAGGCTCAGACCATAAAGAATATGCCTGCAGTGAGGAAGACCCAGATTCAATTCCTGGGTCAGGAAGATCCCCTGGAGAAGGGAATGGCAACCCACTCCAGTATTCTTGCCTGAAGATTCCATGGACAGAGGAGCTTGGTGGGCTGCAGTCCATGGGGTCACAAAGAGTCGGACACGACTTAGATGCCCAAAGTGGGAATATAGGTTGTGTTGGTCCAAAAGACATCCTAGAGGAGATGGAGGCAGAGCAGAGCGACACGGAAGGTTTCCTGTCCTGCCTGGGTGTGTGTGTAGTGAAGCTGGGGAGCGGGTTGCAGAATGGGCTATGACGCCAGCCATGTAGGCATCTTTATGGTGTCAGTCTCTCCAGGAAAGTCTGCATGGCTGCTCCCGGTCCAGCCCCTTAATAAGCAGGGAGGCTGAGGTGGCTGCCCTTCTGTCACCCCTGCCCCTGGCCCCCTAGCCCCAAGGGAGCCACGCAGGCTCTCCCCGAGTCCCTCTGCAGAGACCGGACACGGCAGCCTGTCCAGGGACGGGATCCATGCCCGTGTGGTCAGCCGGTGTGGTCGGCCGTTTTCTCAGCAGGTGTGGCTGGCAGGTCACCCGAGGTCGCCTCCTGCATTTTCCCGGTGCTCTGTGGAGGATGGTGGCCGGCGGACAGCCGCGAGTGTGTTCAGGTGAGTTTCCGGGGTCTGCAGGTTGTATGTGGCAGCCTTAAATAAGGCCACCCGCCTCCATCCCAGCTGCACCCTCAACTCACCCAGGAACATGTCATAGGCTGATGCCCAGACTAAACTCCACCAGACTCTCTATGGGTGGAAGCCAGAGTTCCCGAGTGATTATGTGAGTGATTGTGTTAGCAAGGCTGAGGACTTGCTCTGTGGTGACCTAGATGGGAAGGAAATCCAGAAAAAGGGAATATATGGGGCTTCCCTTGTGGTCCAGTGCTTAAGAATCTGCCTTCGAATACAGGGGACTTGGGTTCACTCCCTGCTCTGGGAAGATCCTACAAGGCTTGGGACAGCCAGGCCCGTGGGCCAAACTACCGAACCCGCGGTGTTGAGCCCGTGTGCTGCACCTACCGGAGCCTGCACAGCAGCGCCTGCGCTCTGCAGAGAGAAGCCCGCACACCACGACTCGAGAGAGCCCTCGGACGGCAGCACAGACCCAGAGCAGCCAAAGATAAAGAAATACTTTCTAAGGAAGACAGCGTATTTGTATACGTGCAGCTGATGCACTTTGCTGTGCTGCAGAAACTGACACCACGTCTTCAAGCAGCTTTACCCCAGTGAGACGTAATTTAAAAGAGGACTGAGGACCAGCTGCGGTAGGGAAGGGAGAGAGGATGAAAGCAGAGCGGGTAAGAGGAAAGAAGGGAACTGAGAAATGCAGAAGAAGTGGAGGCCTGCCCTGGGGTGGTGGAGAGAGATGGCTCCTAACTAGCAAGAGCCCAGGGCTCCCTGCAAGAGGGAGGTGTGCCAGCCCAGGATGTGACTATGGGGGGTCAAGGCTGTGCTGGAGCCTAGGCGTGGTCGAATGCGCCTGGCCTTGCCATCCGGTGAGCCACGCACCAGCTGCGTGTCTCAGCACACAGGGCTCCCCTGAACCCCCCTGGCCTTCTGGGGTCTCTGATGGTCCCTGCCGGCCTGTGCGGCGGACTTGATGCGGTGACGGTGAAGGTCACACACGACATGTGTTCTGCACTTGGTAGCTCCACAGTAAGAAGCTGTAGAAGAAATGTCCACTTCTATTGTGATAGAAAGTTATCAGCTCTTCACATCAGTTACTTCTCTCTGCTCTCCTGAAAGACAGTGGTTCTGAAATACTGGCTCAGGAGAGTTAATACAGAGCGCCGAGGCCCGGCTCACAGACGGACCCGTACTTACATCAGCCCCTGGGCTGACTGGCACAACCAAAGCCCGGGGGTCTTTCTGTACGGAAAGCTGGGTCGTCCCGCTGTCGTGAGGACCAGAAGGATCAGCTGCAGGAGGCGCCAGGGAGGCTTGGTCAGGGAGCCTCACCGCCTTCTACTTGTTTGCTCACCTCCTTGTTTCCTGAACTTTCTAATGATCTTGGGGAACTTCTGCCCCACCCCAACACAGACAAGGGCCAGCAGGCACCCAGTGGGGTAATTTTGGCAAGGTTCCACCTTTCATTTACAAGTCAAACTGAGACAGGCTCTAAAACTGGCATCCTCCGAATTAGTAACCCCTCGCCAAACGAGGCAAGGGCCCTTTCCTCTCTGCCTGTGGAGGCGAGAATGAGTTGTCTCACTCACTCTTTGTGTGCGGTGCCCCTGAAAGCGTCTTGTTGGGAGCCTTCGATTGTCAGCTATGAGAGTGCAAAGTGAAACAGCACCCTCTCAGCATTCAGTATCTATTTTTAAAGGCACCAGGAGCCCGCTGGACCACAGTGAATCAAGGCGTCTGTGCATGGACAAGTTTCCATGGGTATTGCGAGAGTGTCGGCCTGTGGGAGCCCACAAGGACGCCGGGTGGATTTATTGCTTATTGTTTTTGTTGTAACTATAATAGGAAAAAGGATGTGTCTGCCCGTAGGAGCAGCTGCTGTAGGGGCCTGAGGACTGGGGGCTGGAGGGGCTTTGGTGAAGGAGCCCCGTGGCCAGTCGGGGGTCTGCGGGGGATGGAGGGGGCCTCCCTCCTCTCCAGTGTGGTCCCCATTGCTTCTTGGAGGCCAAGTTCCCACTCTGAGCAGCCTGGCCGTTCGCTGGCGGGTGGCAAATCACTCACGTGGCCCTGGTAGGCCTGGGAAAGTGGAAGCGCCATGGAGACCAAGCCGGGCGGGGTGGGCGGGCAGCTTGCCTCCGCCTCGCTCCCAGGGGGAATACTGTCCCCGGAGCCACTGTCTCACAGGGGAGCAGCCCCTGGTTGGTTTTGTTTTATGAAAGGGGAGAAGGGATTCCTGCTGCAGGCTTTGCTAAAGGACAAGAATTCCTAGCAACACCAAGGGCTTCTGCTTTATGGGCTGGATTTTAATTTCTGTCTTTTCTGTCCTTTGTGATTTGGTGAGGGTGCTGGAGTTTGAAAAGCACCTTTCAAGTGGCCTTTATCTTCCTAAAACTAACACTCATTTTCCGTAACCTGTCAGGGGTTAATAAAATATCTGCTAGGGATCTCTGGAGTATTTGGAAGGGAGAAGAAGGGAAAAGAAGGAAGAAGTGTTGCAGAAATGTGAGGTTTTAAAATTCATATCCAAAACTGTGCTTAAATGATAGATACCTTAGGTTGCCGTATACTGAGTTAATGTATGCGGGGCTGGGGGAGGCGCAGGACGATCCTGGAGTTCTTCCGTGAGTGAAGGGAGTATGAAATATTCATCAAAATGTCTTTTTGATATGTATCAGTATACAGAAATCTCATTGAAAAAACTAAAGGCCAAATGAAGGCTAAATGAAGGAATAGTCAGAAAAATGGCACCCATGCCAGTGATGAATTTAATGTCTGTGTGCCAGGCGCCACTCACAGCACAGCACATCTTCATGGGCACTTGTTTCGTCGTCCAGCCTGTAGGTCAGATTCTACTGTCGCCGTCCTCTTAGAAAGGAGGGGGAGCCAATCGGACAGAAATCTCCTGACTTGAGCAATCAGTGTCAATGCCCATGCAGGCATCAGTGGTAACATTCAGACCTGGAAGCAGTCAAGCCCCTTGCTAAGACTGCCTTCCTTCCTAAGGTGGGGTTGGGATCCTTCCTCCCACACCCCAGCATGTGGCCCTCTGGAAACCAGAGCTACAGGACTCAAACTTCTCTGGCTTCACCCTTCTCGCCTCATTTTGCAAATGGCACCAGGAGGGGCGTGTGGAGGGGTTCCTCTTCAGAGCCGGGCGTGGGCTGAGATGAGACTTGGGCTCTGGAGGCATCCAGGGCTGCCTCCTGGAAAGCTGCAGCGTCCGTTGTGTGTCTGAGAATCTGGCAAGGCTGCCAGATCAGGCCGCTCTTTTATCGTCTGTTTGACGCTCTTCAGACTCTTCTGCCTTGGAAACTGGAAGCTTTTCTTTCCCCAACTGCAGCAACTTGGCTGAGCACCACCCTGGCTCTCAGGCAACGTTCTTTGGTGGGTGGACCATTCCTTCTCGTTCCCCTTGTGGAATCTTTGTGTATCAAGTGCGGGAAAGTAGGTGAAAACCGTTGCTTGGCGCCCACGCTGTGCTTCTGGAAACCTGTTCAGAGGTTCCCAAGCAGGGTCAAGGATGTAAGCAGAGAGCCAGCCAGAATATTCTTGCTGCCTTACTATTATTTTTAAATGATAGACTTGTGCTTTTCCATCCGTTTTAATTGAGTCAAGTCCCATGACTTCTGTGATCCCCAAATCCTCCATAAATTCACATACAACTGGCCTCCCCTAACCTGCCCTATTCCCTTGAAACCCTCTCCCTTCCCCGCCTGGGAACCTGCCCTTTAAATTGGACATGGCTCGGATTTTAATCTCTTCTCAAAGGCACAGTGACAATTTCACAACAAAGCAGGCAGTTGGGTGGGGGAGAGAGAGTTTTGTTTTCTGCTCCCATTAAGAGAGCAACTGTTCTTTCTTTGTCCCATGGGGCCGAGTCTTGGCAGCAGGCGGGGGAGACCTTGAATTTGGTGTCGCAACATCCATCAGACCCAAGTGAGCCTGGGCTCCTCGAAGGTGAACTGCAGCTGTTTGGATAAAACTCTAAAATCTTGTTTGTGCGATTCTCAGCCCTTGTTTTACAATCGCTCTTCCTGGCAGAGAAACCAGGAAGCTTTCCTTTCCCAGGATCCCTGGCAGGTAATTGTTTTCCCAAACTGCATTTTAATCGCTGATGGAATGGACATTCTTTGCCCTGAGAACCTTCTCCCTCGTCTATAAAGCCTGTAAACCATCCGCATTCTGCCTGGGCCTTGGATTCAACCCTGAGCCTGGATTACAGACCGCCCTTCCCTCCCCGAGATGCATTTCCATCTCTGGTTGTAATTTAGGGCCACTTACATTTCTCAACAACGGTTATGAGCCTTTTAGTCTCTTGGAATCTCGGAGTGCTTTCCTACTCAGCGGCTGGCCACGGCCAGGTGGCCTGCGACCTCCAGAGAGTGGGAATTGGCGACGTCTGTTCCTTGGTGCCGTTAAGAAGCATAGTCTGCCGCAAGCCGGTAGTTTCTACCACTGCCGAGTGTTTTCATGGCCCCTGGTCTCCTGTTGATGTATCAGGAGGCCCCTGGTTCAGGAGACACAACCCAGGAGGCCCCCAGGGGCCCCAATTCTGTTCCCGCTGCTACAACACCAGGACTCTGAGCGTAGGGAAGTGGCTGATGACCCGACACTGTTTAGAGGTGTGTCCATCCTACACCCTGTGTGGGGGGCTTGATGGGACTGTTCTTCAGAGCAGGAGGAGTGGGTTCATTTTCCACCCTTGTCCCCTCCTGGCTTGCTCCTTATAAGGAAAGCAATGCCAAACCTAGACAGCATATTAAAAAGCCGAGACATCACTTTGTCAACAAAGGTCCGTATGGTCAAGGCTATGGTTTTTCTGGTAGTCGTGCACAGATGTGAGAGTTGGACCATAAAGAACGTTGAGCACTGAAGAATTGATGCTTTGAACTGTGGTGCTGGAGAAGGCTCTTGAGAGTCCCTTGAACTACAAGGAGATCCAACCAGTCCATCCTAAAGGAAATCAACCCTGAATATTCACTGAAGGACTGATGCTGAAGCTGAAGCTCCAACACTTTGGCCACCTGATGCAAAGAGCCAACACATAAGAAAAGACCTTGTTGTTCGGAAAAGTTGAGGGCAGGAGGAAAAGGGGGCAGCAGAGGATGAGATGGTTGGATGGCATTATCGACTCGATGGACATGAGTTTGGACAAACTCCGGGAGATGGTGAAGGACAGGGAAGCCTGGCATCTGCAGTCCGTGAAGTTGCCAACAGCCGGACATGACTGAGCGACTGAACAACTCCTCTGGGTGGGGAGAGTGTTCCCTCCCTGGCGATTGGCTGACCTGCAGACAGGGCGGCTGAGAAACTCAGACACATCCCTCCTGCAACCCCTCTGAGAGTCCATCGCCTCTGCTCGCTCCAGGGCTGGGGCTGTGTCCTGAGGGTCACCAGAAGCATAAAAGCCAAGATTCTTGAAGGGCAAAGTCTAACTTGCCAGAATGTCTTTACTGTTCATCAGCAAACATCCGTCCATCAAGCCTGGTGCTAGGTTCTCTGATACCAACGAACTCGCCGCCCAGAGATTCCAGTCCAAGGTCAAGAGCAAGGGGGGCGGGCGGTGAGCGCTTCAGCCGGGCTGGCCTCTCGGGCACTGGGAGGCGGCTGTTAGTGGGGCAGTGAGGGGAAGACAGGGCGTCCCGGGCTGGGCGGGCAGCCGACAGCGGGGTGGGGGGCCAGGATAGGTGTTTGGAGAGACTGCAGGGGCCCCTGGCGTGTCGTCCTGGAGGGGGCCTGTGCCTATAGGAGGCCCCGGGTGAGGTTTTGGCCTTTTAAGTGTTCCATGTGCCATTCTTCATGTCGCGATAGGGATGAGTGAGCTGAGAAATGCAGAGGTTGGCTGCGTAGTTAAGCCTTCACCTTTCTTCCCCAGTGGCTCACGGGTAAAGAACCCGCCCGCCGATGCAGAGACATAAGAGACCCGGCTTCAGTCCCTGGGTCGGGAAGATCCCCTGGAGGAGGGCATGGCAGCCCACTCCAGGGTTCTTGCCCGGAGAATCCCTGGTCAGAGGAGCTCGGCGGCTACACTGCCTGAGCTCACAGTCTCAGACACGACTGAGTGACTTAGGTGCGCTGTTAGAAAAAGTGGTGCGTTCTGCCTGCAGCGGGGCTGGCAGCGACCCAGGAACTGACTGAAGTCAGGCTTACTGCCCTTGCCACACACCACACGCCTACCACTCACTCACCCCTTCACTGACTCGTTCATTCATCATTGCATCTACTCATTCTCTCACTCACTCAACAAACATCTCCTGAGCAAGTGTTGCCTACACGCTGGACGCTGCTAGGCAGGCGAGCTTCCTGTCAGCAGCCATGAGCAGGAAGCTTGTAAAATCCTAGTCCCCGGAGTCCTGGCCACCCATGTGGTCTCCCAGGCCTCTGTCCACGCTCTCTGTGGGTCCCGCGTGTCAGAAAGGTGTGCAGAGAGGACCGGAAGCAGGCCCGTCTCTCCAGCCATGTCCCATCATTCTGGAAAATACTGATTAGTCTGCAAGTGATGTTATCACCTGGTTCTCAGAGCACCGGTTTCCATTGCTGCCGCCGCGCTCTGTGCTATTAAAGCGACGTCCCGTCAGTGGACTGTGCAGAACGCTGACGGGCACGACCCGCATGGCTTGTCCGGGGACGCACACAGCCAGATGACAGAGGTGCGAGTTGGAGCTGAGATGGTTATTTACAGTTCCCTTTGCTTGAAAATGCCACCCACAGCTTTCACCCACCTTCCCATCACCCGAGTCAGCTGGACTCCCTTTATCCCGAGTCAGAGCTCTGGTGTGAGAACTTCCCTTGTGAGACTTTGAGATTCCAGTGAAGCAGGTGTTACTGAGTGGCCCCTGGCCACTCTGCTCTGAGAGGCTGCAGGCCGCACAGAAACCTCAAGAACAGAGATCCCCTGCTGCCAGGTTCTGAGAGTGGGTCTCAATAGATCGTCTCCTCTGCAGTCCCGGTAGCTCACCGTCCCACGGGGCGTGGACTCGGGCCCCTGGGCCTCCCCGGGAGCATTTTTGGTCACCTGTGTCCTGGGAGGAGGGGAGAGCAGGGGTCAGAAGATCTGACCTTGAATGTCATCTCTGCCATCAACCAGTGGATTGGCCCAGGCCATCTCTCTCTCTCTCCTGTTTAACTGAAGTGTGGTTGCTTTAAGGGGCTTCCCCAGTGGCTCAGCAGTGAAGAATCCACCTGCAATGCAGAACAAGAGACGCAGGTTCGATCCCTAGGTGGGTAAGATCTCCTGAAGGAGGAAATGGCACCCCACTCCAGTGTTCCTGCCTGGAGAATCCCATGGACAGAGGAGCCTGGTGGGCTACAGTCCAGAGGGTTGAAAAGGAGTCAGACACGACTTAGCGACCAAACCACAACCAGCAGTACACAGTTGCTCTTCAACGTTGTGTTTCTGCCGTACCGCAAAGGGAGTCAGCTGCACGCATGCATGTATCCCCTCTTTTTTCTGGGTTTTCTTCCCACAGAGCATTAAGTAGAGTTCCCTGTGCGCTATATGGTAACTTCTCACCACTGTTCTGCTTTATGCTTGGTGGTGTATATATGCCCCCTGTCCATATGGTGACTTCTCACCACTGTTCTGCTTTATGCTTGGTGGTGTATATATGCCCCCTGTCTATATGGTGACTTCTCACCACTGTTCTGCTTTATGCTTGGTGGTGTATATATGCCCCCTGTCTATATGGTGACTTCTCACCACTGTTCTGTTTTATGCTTGGTGGTGTATATATGCCCCCTGTCTATATGGTGACTTCTCACCACTGTTCTGCTTTATGCTTGGTGGTGTATATATGCCCCCTGTCCATATGGTGACTTCTCACCACTGTTCTGCTTTATGCTTGGTGGTGTATATATGCCCCCTGTCCATATGGTGACTTCTCACCACTGTTCTGCTTTATGCTTGGTGGTGTATATAGGCTCCCTGTCCATATGGTGACTTCTCACCACTGTTCTGCTTTATGCTTGGTGGTGTATATATGCCCCCTGTCTATATGGTGACTTCTAGTCTTCTGGTTTATACTTAGCGGTGCATATATGTCAGTCCCAGTCTCCCAGTTCATCCCACACCACCCTCCTTGCCCCCTCGGTGTCCACATGTATCTTCTCTATGTCTGTGTCTCCAGTTCTGCTTTGCAAATAGGTTCATCTGTACCTTGGCCACTCTGAACACCTCTGAGCTCGAGTTTCCTCACTGCTGAGTTTCTTCTTAATCCCATGGGGGAAACAGGTTTAGCACCAACAAAGGGATCTCAGATGAACTAACCAGGACTGGAATCCGTCTGGGATGCCCAGCACAGCTGTGCCAGCTGATTACAGCCAGCTGAAGTCTGTTCGGGTTGGCTTTGGGTCCACACCATGCTGGCTGTTCAATATTTTGAGTATGACTCCCGGGAATAATTTATGTGAAAGAGTTTGTAGATAGTATAGCACATGGCTAGCTCATTTGATAACGGTGTTTGGATAGTCACCACTGCCAAGTCTAATGTTAAATATATATTTTCTCTATATATACTTTTTTCATCATCTGACAAATAAGTAGTCTTCAAATTAGTGTGTATCTTTTGAGTCTTAACAAAGGAGAAGTAGCACAACATTTAGGTTCAAACATTCTTATCAAGTATTTTTTCATGAGTCATCCTGATTTTCCAGGAATCATTTCTGAGCCTCAGAGAGTGACTGAAGGAGCACTCGTTTTTGGCCTTTTGAATGAAGATTGTATTTGGTAAAGGTGACTTTTGACAAGATACTATTCATTCTAGACTTCTCTAGAATGTCCCGGCACCCCTACACTTCAACTGGTGACCCAGTATGACATCTTAGGTGAACTGGCAGACAGTAGACATTTTTAACAGGGCTTCCCCAGCAGCCCAGTGATTAAGACTCTGCACTTTCACAGCAGGGGCCAGGGGGTGTGGGTTTCATCCTTAATGGGGGAACTAAGATCTCACGGGCCATGCAGCCCCCAAAAAGGGTGTGTGCTGTGGTTCTTAGTGGAATGCCATGAAGTTCGCTGTTTTGCTGGAGATGACAGCAGATGTGATTTCATTTGAGGAGGGCCACGGTACTACTCTTTAGGCTACTTATAAAGGACAGTGATGTTCCATTCTTCAGCTGGGTCTCAGAAAAGAAAAGGACAATTTGGTGCTTAATTTTAGACTAGAATATAATCGGCAGGAGACACACCCACATGCCCCAGGAAAAGAAGAGTAGGGAGACAAAAATAAAAAGCAAACGTGGCCATCCCCGCACCCACCCATTGTGCCAAAGCACCTGCCAGAAATTCTAAGTCCCAGTCTTGCTTCTCAGTGAGTAATTTTAGGCTTCATAGTCTTGTTTGGGTCCTTTGTCTTTTTGTGAAACGCGTGCTACCTTAGAAAATATGTAATCTGGGTTCGTGAATGACATGTGGCTCTGGACAGGTCGTTTGCCTCTGCTAGGCTTCAGTTTTGGCTTCCCTGGGGGCTCAGATGGTAAGGAAGCTGACTGCAATGCAGGAGGCCCGGGTTCAATCCTTGGGTCAGGAAGATCCCCTGGAGAAGGGCATGGCAACCCATTCAGTAGTATTGCCTGGAGCATCCCGTGGACAGAGGGGCCTGCTGGGCGACAGTCCACGAGGTCGCAAAGAGCCGGACACGACCGAGCGGCTGAGTGCACACACACAGGCTTCAGTTCATCACCTGTGACGTGCGGGTCAGGTAGCCCTGACTCTGTAGGGCTTTATACAGAATTCAACGAGCATGTGTGTGTACATAATTACATATCTCTGTGTCTCCTTGGAGAATTAAACTGAAGCTATATCCCCTGTCTCCAGAAAAATTCATGAACACAAGAAATTTAGTGAACTCTTTTCAGGGAATTTCTGGACTTCCTAAAACCATAAACATCCTAATAAAGAGCTCTATTATCTAAGGGAGAAAACCCTGGGTTGAATGTCCCTTTTTGTGTTAAAATTTTTATTATGTTTTTATCACTTGAAAGGAAACTGTAAATCACACTTGAGTATTGTCAGTACTTCACAGTAGATATTTATGATCACTGAAAAAGTAGTGGAAATGTTAGTCACTCAGTCGTGTCCGATTCTTTGTGACCCCATGGACTATAGCCTGCCAGTCTCCTCTGTCCATGGAATTCTCCAGACAAGAATACTGGAGTGGGTTGCCATTTCCTTCTCCAGGGGATCTTCCCTACCCAGGGATTGAACCCAGGTCTCCCACATTGCAGGCAGATTCTTTACCTTCTGAGCTACCAGAGAAGCCTAGGATTTCTAAACTCAGTTTAATAATATACCAAATTATAAAAGTTCTCATACAAAAAAAAGTTTTGTATAATTATAGTTCATAGTAACACGGTTTGCTATGTAGTAACAGGAGGGACATTTATATGGACATATATTAATTTATTTCTAAGCTTAACTCAATATGAGGAATACTTTTTCATTCCTCACCTGTACAGGGTGGAGATGGACTTTTTTCTTTCAATTTGTTTTTCCAGACCTATTTAGAGCAGTCAAAATAGGAAAACCACCACACCGGTCCTAAAATTCACTTCCTCCATCCGTTTTCTGTACTCTGCTCCAGGTTTGATGAGTATAACTTTCTAAACATGTCATTTATTTTTATTTTTATTTTAGTCTAAATGTCCCTTCAAAAATACCAGGGGAAAATATTTTTAGCTTAGCTAAGAAAACAAACATGTTGAAACGACACCCAAAATGTTCAGAAAGAATTGGTGTTTCTAGCGTATTTTAACAGTGAGCCCAAATGATACATGTTGAAACAGAATTTTTCTTCATCTTAGGTGTGTTAATTTCTTCAAGAAATAAAACAGGGAACAATTGAGTCCAACTTTTATATCGGAGCTAAACGTTTGTTGTGTTAAAAGATAATTTCAAGGTAGACACTCTGCTGCCTTTTCCCCCAAGTTTTTAATTGCTATTTATAGACATCCTGGGCAGAGCCAGTGGAAATGCCAATAATGGTGCAAACGAGGCAAAAGATGAGAAGAAGAATGAGTGCTGAGCTCAGCACCACGCATGCACCATAGACTGTGCTGCCTTCATGACCTCCTGGAAGGCTCTGGTATAATCGATGGCTTAGGATTCATCAGGTTCCATTTTGATCCTTACTCTGAGAGCATAACTTGGTTCTGTACAGATCCAAGGGGTGAAAATGATTCTTTTGATTCAAAAATATGATCCATTTCACCAGCTCTTCAGGGCCAAGCAGTCTCAGCATCTGTGATGTTTGCATTGTTCCTGCTCCATAAACAGATGAGTAGGGACCAATAGTAATGAATGAGTGGATAATACTGCGTGAGTGAGTAAGTGAAAGAACAAATAAAGTAACTACCCAGTCAGGCGCTCCATCTGGCTTCAGAACTTGTTCATTGAGATTGCGTTTCATTCGCTGGGTCTTTAACTACATAGACCTTGACTCAGCCCAGCACTCTGCCTTCTTGGGGTCATGGGAAGAATCTGTGTCTTGGATGCCTTAGCCCAGCTACAGGTCAGAGTTGAAATCTCTGTTCTATTCATTATATGTATTATCTTCATATCCTAGAACTTGAAGAATGTTTATCATATATATTTGGCTAGCTTTCTTCCAGATGGTTCTCAAGTTTCATTTTACCGATTGCATTGTGTAGCTCTTTTGTGAATGCACTTAACTAGACTTGTACGAGAATAAATGACATTATCAATCTGTTGCTGATTGTCAGTAACTTCCTTCTCATCTCATGATTGCTAGTGCTTTTCTCTTGCAAGCCTTCTGAACCCTGCTGGGCCCCCAGTTGCTAAGCATTTTCACTGTACTTTGTCTAACTTTATCAGGATCTTCTAACCTCCCTAACCCAGGCAGTGAATTGGACTCATTCACACTGGGCTTGTAGAATTGTGAGATGGATACTATGAAATGTATCGGTGGGCTATTTAAATCCTTTCCCTTCCTAAAAGGTTACAAGGCCAGATTTCTGAAATTAAGGGTTTTTGTTTTTAAACCCATTAAGCCAACATGGGGACTAAAACTTGAAAATTGCACATTAGATCATTGGCAGGGTGGTGGATTCACATCACACACGTGGCTGTGGATTGGGGAGCAAAACATGGATTTTAGAGTTACACAAAAAAGCTCACTTTGCATTCAGAATAGAAGAAAACATCGATTGTAACAGAGAGAAAAATCCCACAGAAACTCAGTCTATGCTATTTGATTAACATTATCTCAAAGATAAACTAACCCTTGCTCAAAAGTTCTCAAAAAAGTCTATTTACCAAGAATACCTAATGAAAGGGTTGTTCCTTTTGACCCTTAAGTTTTTGGAAGAAGGCACCTGACTGGTATATTTCCCTTTGTCCCGATGCCCAGCCAACCGCCAGCAGCAATGCAGTGACCTCTGGTGACAAGCCTGGTTGATTCCAGACCCACTTTTCACATTATCACTTGTACGTGTGTCTCCTTACGTGCAAAAGAGAAGTACACGTGGATGAAAGTTTCAGAGGCTGCAGGCAGCCCCAAGATTTGAAGACTCACCTATAAAGAGGGGACATGAGGGGAGACTTGTAGGACAATGAAGCAGGGAGAAAGAACCCCCAGATGGGACCCAGTTTACCGCCCTGTGTCAGACTATGACTCTGTATCTTACCATATGAGGCGAGGGTTCCCCCTGACCTTGGGCTGGGCTCTGGGCCTTTGCTCCCTGAACACCAGGGATGGCAAAGAGGAAGCCAAGTGTGTTGCCACAGAGTTCTGCAAGGCTAGGTCAAAGGTGGAAAACAACGGATCAAAATAGAAGTAGGACCCAGCTACCACTTACTACTTCTGGGTAGCAATTAATACCCTGCTTATTACACACTGGGCACAATTTCAAGCTCTTTGCTGTATTATTGTGTCTCCTTTGAAACCAGGTTCTGGAGCTTCTGTAGTGGTCCAGTGGTTGAGACTTTGCCTTCCAATGCAGGGGGTAAGGATTCCATCCCTGGCTGGGGAGCTGGGATCCCACATGCCTGGTGGCCAAAAAGCCAAAATGTATAAAACAGAGGCAGTGTTGTAACAAATTCAATAAAGACTTTAAAGACATGGTCCACATTAAAAAAAAAAAAAAACATCTTAAAAAAAAAACAAGTTCCTGAGTGCTGCCCTGCCTGCTAGCTGTTGATTAGCTCCATGATTTATTCATTCATACAGCACGTATGATGTGCCAGGCCCACACCGCTTTAAGCATATTACATATAATGACTCATTTAATCCTCACAAGAACGTCGTGAGGCAGTACTATCACTAATCCCACTTTACAGATGAACAGACTGAGGCCCAGAGGCACATTTAGCACCTTGCCCAAGATCATGCCGTGAGCTGAGCTGTGATGACACCTGTGTTGTGCTCTCAGCCACCACGACAGGCTTCTTCTCAGGTTCTGATACTCACTGATTATAATTATAGTCTGGCTGTCGGTTATATGAGTTTGGTCATTGTAATCACAAAGAAAACATTGAAAAATATAAAAGGATGTAAACAGATAACCTCTGCTGTCCTCAAAAGATCAAATTTCAGTTAGGGTTAAAATTACTTTGATGATGTTCATTGATATCTAGGACTTGCTGGATGGCTAAGTGGTAAAGAACCCGCCTTCCAGTGCAGAAGATGTGGTTCGATTTGGGTCGCCTGTGTCATGGGAGGAAGCGAGCGCAGGGGTCCGAAAATCTGAATCTGAATCTGAATCTCATCTTTAGCATCAGCTAGTGGATTGGTCCAGAGCACTTCTTTTTTTTAAGTTGAATACAGTTGCTTTAGGGGCTTCCCGGTGGCTCAGTCAGTAAAGAACCCACCTGAAAGGCAGGGGGCCGCTTGCAGCACAGGACACGGGTTCGATCCCTGGGTCGGGAAGACCCCCTGGAGGAGGAAATGCAAAACCCACTCCAGTGTTCTCGCTTGGAGAGTTCAGTGCAGAGAGGAGCCTGGTGGGCTACAGTCCACGGGGCTGCAAAAGAGTCAGACGTGACTTAGAGACTAAACCACAATGACCACAGTTGGTGTCTATCTGTAAACCAAAAGGCGAGTCTTTGTCCGCATTTAATGGAGAAAGCAGACCCTGGGGTGCTTGACGACTCAAAGGAGCCCCCTGTGGAATCAGTTGGGGCATGCCTGTCACGAGCATTATCAGGTGCCCAGAGACCTGCAGGGCCCTTGGCAGGATCTGAGGATCAGGAGCGGGAGTCTCTCCAAGGCCGTAAACCAGAGCTTCAGAACCAGAGGCTATGATTCAGTGCCGTTGGACCAATAAGCAGCTCTAATCAAAAACACTTAAGCCCCCAGGATAAAGACTCAAGACCACTGAGGCAGAGACTTACCTGAGGTGGTCCAGTGGTTAAGACTCTGCTTTCTAATGCAGGGATGCGGGGTCAATCCCTGGTCTGGGAGTTAAAGTCCCACATGCTGAGGGGTATGGCAAAAAAAAAAGGCCACGGGCTGCCAGCGTGCAGGGTGCCGTGTTATCTGTGTTCGGCTGTTGCAGGCGGCCCGTCCCTTGGGTTTGATATAGCAGAGAAAGTGCAGTAACCACTGGTCAGCTATGCTTCTAGATGCTTCCCTCCAGGTTCCTTTCTTCTTCCCACGGAAGATGTGCAGACCACCTAAAAAGCCCTGCCATTCCAGGAAGACTTTATACTTAACAGAAGATAAGGGAACCTGTAGAAATTTATGCTACAGAGGCCAAATTAATTTACCAGTGAGCAGAGTGGTCTCCTTTACCTTCCAGCTGGAAACAGATCAGAAGCTTCAAGGCATTAGAAAATGCAAGCTACATAACAAAATTCTGAGTCCAAGCATCTCATGGAGTTTTGGCTCTTGATGTTAACGATGAAGGATTGTAACCCAGGTGTGACTCTCAGTGCAGAGTTGGCAGCCTTTATTAGAACGGCAGCCAGCTGCAACAGTGACCTCTAAGAATATGGAAATAGACCCTCCAGGGCCACCATTTTTCAGCTCAGCGTTTGGCATGGGCAGCTCGTCCCAGTACTGAAAGGGCAGCAGCGGTCCAAGGACACTCCGGGGCCCTTCGCAGCGAAGGACACGAGCATGCACAGGAGCCCTTGAGGAGCCCTCCAGTCGGCCCGGGTGCCTCTAGGCAGGACCATCTCACCACTTCAGGCAGATGGGAAGCATCCTGACAACAGACCTCCAGAGGAGGGACTCCAGGGAGACAGTGCAGGACAGGGAAGCCTGACGTGCTGGGGTCCATGGGGTCGAAAAAAGGCAGACATGACTGAGCGACTCCAACAAACAAGGGAGGAGCTCCAAGCTCCCTTCGTCAGCTTTCACTCTAGCAAAGCGGTCTTGGGTAGCTAGGCTGTTCCTGCGGCAAGGACAGGAATCTATCCTAGAAAGTTACGCGGTTTAAAAATGTTACAGATGGGTGGGTGGATGGATACAGATAGATGATGGATGGAGAAAGAGAGAGAGGTAAATAAATAGATGATGGAGAAAGGCAGAGAGGGAGAGACAGACCGAAAGGGTGAGAATAGGTGACTGTGACGGACGGTCAAAGCCCTAGCAACGAGACACTTGAGAAGTATTTATTAAAGAATTATTTGCCAGTGAATCCACCAAAACCTGTGCAAAACAGATGCCCGCTTTTGTCATGTTCCTGACGCACTGCCCGCAGGCCTCTGACATAGCACCTTATCATGTTGCAGCATTAGGATTTGGTAGCTGACGGTCTGCTGGCTGGAGTGTGAGCTCCTGTCTTATTCTTGTCTGCAGTCTTAGCATCTAGCCCAGTGTCTGGTTCCATGGAAGGAAGGAAGGAAAAAAGAAAAGAGGGAGGGAAGTGGGTCAACCGAGATGACGAATAAAGGTCTGTCTTTAAAGGAGTGGATCACTCCTGATGTGGCAGTCTTCAGTGTCTTCCTGCCCAGACCTCACCCGTCTGATGTCCGCTCCCCCTCCGTCAGTGGTGAGCTGTCACACTCAAAGTCACCATGATCATGTATGACTTGCCTGGTGTTGGAACAGTTTGTTGATACTTACCCGCATTTAATACCTTTCTAAGGAATGCTGATTCACTGGGAGGCTGTTTGTGGTGAAATCATCTCCCTGCTGTGTTTCACTGGAGTTCATTGTTTGCGTGTGTGTGTACCTTCCGAAGCTCTGTGGCGTGGTCTCAGCCAGCGACAGCTGGCGTGACACCTGGTGAGGTGTGCTCTCGGCCCGCGGTCCTGAGCGAACCTTACACAGATGTCCTCGGGCAGCACGTTTTTGCTCGTTGAGCGTGTTCTGTGTCCTCTGACATGCTGCCCTTGACACACACGGCTGACGAAAGTCATGGGAGTTAAGGTCCCAGCTCCAAACGCCGCTGCGGGAAGTCAGGGGAGAGGCCGTGGAGTCCAGCTGGCGCTTGAGGTCTGCTGGCGGGACCTGGGACCTGGAGAGCTGGGCGCCTGCAGCGCCGTAGAGGGAGTGGGGGCATCGGGGCTGGGGGGGTCTGGAGGCGTCCTTGGGGAGCAGGGAGGGGCCAGTGCAGCGCTGGGGCCTTCTGTGCGGCCCACCTGGCCGGGGTCGCGTTGCCGAGCCCCCGGGAAACGATCACGCGGCCTGTGGTCCTCCCACGGAGGACCCGCATTCAAGCCCTCGCATCTTTCCAGGCTCAGCCTAAGGTTTGTTTGGCCAGGTTTCTCCTCCTCCACAGAAGCTCCTTCTCCTTCCCTTGGAGCTCTCTCTCGGGCAGCCCCTGTGGTCCCTTGGTCCCCGAGACGTCTCCCCGGGGCCTTGTACCGGGCAGCCTCCAAAGCCCTGAGCAGCTGCCATGCTCACAACCCCTCCCGGGGAGCGTGGCCCGAGGCGACTTCTCACACCGAGGGCTTGGGCCTCATGGGCCTGCACCCTGGCCCTCACTGATGCTGGGTTAGGGCCCGCAGTTTAACAGAGGATGCCGGACTTGCTCTGCAGTAGGCAGTGCAGCTTGGCAAGAGGCCTGGCACAAGCCCCCTGCCCGTCTGGGGCACTTCTGTGTTTTCACACTCACGTGATACACTGTTTTTTTCATGCCAAATGGTACAAAAAGGAAAATTCAAGTGGTCCGTAATTTCACCACCCAGATTATTATTTATCATGTTAAAAGAGGGCAAAAAAAAATCAGTTGTTTTATTCACATGCTGTATTTTGTTCATTTGTACTTTAGTTTTTAGACTGTTGCTATTCATAGATCATTACCTCTGTTTCAGAGATTAGTAACTCTTTAAGTTTTAAAAATCACGTTTCATACATAAATCCTCAGTTTTGAACTGGTTTTATTTCAGTTGGGAACAGCATTATAAAGATTACAAAGAACAGTTAAATTCCCAGGTTATCTAAAAAGGACCATTCAACTCAAAATGTATCTTTCCCATAATAAACACCGTGGGCACACTGGTTTGTGGCAATGACTGATTCAGTTAGACCTTCCCTGGGAGTCATCTGTGTTCTGTAACCTTGTCATATAGTGTGATCATTATCTGCACTTTCCCTGGGGCTGAGGTCTTTTCTATTCCTTTGCTAGACCCGAAGGTCCTCTAGTCCAGTGTCTCACCTAATCCTGCCTCTCTCCCCCTGTTGCAGTTCCCTTCTCCAGGGGGTCTTTCCAACCCAGGGATCGATCCTGTGGCTCCCACGCTGCAGGCAGATTCTTCACCATCTGAGCCACCACGGAAGCCTGTACCTGGCTCTTGGCGTTCTGTAAATGTTTGTTGAGCAGGTGCACATGAAACACACCTAGCCTGGTGCCTTCGCCCAAGGAGTACTTTATTCCCACAGATTCTTCTCAGCTTGTGAGCCCGGGAGGATGAGCGAGATGGGATCAGAAGGGTCTCCTGCGTTACTGACCACTGAGAACCCGGCCACTGGGCAGGGCGGTGGAGATGAGGGACCAACTGGCCAAGGCTGTACTTGGAGGGATAAACGCAGGAGAGTCTTGAGGCTCCCAGGCCGAGAGGCCTGAGGCTTGGGGCCCGGGAGATGGGGATGAAACTGTCCCAGGACAATGAAGACGGAGCCAGAGACGTAAAAAGTGACAGCAGTGAGTCCAGGGAGAGGGACAGAGAAACACACAGACAGAATCACAGCAAATACGTTCATCTGAACGAGACGGCTTCTGCCAGTGCCGGCCGGCCCAGAACACCTGTGTGCTCCTCCGGGTTGTAAATCCCTCGCGAGCAGGGCTCACGGCTTGTTCACCTGGGGGTGCTCAGGGCCTGCCAGGGCCAGGAGGGGACCTGGCACACAGCAGCTCCCGGGAACGGTTTAGAACCTGAACTGAGTTGATAAAGGAGGATTTCGCCGCCTGTTTTGACAACATATCCAGGGCTCCTGTGGTTTCCATCGCCTGGAATATTATGAAGCTCTCTCCTTAAATCTAACTGTACTTTCCTGATACAGTTTAAGTCCATTTCCTCTCAAATGGCTTACAATGCACGGGATGATTTTTCAGCCATCCGGGAAGAAGGAATACTGTGTATAAAGCCTGGATTCAATAAAACCAGATTTTTAAAAAAATAGCTCTTAGCATCTTCTACTACAGACACTGGTCTGGGCAGGGCTTTTTATTTTATTGAATCCAGCTGAATAGCTTGACTACATTAATAATGGGGCTTCATTTCCAACCACTGGCTCACAGTCTTTCCCCCTAAAAGCCTTATGGTACTTAAGCAACTGCTAATACATGAATAATTGCAGGTGGCATCATTTCCTGCCATGATTTGACCACCAGGATGAGGTTTTTCTTCTTGTACCTAATCTGGCATTCTCAAGCAGGCCATGTGTGGGCCTGCAAGATCATACTGCAAATGCAGTAAACAGATCTAACTGCAGCTATGATTTGGGTTGTATTAGGTTTCTTTAGGTGGAGAAATTAAGGATTTGAGGAAGATTCTGATGGGTGGATAGTACATTGGCCTGAAGGGGATGCTCCCTCAAGGTGGCCCAGAGGTTTGAACCTAGTATTTCTGCTGAGCATGGCCAGAGCCGTTCTGCAGGGTCCCTGGAATGGACTGGCAGATTTTACTCCATTTACTTTAAAGATGCTCTTTTGCTCTTTCAGGACTTCCCTGGTGGTCCAATGGTTAAGAATCTGCCTCGCAACGCAGGAGACTTGGGTTTGATCCCTGGTTGGGAACCAAGTGGGTGTGTGTGTGTGTTCAGTCACTCAGTCCGGTCCGACTCTTCACGACCCTGCGGACTGCAGCCCGCCTGACTCCTCTGTCCGTGGGATTCTCCAGCTAGGAATACTGGAGTGGATTGCCATTTCCTTCTCCAGGGGAATCTTCCTGACCCAGGGATCACACTGGCGTCTCTTACATCTCTTGCATCAGCAGGCAGGTTCTTTACCACTGGCAGCACCTGGGCTTCCCTGCTGGCTCAGCTGGTAAAGAATCTGCCTGCAATGTGGAAGACCCAGTTCAATCCCTGGGTTGGGAAGATCCCTTGGAGAAGGGAAAGACAACCCACTCCAGTGTTCTAGCCTAGAGAATTACATGGACTGTATAGCCCATGGGGTCTCAAAGAATTGGATACGACTGAGTGACTTTCACTTACTTACTTCTGGGAACTAAGAGGGGCTTCCCTGGTGGCTCAGAGGTAAAGAATCCACCTGCAATGCAGGAGACCTGGGTTCAATCCCTGGGTCAGGAAGATCCCCTGGAGAAAGGAATGGCAACCCACTCCAGTATTCTTGCCCAGAGAATTCCATGGACAGAGGAGCCTGGTGTCCATGGGGTGTCCAAGGAGCCTGGTGTCCAAGGGATCAGAAAGAGTCGGGCATGACTGAGTGACTAACACTTTCACTTTCTCTTTCTTGGGAACTAAGATCCTACGTGCCGCAGAGCAGCCAAACCTGCATGCCACAACTAGAGAGTCCGTGCCCGGAACGAAGGACCCTGACACAGCCCAAAAAATAATAAACAAACATGCAAAGAGGTGCTATTTATTTAGCTCCCACAGAACCATGCTTCTTTTTTGAAAAAAGTTTCCCTGCAGGATGATACTTAACCATCACTTGAATGATATTTTTTAGTATACCTATCTGGGGCAAGATACCCGAGTAGAAGACAGATGCCTAAGACATACTTGTTAATGGGAATACAGCATAGCACCTAGGAGCGCAGCCTGGAGCCTCATGACCTGAGCTTGGATCCAGCACTTTCTCACCATGTGGCTTTATAGGAGTTACCTATTCTGCCTCGGTCTTCTCCTGTGAGAAGTGGGGTTGTTAACAGTATCTACTGCATCCAGATAAATTGATGTTTGCTGAATGCTTAGATCCATGTTTGATCACAGAGCTCTGAAATACCTGTTATGACTTACGTTTGTCATTTTGTTGAAAATTCGGGGCATTTGTTCCTCTCCACATGGCCCCCACTTAGGATGCATAGTGAAGCTGATCTCCCACCTCACATACAATACTTTTTTGGCCAAAATAAAGTATTTAACTGGGAACTTTGTGTGCCCATTGCGGTGGGGCTCAGTACTGTGGGGATAAAAGGGAACAAAAAGCAGGATGCCCCCCTCACAGACTGCAGTCCAACTGGACAAACGTGACTATCGCGCCTCAAGTGGAACCAGAGGGCAGACAGGTGACACGTGGGAGGCCTTCCAGAGATGGAGGCGCTTAACGCAGCCGGCCTGGATGGCCAGACCAGGCTCCTGGAAGGATGATCTGAGTTTGGGAACGGGGTGCAGACTTGCGGGATGGAGGTAGTAAGGTGACAGTGAGTTGGGAGGTGGAGGCGGGGATAGCGTGTCGGGGGGCTCGGAGGGGGCGGGTGGGAATCTGGGGGGACCGGCTCAGCTCAGTGGAGAAGCAGCGAGGGCAGGCCCAGGCCGAGGGCAAATCGCAGGGTGAGCGCAGATGGCACCGGGAAGTCAAGAGAGAGAGGCCAGACTACAGAGGTCTTCACAGAGCAGGCAAATGAGTGTTTGGACTTGGTTGACTAGAAAAAGGAAGAAAGAGCTCTCTGTGGGCTCTCTGCGAGCCTGGCTGCTGTGTCTCCCGAGGCCTTTCCCGCCACAGCAGCGTCCCCATGCCGGGCCCTGCGCATCCTCCAGTGACGGCCAAGCTAGAGGCATTCGGCTTTTTCCCCCACATGAGTTACCAACCACCACAGACCCCAGGAACGCTTTTCTGTATTAGGAAAGGCCATGGTGGCTTGCTTGGAGGTGGTGAGGCTGCTGTCTCTACCTCTTTACGTCTGAAATCTCGACTAGGACGCAGAGAGACAGGGTGGTGTTTGCTCAGGTGCATGCTCGTCGTCCTGCAGCTTCCTGGGTTTTGCTCAGAGCTCCGTGATCATCTGCTCATGCGAAGGAGTTTTACTGGCCTGGCTCTTGCCTCCTCTGGTCTTGTCTTTGCTGTTTTTGGAAGCCGCATTTTGTTTCCTCCTCGTGGGCCCATTCCAGCCTTGAGTGAGGAGCAGGCGGTCCCCGGCAGCTCATCTGTATCATCGCTCGCTGCCTGTGAAGTGGAGGGAAATAAACAGCACGTGGGAGGGGGAGTCTGTGTTCTAAGAACTGCTTTGGTTTACACATCTATAGATACACTCACCCAGCACCGCAGGTCACATGGCCTGGCTGGTGAAGCTGAGCATGAGTCACTTGTAAATTAGTCATAGAGAAAGAAATATGTTTCTAAAAGCCAAGCACCGTTGGCTTACACATGAAGCCGGGGGAGTGAACAGGCAGCCTCATAAAGCACTCAGGCCTCCCGTGACAGCTGGCGTGCATGGCGCATCTGGTGGGAAGAGTGAGTCTCCGGGCCCGAGAGCCCTTTACCGTGCGCTGGAGCTGCAGCTGAGCGTCTGGGCCAGCGGGAACCCCCACATTGGAGCAGGGGGTGCTTGGGATCGGTTCCACCTTTAGCCAGTCTTTCTCATAGTCTCACTTTGGCACAACAACTTTTCTGTTTTTTTTTTTTTAAGATTTTTGTTGTTGTTATTGTCATTGTGCACCATTTTTAACGTCTTTATTGAACCGGTTACAATATTCTTCTGTTCTGTGTTTTGATTTTTTGGCTTTGAGGCACGTGGTCTCTCTGACCAGGGATGGGACCCCCGCCCCTTGCGCTGGAAGGTGAAGTCTTAATCCCTGGACCACCAGGGAAGTCCCGAGAACGCATATATACACACATATGGATTGGAGGCTGGGTACTCTACGATGTTGTGACAGCCTGTGCTGCACATTAGTGTGAATCGGCCACGGGCACACCCATGACCCTCCCAGCCCCCCACCCCGCCCCTCCAGACTGTCACCTAGCACCAGGGAGAACTCTTGACGGAGGCCTTCAGAAACATAGTCAGGTGGTGGAGACTAACCATCTGAGGCTGAAAGATGGAGAAGTGTGTCAGCTGGACAAGAGGTCAGGTCGGGAGGGGCCAAGGAGGGAGGTCTGGAGTGTCAGGGAGCGCAGGAACCTCAGCTGAGCTGTGAAGGAGAAGGAATTCCATCCCAAGCAAGGTGGGAAAACCATCTGAGCAAAGAGAGCACTTCAGGGACAAAGGCTGCCCCTTCATTGGATCCGCTGGGAGTCTCAACTTTTTTGACACACGCAAAAAATAGAGAAGACGAGGAACAATCACCAAGGGAGGCCAAGGCACTGCTTACTAAATTAGCCCAAAGGAGGGATTTCACCAAATGCAAATTGAACAAAGAACAATATGTGTGACTCAAAATATCCCTTATGCTCTTAATGTGAGAGGGTGTGAGGCAGGGAGGTGACCTTTGAAAGGTTTTAAAGTTGTAAACTTTTGTAACCACATTGTTTTGATTGCTGGAAGATTTAAGAAAGGATTACCTCGGGGTACCATTTTGGAAAAGTGATTTAGAAGAAAAAAAAAAAACCTGCTGTCTACATAGGATGTTGGGACTTTTTTCACTCTGTTTTTGCTTTGAAGACGTCCGATTCAAATGTCCATGAAGCGGCTCCGCCCTCTGTGTGAAACGAGGCTAGAGGTGCGGCTCCTGCTTCGTCTGGTCTTCTGCCCCGGCCTGTCTGCCAGAATTCGGGTTCAGTGGGTCGGGGCACCCCTACATGCTCCCCAAAGGAAGTGCCTTTGGCCTTGTTTCTCCTCCCAGCCCCACCCCTGCCCCTGCCAGTGGGGCTGCATCCTTGCAAAATAGAGTCTCTGTCCCTCACCCTGAATTGGTGACTCCGGGCAGACATTCCCTGAAGGCCTCCTCGGAAGTTTGGGAAGCAGGAAATGTGAAGAAAATGTCCTCATGTGCCCGGTCATGTGAACTCCTCTTTCGATGTTGCAACAGACTTTTGGAAAAGAGTGCTCAGAGCCCTGGTCGCACCCTCCCCGTCAGAGCGCCTCTGCTCCTCTGAGAGTATGGTCGATTTGACTATCCCGCCTCAACTTCCCTCTTTCTAAACACGTTAGCCCCAGTGCCCGAAGAACAGAACCAGAAAAGAAGCACTCTGGGTCTTCAGTGGCACGGTCAGACTGCCAGCAGGGCTGCTGAGAGGGGCCCATGTGCTGCTTGTCCCTGAAAAGTCCCTTGGCATCTCTTAGAAACGCCCGTCCCTGCCAGCGTGTTCGTGCAGGCTCACCTGGCATCTCCGGAACCTTCACAACCTATGTTTGCAGTAAATGATTGATGACGAGGCTGGCTTCCCACACATTTGGCTCTGATCATCTCCACACTGAAACATTCAGATGCAAATAATTTTCAAACTAAATGGCTTCAAGGGATCTTTCCGGGAGGATGGAAAGGCATCCATATCTTCAGAGGGGAGTGGCTTCCCCAGGCATTCGCTTTTAGTCCAGATTCATCCAACTGTACACACACACAAATGTTCATTTTTCTATAGGTAAATTATACCTTCAGGAAAATGTTTAAGATTAATAAAGTGGCTTGAGTGTGGAAAAAATTAAAAGTGGACATGAAGTAAATGACTCCACTGAAAGGGATTTCAAAAACATTAAGACCTGGCCAGTAGGAACTAAGAAATATACGTGGGCAGTCTCCCCACCCCACCCCCCTATACGGGAAATCTTTGCAAGGTGAGCAGATTCGGCCCCGCTTGTAGAAACTACAGCTGGTTATGTGCATGCGTCTGTGTTTTCATATGTGGTTTGTTATCTTGATGTCCATTTTTGTTTGGCTTATTTCCCTGTTCAATTGGATTTTTTCTTCTATTTCCTGACTCGCCCACAGTACCAGATATCCCAGGCCTTATGAAAAGCAAATAGCCAATAAATGTCCCCTCATCCCCTGGGATGGTGTCCTTCCCCACGCTCTGGAACATTCTACTGAAATTAGCCAGTGCATGTTGGCCTCCAATGCTTGTGTAAAAATGGAAAGTGAAAGGAGAAACATATACACTTGCACTAGTTTTCAGAAAATTCCCAGCTATGTCAGTTTCTGAAAAAAAAAAAGAAGAAGAAGAATCCATTTCAGAACTTTTACTTGGGGAAGACTATTTTTGCCCCACAAGAAAAATAAAACATGTGCTCAGTAAGTAATGATATTTATTTAAAAGTAAGAAAACAGTGTTCACGACTCTGAATGAATGCGGGTGAGGGGGCAAAGCTTCCCTTTGCTTTCTGTCTCTCTCTTCCCTCCTCTTCATGGCCGCTCAGAAGAACAGGTGTGGAAATTCCCGCCAAGTCTCAACTCTGTCCGTTTACACGTTTGTATACGGAGTTTCATGTGTTTTTTTTTTTTTTCCTTCTGACAAGTCAGTCTTTTTGTCATCATCTCATCTTGAAACTAGAGAGGAAGGGAATGGAAGAGCGAATTGCTAATATGAGAGGCTTCTGGAAATTCCCCTTTTATGGTACATGAGTCTTTCTTAAGAATAGTTCTCTTTCAGTTGTGTTTTTGTGATTTCGGTGAAAATCACTTGCCCAGCCCTACCTCTGTTTTGTTTAAGTCTGACTTGATCCCAACTCTCTTTAGTTTATTTTTCTCAACTCTCTTTAGAATCAGGGGCTGGAGAAGGCGGGGCAGAGGATAACTTGATTTTCACTGCTTGGGAGAAAAGAACCCAACTGAGATACTTAAAAACAATAAAGATCACCTGAGTATCAATCTATCTTCACATGATTTTGGACAATGGGTTCATCCAGTATGTTATAACCTGAATGATCTCATGTGAACTGAATGACTCATGACTGCCCGGATGGTGATGAGCAGCTTTATAAAACACCCCTGGCATCTTGCGTGTTAATGGAGACTGATTGGTTTCAGTTACAACCTAGTTGAAGGGAAGCTGACCGACCTGTTTCCAAGTCAGTACAATACCAGGTGATTCTCAAGCAAAAAAGGTTTTTTCCCACACCGCTTCGGAGGGTGTCTTCTTGAAGATGGATGTAGGTCTTGGACTCTGGGGCTGGAACAGGCTGACGGCCGGTGTGCCTGCAGGTAGAAGGACCCCTGAAGGGAGCAACAGATCTCACTGTCCCCGGCGTGGCTGGCAGACCGCCTGGGGGGCTTGGAGGGCCCGGGCGGCTGGCAGACTGAGGCCTGGAATGTAGGAGAGTGTGTGACAGCTGGTCCCAAGGCCTGGGCTACCGGGAATATGCTGATTAGCGAGATGCCCATGAGGGCCGGGTCACCGGGTGGCCAGGTAAACAGTCTCTGGTCATTTCTGCACTGGCAGAGGGAGGCAGTGGCCAAGTGCCTCTGTCCAGTTGTTCTTGGCAGTTACTCATTAATTGCACCTCAAGGCACCACTAGGGCAGACTAGAAAAATGCTCCTCCAGGAATCCTCTGCCCTCCTCACCCCCCAGCGTCCTCGTGACCCACTCCTGCAGTGTGGGAACCAGGGGCACCTCTACCTGGGCGCCTTTCTGAGAACAGCTAGCCTCCCAGGGCCCTGGGGGGCCACAGCCCACTCCCACCCCAGTCCCAGGACCCCTGGACTCTAGGCCAGGTGAGGTGAGACCTGGTCGGAGCTTTTCTTATGAAATCTCTTGACCTCTGAGTTTCTTTTTCCTGCTACGTTGAGCCCCAAATATGTTTGTTTTCTTTCTAATTTTGGCTTTTGAAAGAAAAAAAGAATGGGTACAGTGTAAAAATTTTCTCATATCCAAATTGGAAATTCCCTGGTCACCCTGAAACCAGGCAGGTGCAGTTTGTCTCTGTCAATAAACAGTGTGTACTTGGCCTGGACAACCTCTGGTGGCCACGGTGGGCCCCGGGCCCATCTCAGGGTTCGAGAAGAGCCAAGCTGCCCTGCGTCAGAAGCTGGGCCTGCCTCTTGCTCTTCTTCTTCTTTTTTTTTTCTTTTTGATCTTCTGATAGAGACCACATAGTGTTCTCTTCACGGTATTTTGATGACATATGACGTATAAACACAGGTGTGACCTTTACGCTGTACACGGTGTTACCATTATAATGAGTGAGAGAAGATACTGTCAGCTGAGTTCAAGGTGAAAGCCGGAAGCAGCCAATACTAATTTTCACTGAAAACAGCATCGCGGAGCCAGGCGTGGGAGCCCCTCTGGGGGCTCAGTTCAGTTGCCTCTTGTGTTGTTTTACGGACCAGCCCCAGATGAAGGGTTTCCCTGGGATGCGCCACCTCTCATGGTCCAGACGTACCGGGTGACACTCACTCTGAGGGCCCCTTGTCCCCTGGGGCCACCCTTCACATCATGAGGTGTCTGGTCCTGCCGTCCATGCTGGCTGACATTTCACTTCTCTGGGACTCCGTTTCCTTGCTTCCTTTGTCTTCTTCCTAACCCCAATTGAGGACTTGGTTCCTTGTGGGGGGAACCATCAGAGCCACAATTAATGTAATTGTTTATTTGTATGAAGGCTTTATTTATTAACAGCTTCAGGACTGTCCACGTGACGAGTGTGGCCTCCGGCTTGGGCTCACGTGAGTCGCCACTGTGTCTTTTTCTCACCAAGCAGCCAGCGCAGGGGAGAGAAAATGGAGGAGAAGACGGCCGGCCGACCGTCGTGATTTGCTCCTCCAGCCCCGAGCTGCCTCTGGGCAAGCGCTGTGACCAGCGTCCCTGGTTGTCCAAGACGCGGGGAGGTTAGGACTGCAGGCGAAGGGCCCCTCGGGGTTCCGAAACCCACGGGTTGGCAGTTCCTGAGCGGAACAGGAGAGGGCCTCCAGGGCCTTGTTTCTCCTGCTGGGGATCCCGAGACGGCCGTCTCAGCGCAGGCTTACCTGCCGCGGTCCACACCCGCGGCCCAGTCGTGCTCTTTGAGCTGAAAGCGCTGGGCTGCAGTGAATGGGAAAGGCACGTGCCGTCCCTCAGCCCGAGGGACGAGCCCCCTGCTGCCCACGGGCCTTGCCGTCCACTCTCCGTCCTCCCCGCCGTCCGCAGCCGCCCCCCAGCAAACTGCATGAATGTTCACTGAGGCGTCCAGGGCAACAGGCTCCTGGGCCCCCTCGGGGAGGCCCGCGGGCAGGCGGGGCAGGAGAACTGGCGGCCAGGCCGTGCTCTGCGCCCTTTCTGGGTCCCATCGGTGGTCCACACCTGGGAGACCCCCGGTGGTGACCTCCGACCTGAGAGAGAAGGGGGGGGGGTGCTTGTGGGCAGAAAAGAGAGGCTCTGACGAGCTCTCCAGGGACAGAAAGGAGGAGAGGGCTCCGCGCGCCCCAGCCGCCCCCCGGCCCCCGGGGGCCCTCCGCTCTCCTCCGCGCCGACAGGGGGCAGTAGAGGCGGCAGGCGGAGCCGCCTCTGGGCCGGGCCCCCCAGCCGCCGCCCCCCCGCAGGCCGCCCGTGGCCGTCTCCCCGCCGCGCCCCTCGCCTCAGCCCGCAGGCCCGCCCGCTCTGCGCTCCGCCGCCCGCGCCAGCCTGGCTGTGTGTGGCTTCCTGACCCATCTGATACCATCAGCCTCGTGGGCGGCTTCTCAGCCTCTCCGGTGAGGGCGCCTCGCCGCTTCAGGCGGAGCGTCGGCCCCTCGAGGCGGGAGCCCTGCTCGGCCCCGTGGCCCCAGGGCCCGGTTCAGCCCTCTCGGTGGGTGGAGAGGCCTGCCCTCCACGCGCCGTCCGAGGGGCCCGCTGGGGAAAGTCGTCTCAAGGCTGCTCTCACTCCAGCAGTGGGAGCTATGGCGCCATGCCCTCGTCTCTGTGGATGAATAAACGGGCTCAGAGGGATCGGACGTCTTAGGCAGAGCCTTAGAGCTACGATGTCCTAGACTAGGGAATCCATGTCAGCGCTCTCGACTCGACCGCACACCACGCGGGCCCCGCTCCAGACAGCCCTGAGATTCTTAGAGTGTGGAGAGTCCGTCTTCCTGGGCATGGCAGAGTCTTTATGGACTGAAGTGTTTCAATTGTCTTGATTCCAATTTATGTATTTATTCATCCCACAAATCCTTTCACAGCTTTTACCCAGTGCCAGGCACCGTCAGAACCTAGTGAATAAGGTGAATGAGATGCAGGCCCTGCCCTCGGGGAGGGGAGGCACTTGGGGGCTCGCCAGGGAGCTGTGATGGGCAGGATGAGAAGTGGGCATGGTGCGAGGTGGTGGGACTTGGTCAAGAAAGGCTTCGTAGAAGAGGTGCTGTTTGAACAGAGTCCTTTTTTTTTTTTTTTTTGCATCTTCTTTAAAAAAAAATTTAATTGGGGAAGAGTTGCTTTACAGAGTGTTGGTTTCTGCCGTACGACAGCGTGAATTGGCTGTAAGTACATGCGTCCCTTCCTGCGTGAGCCTCCCTCCTGCCCGCCCCTTCCCGCCTCTGGGCGGCCACAGAGCGCCGAGCGTGCTCCCCGTCCCCCGGCCGCGCCCCACCGGCGAGCTCTTGTCCACATGGCGGTGTGTCAGTGGTCCTCCCCCAGTTTGCCCCAGCCTCCCCTTCCCCCACGGGGCCCACAGGTCCGTCCTCTGCATCTGGGCAGAGTCCTGAGAAGCATGGAAATGCAGTGTGAGCTGGGGTCAGCTGAAAGGGTGAGGCTTTGGGCTGATGCTTCCAGCAGCATAGGGAGCTGAAGGTGGGAGATGGGCTTGCGGAGAGGTGGGGCTGAGAGCGTCATCAGGGCCAGCTCACTGTGGATGGGAAACCACTTGGGGCTTGGGAATGAGAGAGAAGGGTACAGTTGCTCTGCTGTTTGAGGGGCGCTCCCTGGAAGCAGCGCCAGGAGCAGACTGGAGGGACAAGGCGAGGCGGGGAGAGCTGGAACGATGCAGCAGGGCCGAGGGGTCCGGCCCGAGTGGGCCGAGGAAGGGGAGGCAGCCTCACGGCAGCGAAGGGTGGGCAGGGAGCGGAGAGGGGGAAGGAGGTCACTTGCAGGCTTCCAGCCGGGCTGAGGCTTCAGGGGAGCTGATGGGGCTTCTAAAGGCAGATTTGAAGAAAGCTTAGTGAGCTCCCTTTGGGGAGTGCTGGGTTTGAAGTAACTGAGTTATATGTGGATATATTTGATTCTAAATTAGGAGTTACTTGGAAAAGACCCTGATGGAGAAAGATTGGAAGGCAGGAGGAGAAGGAGACGACAGAGGACGAGATGATTGGATGCCATCACCAACTCAATGGACATCAGTTTGAGCAAATTCCGGGAGTTGGTGATGGACAGGGAGGCCTGGCGTGCTGTAGTCCATGGGTTGCAAAGAGTCAGACACGACTGAGTGACTGAACAGCAACAAATTAGGATTAGAGGCTCACAAGAAATTTGGGAGCCGTCAGCCTACAGGCCCCTTAGCGAGGTTGTCGCTGACTTGTTAGGAAGGATGTGAGGTGTTAACTCCTTGGGGAAGGTATGTGGCCATTTCCATAAATCTTTGTGAAATAGTGTGTTGTCTTTGTCCCCAAACTAGACTTTGTCCCTAAACTCCAACTGCCCAGAATTGGAAGGTTCAGGTATGTGACAAAGGAGTGGTTTTCATCCTTTCGGTACTGTTAAGAGTTACATGAATACCTCCAGCATCTGTATTCAGGTTTCCTCTTTCCAGAGCCACATGTGGTTTTTAAATATTACTGTCTTATGGAAGGTTCATCTCCCCTTGACTGTGTCAGCTGTCCATCCACCTCTGGACCTGCCATTGACTTTTTTAAGTAGCTGGCTATCATGAATATTCCAGGTGGGGACCTCATGGCTTAGGAAAAGTCAGAAGTTTTTTCTGTTTTTTCTCATCCCAGCTTGATGAGGACAGGCTAGCCCTTCTGCACTGAGGTCGGGAAGGCATAGCTTCTTCTGACTCCAGAGCTCTTGCAGGCTTGTGTCTGATGGCTCAGAAGTATCAAGTCTAATTTGAGTTGTTTTTTCAAGAACTTCCCTTGACTAATGATTTAAGGGAATATTAATAAGATCCTCAAATCAAAAACTACAAATCCTGCAAAAAGAACTTTACCAGCTTCAGGCTTTTCACATGGCTCTTTTCATATTTGCATTTCCTATCACTTCTTTGAAAGAAGAGGAAAATTGAGATCTCTGACAGTTAAACAGAAAGATGAGGGGAGTAGAAGCATTCACAATGACTGATGGCAGTGCCTATGCTAAAGTGCTTCACAGAAGTCATTTATTCTGATGACAACTCTTGAACTAGAGCCTTATTTTCTGTATTTTATGAATTAAGACATGGAGGCTCAGAGACATTGAAGATTTCATCTCCCAAGTTCGATTGAAGCATTCCGGGGAAAGAAAAGAGAACAATGAACTCATCCAACTCGACACAGATGGGGATTTGCAGAGTTGAGGTCGCAGCCCAGTTCTGTCCTCCTCTGACGTTTGTGCTCCATCTTTACCATCATGCCACCTCCGGAGGGTGAAGGGTAGAGTGCAGAATCAGAGGCCAAGTGAAATAGGTTTCAGGTGACAGTGACAGGTGGTGGATCTTCATGCAACTGAACTGGATGCCAGTTCTAAGCTAGCCTGGCATGGGTAGAATAGGGGTGTACCTAGCTGTGGGTAGAACTGGCATCTCGTGGTATTGGATGAGAGCTGGCGTCCAGGCAGAATCATGTTCATGGGATGCTAGCCTCCTGTGTCTGCCAAGGGAGCCATGGTCAGACTGTGTGCTCAGCACCTTCAGTCGCGCCCAACTCTGCAACCCCGTGGACTGTAGCCCACCAGGCTCCTCTGTCCATTGGATTCTCCCACAGAGAGAATCCCAGCCCTCCAGGGGATCTTCCTGACCCAGGGATTGAACCCACGTCTCCTACGTCTCCTGCTTTGCAGGCAGATTCTTTATAGCTGAGCCACCGGGGAAGCCCTCCGCAGTCGGATACGTAGGTAGAAAATATTGAAAATGAAGACTGATTCGGCGTTTTCCCCGATCACCTACCAGCCTGTACAGTGTGTGCCCTAGAATCTCACCAGAGCCACATAAGCTGTGTCTTCCAGTCACAAACCGGGTTCTACTGCCATATTTAAAATGATAACCAACAAGGACCTAATGTAGAGCACCAGGAGCTCTGCTCGATACTAGGGGCAGCCTGGATGGGAGGGGAGTTGGAGGAGAAGGGACACAGGTACGCGCATGGCTGAGTCCCTTCGCTGTCCACCTGAAACTATCACCACGTTGTTAGCCAGTTATATCCCAAAACAAAATAAAAACTTTTAAAATTAAAAAAAAATGTCGGTGCTGACAGTCGGCTTGTAAGTTGCTATCCTTTGCCTCCTGGGAACACTTTTTACCCTTTATTACTTAACATTTAGGAGTAGTGCTCTGTAGACAAGTTGGTCCGTTAGGTTGACAAAAGCTGGCGATACCAATGCTAGGAGATTAAAGAAAAGATCTGGCCATCAGGATCCCTTTTGCCTTCACCTGACTTAACAAGTAAAATCTCAGGCTTTTGGACTGACTTGGGGAAAGGTTTTGACGAATTAATGAAAAAATCTTTAATTTTAGAATTTCTTGAAAGAGGTGTGTTTTTAAACTTTCAAATACCTAGAATTGAGCACGCAAAGTGTTGCCAAGTGGCAGGTCTGCTGAGCAAATAGTGACCACATCAAAACAGCAGGCTCGGTCTGGCGTGCTCTGTCTTCGCCCATAGTAGTTACATCTCTTTGGTGTCAAATGCATGTTTTTAAAAATCTTGAACAGTGTTTTTTCTTAGTTAGGTAAACAAACTCCTTGATGGCTATTTATAACTATTGGTTAGTGAGTCTCTCATAAGCCCCACCAAGCAGTTAGAACGGCAGGGGGATGTTTTGCAGGTTGGCTGTGGAGTAAAGACTATCTGTTTTGATCAGAGCCTCTGTATCGCCCACCCAAGCCCCTGTTTGAAGTTCTGGATTACTTTTTCTCAGATTCCCACCCAGAGCGCTGCTGCCAGCCGCCCTGGATTGTATACGTCGGGAGCAGCTATTGCATCTCCCCCATGCTGTGTGGGAGCCTGGCCTTGGGGATTCACCAGCAGGCCCATTTCGCTCTTATTTTCCAGCTCGTTTATCCAAGGGCTCAAGGCACCACTGAAAACCTTCCTATCACAGAGAGCCAGTGTTTGAGGGGCATTTGGTTTCAACTTGCTTGTGTTTGAACACTCATATTTATAATCATGCTAATCTCTGAGGCACTCAGATCACATTAAGAGCTTTATCTAAGGCTGCCAAGGAAATGAGCGTGTATCCACAGGGCTGGGAAGGAGGAGAACTTGGGTTGGGCCTTCAGAAATGGAACAGGCTGTGACACCCATTTCAACAATCCTTTCCAGGAGCTTTTTGTTTGGAAAGCCACGTGGCCAGGAGTTGCTCATGGACACGGTTCCCCTCCTCCACTCTTACGCGGGCCTCCCACACCGAGGCCCCCAGGCCTGGATGGTCTGCAGACCCCAGCCCCTCCTCCGTGAGCCCACTCAAGGGCCCTGTGGCCGTGCCACGCCTGCCCCAGGACTGCCTTCTCATGCACCCCCTCCTGCCTTCCCGCACACTTGTCTTCAACCGGGGGGTGGGGAGGAACGGCCATTTTCCCGAGTCCATCTCAGAGTTGAGGTCCTGCTAGCCTCTGAACTGATGCCCAGGAAATCCTGCAGGACAGATGGTCAGGCAGGCAGGGGGCAGCTTGGGATGGCAGGGGGCTGAGCCACAAGGGGAAGCAGCTTAGGGTCAGGACAGATACCATCAGGGCGGGGAAGGGAATTTTGGGGGGAAGTCTGAACAGATTCATTTGACCCATCTATTAGGCTAATTTATAGAAAATGCACTAGGGGGAAAATTCCCTTTGAGCAACGAGCGAGGTGAAAGAAGCAGGGGGTGTCCCTCGTCTCATTGCAGAAGAGGAAACCGAGATGACTTCTCGAGTCGTTTATTGAAACCACCGTGAGGGCTCAGTGTAGGCAGGTTGAAGAGAGGCCCCATTTGCCTTCTCAGTGGAGATGTGGCTTAGGACTTTTTGAAGAATATTGCCTGTTCAGCTAGAAGAATATGACAAGAGTCACCCAGTGGAGGCTGGAGAATTCATCTCCATTCTTGAAACCTGGGTAATGCCTTCCTAGGCAGCAAATTTTATGTTGCATTCCAGCATTCCTAGAACATTTACTGCTGGAAGTTTCAACAAAACATGCTCACTAAGCTTCAGGGTTTTTAGGAATCCCATCTGGGTCTACTTGTTTATCCCTACGTGGAGACTGTTGGTGTATCAGCCTAAAACAGCTCACTAGAAGCCTGGGCAGAGTCTGGTTCTAGAATTTGTGCCAGGCTGTGGGAGTTCAGGAAAGGCTCAGCAGTGTAGTTTCACAGCCTGGGAAGAGTGTGCCTTGAGACAAGCTAGATGGGAGCAAAGACAAATGCTAAGAGAAGGTGAAAGGATGGCACATTAAGAGATATAAGGGAAGGAGAAAAAGAGTAGATGTACATAGCAATAAAAGAAGAAAAATCAGGAATTCCCTGGTGGTCCAGTGGTTAGGTGCTTTCGCTGCTCTGGGCCTGGATTCAACCCCTGGTCAAAGAACTAACAAGTCATGTGGTACTGCCAAAAAAATAATAAAAAGTAAAAGAAAAAACCCATTATAATGGGCAGTGGACAGAAAAGTGATGCCTCTATTTTTCTCTGAGCCTACTAGACCCACCAGTACTGCTAACAGATGAGGGCAGAGAGCTTTCTGTGGAATCCACTCTGAAGAGAACCCTTAGGAATCATTCTACCAGATCTCTGTGTCTTCCATTTTCAGGCTGACTCCAGCCAAGTGAAGAAAAATCACATCTGGACAAAGGAAATTTATCTCCTCAAATCTAAAAGCCTTATGTCAAGAGAATCCTTACTATAGAGAAAACTATGGAGCTCAACACTGAATTTGATTCCAACCAAAAACTAGATAAAAGGTTAGAAATCAATATTATTTGTGCCATCTCCTTCCTTCCTCACTGCTAACCCTCTGCCAGGCCCCTCTGATAATAACAGTGTTATTTTTCATGCCTGAAAGGAAAATCAGAGATTCCATCAAGAAAAAGGCTTTTAAAGGAAGCCTGTGATATTGCAATATTATTTGGACTCTCCCTCTAAATAATGAATGATTCCAGTTTCTCTTAGTATGGGTTGAGGGTGGCAGAATTAAATCTCCCTGGGTTAGAAATAAGTCAAAGCCCCCTAATGTCAGCCAACATTTATGATAGAAGTGAGCTTGATTTTTTTTCTCATAATTGTTAGATGATGTCTCTTTTTCAGAGACAGAGCTGTTATAAATAAGCAAACCACAGCTGTATTCAGCTTATGACATCTTGGTTCTGTGCAAGCCCGTTTAGCTGGGAGTCGTAGAACTCCGATCAGGGCGGCCCTTTGAGAGAGTGGAAGGGTAAGATGCTTTATGTTAGAATTCTGGGTTTGAGTCCTGGTTCTGCCATCAAGTGACCACATGTCTTTGGAAAAGTAACCTCTTCGTGATCATTGGTCTAATAGAGGTGACAAGAGTCACGACTTATCTATAAGTTGTTGGTAAGATCAAACCCAGTTGATGGATATGGAAGAATTCTATCAACTGCAGGGTGCCCCGTGAATAGTCCTTTTCATTGAAAACATTTTATTTGTTATTATGCTTTATTTTTGGCTGTGCTGGTCTTGGCTGCTGTGCTCGGGCTTTCTCTAGCTGCTGACTGGCGGCTGCTCTCCGGTTGCCGTGGGGCTGCTTGTGGTGGTGGCCTCACCTGCAGCTGAGCTCAGCCTCCAGGGTGCCCAGGGCTCCGGGACTGTGGCGCGTGGCCTGTGGGGTCCCCCCAGACCAGGGGTTGGACCCGTTTCTCCTGCATTGGCAGGTGGATTCTTAACCACCACGGGACCACCAGGAAGTCCACGTTTTCAATAGGTACCTTTATATTCATAGGAAAGAGGCATGGTTTCATCCTCAATGTACATTCACTCTTAGTAACTCTTTAAGTGCCCTGCTGCATTCCAGCCAGCAGGCCAGAAACAGACCAGGGGGACTCCGTTGTCACTTCCCAGTATCACGTTGCAGTGATGTGAGCTTTACTCCTTATCCAACATCAAATGATAATTTTTGGCCTTTAAAAATAAAGAGAAAAAAGCCCAAGAGCCAGAAAGATTAAGAATTAAGTTAATTTTTAAAGTAACAAATCTTTCTATATATTCTTGTCTCCATCATACGGTGCCGGTAATTTTTAAAATTAGATTTTCCTCTGGGCATTTCACACTAAAAATGATGAAGTTCCTTGTCCCTTGTAATTGCATTTCTTTTGATTTTCTTTTATTATGACTTGCATATCACTGACACTTTCCCCCTGGAATGTTAAAAGTATACATCATCCAGCTAAAAGGAAAAAATACTGTCTTCATAAAAATGGAAAAGAGAAAGTAGAGGCTCCTCTCTTTCGGTTCCAAACAAGGCAAAGTTCTTTGCACTTCGTACGTGCCAAGGTTGATGTCATGGAACCAAACCAGTTTTGAGTTATCTGCAATGAAAAAAAAAAAGCAGCTCAACAATCTTCTGGATTGAAAAACAAATTTTCCACAGCATGATAACCTGAAAATGACTGAATGCATTCTCTCTGTAATTTCAGGGGCTGGAAAGAAATAACAGGGCAACCTTGAGTTCCCTGGTAGCTCAGCGGCAAAGAACCTGCCTGCCAACTCAAGAGACAGGTTCAATCCCTGGGTTGGGAAGATCCCCTGGAGGAGGAAATGGCAACCCACTCCAGTGTTCTTGCCTAAAACATCCCATGGACAGTGGAGCCTGGCGGACTATAGTCTAAAGGGTCACAAAGAATCCTACACAATCGAGGACACGGAGTGCACACACAAACACACACGCACACACAGGTACCATATCCATCTGCTATCTGAGGAATGGATGAAAAAACCCATAAGATTCCTTTGGTTGATGTACTAACATATCATCAAAAGTTACCACTTTCGATGTAAGTGTTATTTATGGGTGATAAGCAGGATATATCCAGGAAAGGCATCTTTTAGTTTTTCAGAAAATCATCTTTGAGTTATTGAAATTCTGTTTTCATTCCATTTGAACTGTAGTCCTAAATCACTGTTGCATGGACTTCTAAGCAGGAGTGGATAGTGGGAACTTGAGGAACCCTGCCCAGGAGTCTCATTTCTGGTTCCTTGTAGGTTGGTTGTTGTTTAGTTGCTCAGTCGTGTCTGACACTTTGGCGACCCCATTGACTGTAGCTACCAGGCTCCTCTGTCCATGGCATTTCCCAGGCAAGGAGTGGGTTGCCATTTCCTTCTCCAGGGGATCTTCCCGACCCAGGGATTGAACCTGTGTCTCTTACATCTCCTGCATTGGCAGGCAGGTTCTTTACTGCTGAGCCACCAGGGACTATGTCTCCCAGTCTCCCAATTATGTAACCTTTTTTCTCCCTGCTTTTGATGTACAAACACTTAAAATGGAGTCCCAGAATCTACACGTTACGAACTTTAGGACCAGAAAGGGCCTTCAGAGGACAGGAGGGGCCTTTCTCTTCCTGCCACAAGTAAGGCCCTTGATACCTGGAGCGGTGACTCCCTCGACAGCAAGGAGAGGATCTGAGCCTGGGGTAGCTGACGCTCAGACCCCATAGCTTGCCCACTGTGTGGGTTGTCATGGGAACAAGGATGGTATGATGGGCTTCTCAGTGAAGGCACGCATCTGCTCAGGCTCTTGCCTCCGAGAGGGTGTGCTCCCTCATTCAACATTAGAACTGGGGAATTTCTTACTCTCTCATCAGAGGTCTTGTAGACTTGATGGCAGTCAAAGCCTGCATATTTTTAATTAATGTGATTTTTTTATGTTTTGGCTGTGCTGAGTCTTCCTTGCTGTATTGGGCTTTCTCTAGTTGCAACGAGCAAGGGGCTGCTCGCTAGAGGTGGTGCGTGAGCATCTCACTGCGGCGGCTCCTCTCGTCGCGGAGCTCAGACTCCGGAGGCTCGGGCTGCAGTGGTTCTGGCGCGTGGGCTCATTCGCTCTCTGGCTCGTGGAATCTTCCTGGAGCAGGGATCGAACCTGCGTCCCCTGCATTGGCAGGTGGACGCCTAAGCCCTGGACCGCCAGGGCAGTCCTGAGTTGCTATGACTGATGTAAAATACGGTACTCATTTCAGGTATACGGCAGTGATTCACTATGTGTATATATTGTAAGATGATCACCGTGGTGTCTTATTAACAATGCATCCATCACCACATATAGTTATAATTTTTCTGAGAGCTTTTAAGATCAACTCTTTTAACAACTTTCAAACAGACTGTATGAAAGTTGCTAAAAGGAATTACTTATTTTAAATCTAGAAGTTTATATAAAAGGTCTTATAGACATGATGGCAATGAAATTATAATTTTTAACATTTAAAATGACCCTTAATAAAAGACCTTTCCCAACTGATGTACCAAGTAGTAAAACTTACCTATTTGAATCTGTAATTCATCAACCGAGAGCTTATGACTGGTAGTCAGAAATCCCTCAAAAATTCTCCAGGTGTGAGAATTAACCTTAATATTTTTTCAACTTTGGGAGTTGAGTAAGTGAGGATTACCTCAGAAGACATTTAAATGATGTTTCAGGTTCAAATGGAGATGGAAAGCACATAAAATTGTAAGACCTAAGAATTTCAAGAATTTGGCAGAGGTGAAAACTCACAAAGAAAGCTCACAATTAGATGTTTTTGTTCTGCCCGTTTATCCGGCACAAATCCCTCTCCATTTGGCCCCCGTAAGGGTTAACGGAGGATTCTGGAGCCAGTAACTGGCTCAGACTCCTGCCAGGATCTCAGGCCCGGCGTCCTCTCTAGGTACCGTGGTCGGAGGGCAGTACGGACACCTCACAGGACCCTGCCCCATCTCCTGTGAGCTTCAGGTCTGTTCGTGCCCACGAGCTGGGTCACTGAACTGGGAGGAGAGCTGGGAGGTCCTCACCAGTCCTTCCTATGGCCTCCGAGACGGCAGTGGTCCCACAGAGCCCAGGTGCAGCCCTCCGCTCACCCGAGAGGGTGGGCGTCAGTCTCTCCTGGGAAACTCAGCGCAGGCGGGTCGGGGGGCTCGGGGGACCGGCTTGGAACCCGCATGGTGGCTCCCCTCCCCCGTCCGGGGCCCTGCCAGCAGGGTGCCAGGCCTCGTGTGCTGGGGGCGGCAGGGAGTGGGCTTGGCTGAGCCACCGTGCACACAAGCCCCTATTCCCCCACTTGTCCATCTTGGGGCTGCCCTGGCCGCTCAGGTGGTAAAGAATCTGCCCGCGATGGGTCGGGAATGGCGACCCACCCCAGTGTTCTTGCCTGGAGAATCCCATGGACAGAGGAGCCCGGCGGGCCACAGCCCACGGGGTCGCAGAGTCGGACACAACCAAGCAGCTCACGCTGCCTGCATGTGTGCATCTTTAGTTTGCTTGGAGGCCTTGCCCTGAATGTGCTTTCTCTCAGCTGCCGGTCCTGAATCGTTTATAAATGAAAAAAGCACTTCGAAGTTCAGCCTGACCGTGACAATCACCAACTCGCCCCGCAGACTCTCCGCCTGCCAGACACAAACGGAACATGAAAGGATGAAGCACCCAGCGAGCAGATGGGTTTTGTAAAGAGCTCCGTGGGCAGCTTCCTAGGAATGCAAAGGTCCCTGGCTTTGTTCGGTCATGAAAACACATCCAAGTGGAAGTCAGCAGAGAGGATGGCTCGCCGTCAGGAGAAGGGGCGGCTGAGGCCTGCGTGGGGAGCAGGCTCCCAGGCGGGGTCTGCGCCCGTGGCTGGGCCTCCCAGCCCCCCGTGCTGCTCGCAACGGGGCGGCGGGGACATGTCGCTGTGACTCAGCGGAGCCCATGAGCCGAGCCTGCACAAGGGTCGAAATCCTCTCCCCACGGGGGTGGGGCTGGAGTCCCTCGTGCTAGTGTGCTGAACAGGCCTCAAGCTGGATTTGTTTTTGAGTCGCAGGGAAACTGTATGCTTCACGTTGCAGAAGTCCCGGTGAAACAACCTTGCAAGGCGGTGGAAGGAGTTTCTCCTTCCAGACTCACATCTCTATCCATGTGTCATTTTGATTTTTTAAATTTATATATATATACAGTCCGTGGGATCACAGAGACACGACTGAGCGACCAACACTTGCACTTTTTCACTTTCATGGTTGACTTACGATGCTCAGGTGCACAACGAGGTGATTCAGTTATACGTATATTATTTTTGAAATTATTTTCCATTATAGGTTATTACAAGATATTGACTATAGTTCCCTGTGCTATACAGTAAACCTTTGTTGCTTGTTGCATATCTATTTTTTTTTAATTAGAAATCTAGCATTCTATTCATACTAAGTCAAACAAGTGGAATCAAAATGTCATAAATTTTTTAGTTAGGCAAAAATTCATAAGTTTTCTAAAATATATTTTGCACGTCCTTTTTGAATGCTTTTGAGGAGGCGTGTGCAGGAGCAGCCACCAGGGCCAAACCACAGAGAGGGATTCCAGGAAGCCGCACGTGTTCTGGGGGACCCAGACTGCAGAGCCGCTGGGCTGGGGGGCTCTGGAGTCGTGTGTGCTCCCCGCTTATGGGGCTGCTTCTGCTAGTGCCACCCTGTGCCCCACACTGAGCCTGCACGCCCAGGCTTCCCCACCGTGGTGTGGCCCCGACCCTGTCTTGAGTCTGATGCCCTGAAATCCAGCATCTCTTTTCTCCCCTCATGCGAAGTCCTGCAGGCCTGGCACCATACCTAGGAGTTGAACAGTTCAGACTACAGCTGTGTGACCTTGGGCAAGTTGTATAACCTCTCTGACCCCAGTCTTTTCTGTGTCAGTTGCTCAGTTGTGTCCGACTCTTTGCAACCCCATGGACTGTATCCTGCCAGGCTCCTCTGTCCATGGGATTTTCCAAGCAAGAATGCTGGAGTGGGGTGCCACTTCCTTCTCTAGGGGATCTTCCCGACCGAGGAACTGAACCCGTGTCTCCCGTGTCTCCTGCATTGGCAGGTGGGTTTTTTTTACCACTGCACCACCTGGGAAAGCCCCATACTACACTTGATCTTAGCCAAAAGGCCATAATATGTCATGTCGTTTATGAGTCACCTCATGGGGTTGGTGCAACAGTTCTCTCTACTCACCCCAGAAGTCAATTTAAGTAAATGCTGGGATGAGTGGTTTGACTGGGATTGGATTGCTTGCTTCAGATGCATCCAAAGGAGAAATCAAAGCCAGAGGAATCAGGGCTGCTCTCATGAAAAAGCCCCATGCAGTGCCTGCAAAAGCTGTCCAAAGTTTGCACCATTTGTATTGTAGGAAGCATGTTACACGTGGATCCAAGATCCATGCTCTTGGCCAAGAGGTTCCCTTGGTGGAAATAACAATTTGTTAGACCCAGAGTCCTACCTGAAGGCTTCACCACCCCAAACTTGGACTTATCCTTGTGACCTTAGGGGTAAATGAAGTTTCCCAGGGGATACCTCGTCTCTGAGCCATCGCATTAGGAGAGCATTTGCTGAGTCCTTGATCTGAGGCTTGGCATTGGGTGGGAGAGTCCCTTGGACAGCAAAGAGATCAAACCAGTCAATCCTAAAGGAAATCAACCCTGAATACTCATTGGAAGGACTGATGCTGAAGCTCCAATACTTTGGCCACCTGATGCAAAGAGCTGACTCATTGGAAAAGACCCTGATGCTGGGAAAGATTGAAGGCAGAAGGAGAAGAGGGTGGCAGAGGGTGAGATGGTTGGATGGCATCACTGACTCAATGGACATTGACTTAAGCAAACTCTGGGAGATGGTGAGGGTCAGGGGAGCCTGGTGAGCTGCAGTCCACAGGGTTGTGAAGAGTTGGACACGACTTGGCGACTGGAGGATGGCAGCTGGGTGGAGGCGTGCCTGTCACAGGTACGCCACGGCCCCCGGAGATTCTCTGAGTGCAGAGCGCAGGGCTGGGCGCGGAGCAGGCAACAGCTGTGAGCTTCCATCGTGGAGCTGAGCTCCCGCGGTCCTCCTCCCAGGTGTCAGGGTAGGAGCTGTGAGGCAGGGCCTTTGGACGGGGCACCGGCCGCTGACCTGCCAGGGCCACGTGAGTCTCGGGCCAGTCCCTCACCAAGGAGGAGATGGTGGAGGCAGCCCGGGTATGGGTCAGAACCCACCTTGGGTCCAGCTGGCCACACCCAAGCCCCTCTGCAGGTGGGTCCCCAGGCTCCACTCAGCCAGCCCCACACGTGTCTGAGCTTGCATCGGGAGGGCCGGCGGCCTGAGAAGTGCAACTCTCGGGGCCTGCCGCCCCCCAGCGGGCCCGCCGCTACCCCCCATCCAGTCCCGCTGCCCCCCATCAGGCCCACTGCTAGCCACACCGAGGGCCTGGCTCAGGGTGCAAGCGGCCTCTCCTGCCTTGCTGGCGTCCACAGCCAGCTCGCTTCACAGCCAGGGGCCATGGGGAGTCAGCGGTCCCCCGGAGGCTGTGCTGATGGAAGGTTTTCAGCCCTTCCACCCACTCGAAGCCCATCCAGGATCCCCGCTCTCCCAGGGAGTCGTCTCTCTCTGTCTCTCTCTGTCTCTGTGTATGTGCATGGGATTCTGGGGTGGCTCAGATGGTTAAGAATCTGCCTGCAATGCAGGAGACCCTGGTTGGATTCCTGGGTCAGTAAGATCTGCTGGAGAAGGGATAGGCTACCCACTCCAGTGTTCTTGGGGTTCCCTTGTGGCTCAGATGGTTAAGAATCGCCAGCAATGTGGAGACCCGAGTTCGATCCCTGGGTCGGGAAGATCCCCTGGAGAAGGGAATGAGACCCACTCCAGTATTCCTGCCTGGAGAATCCCATCTGCCTGTCTGTCTCTCCATCGCCCTCTTTCCCTCTTTGCCTGTGTCTTTGTCTCTCCTGTCTCTTCCTGTGAGTCTCTTACCTGTCTGTCTCCTTTCTCTGTGTGTCTGTCTCACTGTCTCTGTGACTCTGTGTGTGTCTCTGTCTCTCCCTATCTATCGGGCTCCCTCTGTGTCTCTGCCCTCTGTATCTGCGTCTCTGTCCTCTGATCGGCTCTCCTCTCTCTGTCTCTCCTCCCTCTCTATCTATCGGGCTCTCCTCTCTCTGTCTCTCCCTCTCTATCTATCGGGCTCCCTCTGTGTCTCTGCCCTCTGTATCTGCGTCTCTGTCCTCTGATCGGCTCCCTCTCTCTGTCTCTCCCTCTCTATCTATCTATCGGGCTCCCTCTGTGTCTCTGCCCTCTGTATCTGCGTCTCTGTCCTCTGATCGGCTCTCCTCTCTCTGTCTCTCCCTCTCTGTCTATCGGGCTCTCCTCTCTCTGTCTCTCCCTCTCTATCTATCGGGCTCCCTCTGTGTCTCTGCCCTCTGTATCTGCGTCTCTGTCCTCTGATCGGCTGTCCTCTCTCTGTCTCTCCCTCTCTATCTATCGGGCTCCCTCTGTGTCTCTGCCGTCTGTATCTGCGTCTCTGTCCTCTGATCGGCTCTCCTCTCTCTGTCTCTCCTCCCTCTCTATCTCTCTGTCTCTCCTCTCTCTGTCTCTCCCTCTCTATCTATCGGGCTCCCTCTGTGTCTCTGCCCTCTGTATCTGCGTCTCTGTCCTCTGATCGGCTCCCTCTCTCTGTCTCTCCTCCCTCTCTATCTATCGGGCTCTCCTCTCTCTGTCTCTCCCTCTCTATCTATCGGGCTCCCTCTGTGTCTCTGCCCTCTGTATCTGCGTCTCTGTCCTCTGATCGGCTGTCCTCTCTCTGTCTCTCCCTCTCTATCTATCGGGCTCCCTCTGTGTCTCTGCCCTCTGTATCTGCGTCTCTGTCCTCTGATCGGCTCCCTCTCTCTGTCTCTCCTCCCTCTCTATCTATCGGGCTCTCCTCTCTCTGTCTCTCCCTCTCTATCTATCGGGCTCCCTCTGTGTCTCTGCCCTCTGTATCTGCGTCTCTGTCCTCTGATCGGCTCTCCTCTCTCTGTCTCTCCTCCCTCTCTATCTATCGGGCTCTCCTCTCTCTGTCTCTCCCTCTCTATCTATCGGGCTCCCTCTGTGTCTCTGCCCTCTGTATCTGCGTCTCTGTCCTCTGATCGGCTCTCCTCTCTCTGTCTCTCCCTCTCTATCTATCGGGCTCCCTCTGTGTCTCTGCCGTCTGTATCTGCGTCTCTGTCCTCTGATCGGCTCCCTCTCTCTGTCTCTCCCTCTCTATCTATCGGGCTCCCTCTGTGTCTCTGCCCTCTGTATCTGCGTCTCTGTCCTCTGATCGGCTCTCCTCTCTCTGTCTCTCCCTCTCTATCTATCGGGCTCCCTCTGTGTCTCTGCCCTCTGTATCTGCGTCTCTGTCCTCTGATCGGCTCCCTCTCTCTGTCTCTCCCTCTCTATCTATCGGGCTCCCTCTGTGTCTCTGCCCTCTGTATCTGCGTCTCTGTCCTCTGATCGGCTCTCCTCTCTCTGTCTCTCCCTCTCTATCTATCGGGCTCCCTCTGTGTCTCTGCCCTCTGTATCTGCGTCTCTGTCCTCTGATAGGCTCCCTCTCTCTGTCTCTCCCTCTCTATCTATCGGGCTCCCTCTGTGTCTCTGAATCGGCTCTCTTCTCTCTGTCTCTCCCTGTGAGTGCCCCTCTCATTCAGGGCGTATTTAAGGCCCAAGTCATTCCAGCAGCAGCAGAGCACACGCCGTCAGAAGGCCTTCCCAGGGAGCATCTATCTAGACGAGCAGCCACGTGGGCAAAGCCACGTCCCGTGTGAATGAGCCCGCGTCCAGGACCCGGGCGCGGCCTGTACCCGAGTCTGTGCGTCCGAGGCCGGAGGCCGCGTGCTCCTTACGAGAAGAGGTCTGCTGTCCTCCCTGGACGTGGGAGGACTGTGCAGGAGGAAGCGACTTGTCTGAGAGCTGGGCAGTGCGCCTTGAGATGCATTTGTTTCCATCATGTTGAGTCTTTCCAGGTGAACTGAACTAAATCATAAACTGCAAAATGAAAGCAGACCTTCTCGTAGCAGGCCCACATGGAGCCCAGTGAGCAGGTCACCGCCACAGGCCTCCCAAGCGCTCAGCCTCTCTGGAAGGCGGGTGGGTCCGTGGTGTGCGGGGACTGCCACACAGTGACTCACTGGGTCCGGCTTATTCTGTCCCGGGGTGCTTCTCCGCAGCATGTGAGCGTTCTGGGAGCTAAAGCAGGGCTGTTAACAGCGACTCACTGGCCCAGGATCTGCAGCGTTGAGGCGGGGGCGGCGTGCGCGCCCCCCTCGCAGCGGCGGCGGCAGACGGGGTCCTGAGCCTGTCCTGAGGGAAGGCCCCTGGGCCAGCGTGGTGCGGAACTTCCAGAAAGCAGGTGTCAGCGCAGGTCCGGCCGGAGGCTGGCGGGCTCCCGAGGACGGCGCCCCTTCCTGCTCCTCCACTGGACACACGCCCTCCAGGTCCGAGGCCACTTTCAGCAAGGTCCTGTTAATTTGCGCTTCTCTGCCCTCTCCCCCCACCACCCTCTGACGGAGGTGTTGACTACACCCGCTGATTTAAACCAGCGGAGAGTCAGGCCTGCGGCCCTCGACTGCGGTCTGGGAAATCAGGGCCCTGCGCACCACCCCCACGTCGGGTGTCCCAATGACAGCACTCAGGCCGCGCTGCGGGGCTGGGCGAGCATTCTCTCTGTTCCCGTCTCCAGCCTATGAATTCACTTCGGGGCGGCAGGGAGGGCCGTGGGTTCCTCCACCGGGCCCCGCGTTCCTCCGGGCGGGGGCGCGTCTCCCTGCTGCCGGCCGCACCTGGTGAAGGCCACGCTCGCTTCCGGGCAGGTCTGGACCCTGGCGAGGGGGCCACCCCTGTGAGCAAGGGTTCCAGAACAAGCGGCTCCTTCTGTCCAATCCCGTGTGGCATAAAAATTGTTTAGTGCCCTTCTTCATGTAGTGTAAAAAATACAATTATTGAGAATAATTGACAAACCTTAAAATTCAATTCGAAGTGACTGGCTTTTAAAAAGTGTTTCTTTCGGCTGTGCTGGGGCTTGGCTGCGGCCTGACCTCCAGTTGCGGCGCGGGTGCTCGCCGCGCGGCTCCTCTTGTTGCGGAGCTCGTGCTCTAGGCCACCCGGCTCGGTATTTGGGCTTTGCAGTTGTAGGGCCTGGGCTTCGCTGCCCAGTGGCACGTGGGATCTTCCCGGGCCAGGGGTCACACCAGGGTCCCCTGTATTGCAAAGCACTGGACCAGTGGGAAGCCACTGCACCATGAGGGAAGGGTGACTGCTTGGCTTTAGTATTTCTAAGGTCCTGAGACCCATCACTGTTCTCTAATTCCAGAACTGTTTACCACCCTGCAAAGAAGAAACAAAGTCCTGTACCCGTTAGCAGTCACTGTCCACTCATCTCTCTCCCCAGCCCCGGGCAATCACAAGTCCACTGCTGTCCCTACGGATTTGTCTATTTTGGACGTGTCATAGAAAGGAAAGTGAAAGTGAAGTCGCTCAGTTGTGTCCCACTCTTTGCAACCCATGAACTGTAGCCCGCCAGGCTCCTCTATCCATGGGATTCTCCAGGCAAGAATACTGGAGTGGGTTGCCATTTCCTTCTCCAGGGATCTTCCCGACCCAGGGATCGAACCTGGGTCTCCTGCACTGTGGGCAGCCTCTTTACCACCTGTGCCAGCAGGGAAGCCCGTAGCATCACACAACATGTGACCCTTTATGCCTGGTACCTTTCATCCAGTGTAACGTTTTCAAGGTGCATCCGTGCTGTAGCTCGTATCAATGCTTCATTCCTTTCTGTGGTGGCATAATACTCCATGGTGTGGATGGTACCCTACTGTTTTATCTATTAGCTGATAGACATTTGGGTCACTTCCACTTTTTTGGGCTATGATGATTCACACTGGTATGAATATTTGTGTTCAAGGTTTTGTGTGAACATACATTTTCAGTTACCTTGGGTGTACATCTAGGAGCGGAATTGCTGGGTCATGGGGTAACCGACCGTTCACCTCTCTGAGGAAGCCCCACTCTTCCACAGAGGCCGTGCTCTCTCCTTTTCCTATAAGCAGTGGGTCAGGTCTCTGCTTTCTCTTCTTCCTTGTCAGCACTGGTTGGTGTCCACTTTTCACGTGAAAGCCATGCTGCTCGGGGTGAAGTGATATCTCATTCTGGTTTCCATTTGCATTTCCCTCAATGACTGATGAGCTTCTTGACCATTTGGAGATCTTCTTCTGTGAAATATATATTCAAATCTCTGCCCATTCTTTAATTGGGCTATCCGTCTTTTTATTGTTGAGTTGTAATAATTACACTATTTTTGCTTGATGTGCTTTTGTTTCAACAAAATTCGTCATAATGGGATGTTTCCCCCAACAGTGAAAATAACACAGGCCCAGAGCAAGAAAGGACCAAGTGCCAGAAAATGCAGGGCACTCTCGCCAAAAGAAGGTAGTGGAATGAGGAAGGTCAGGAAGAAAAATGAAGTCACTTTGTTTTAAAGCCAAAACCCTGCAAGGCAGTTTCCCGCAGCCTCTGGGCCTGCAGGGTCCTGGGGGAGCCACCCTTTGAGGCAGGACTGCAGCCGTGGTCTCCTTCCTCAAACCCCAGCGCCCGAAGGGCAAATGCCTTTGTTTTCTCGCTCAGTTGTGTCCAACTCTTTGCAACCCCATGGACTGTAGCCCGCCAGGCTCCTCTGTCCATGGCATTTCCCAGGCAAGAATACTGGAGTGGGTTGCCATTTCCTTCTCCAGGGGAACTTCCTGACCCAGGGATTGAACCTGCATCTCCTACATCAGCAGGAGATTCTTTTTAACACTGAGGCACCTGGGAAGCCCCCAAATGCATACACACACACACAAGTGCTTTGCATGCATTTAGAGAACTCTCCTGCTCACCAAAGCTGCTGTGAATGCGTGAGAATATCAAGGAGCCATTCTTATAATGCTGGCCTGTGTCTTATTTAACTTTAAGACTCCTTAGCACCTTATAAAAAAATGTTTGGTTCCCAAATGAATCAGCAAGTCAGAGATGAGATTTCAGGGTCTTCTCCAGATAGGCCTTTAGTCTTACGTTGGTTTATTACCTGAACCTGATGAACCAAATGGTACAATTATTTAACTTTTTTTTTTAAGCACATTTTGCTATAGGTGCATTGCTTGGCCCATTTCCAGATACCTTCTGAATCTCTGACTGTTCTCGCCTCCTAAGCCCACAGGCGGCTGAGTCCCCACTCGGGCAGTGTTTACGCGGCTGGTGCAGCCCGGAATTCTTCACTGCGCTCCTCTCCAGACTGCAGCGACTGCCCAGCCCCGGGGCAGTGAGACTGGCAGAACCTCTGGGGTCCCACCCGGCCGGCAGCCTCTGGCCCTGGCCTCCAGCACGTGGACAGGGCCCACTGCCTTTGAGCGCGCCCCGTGGCTGCAGGGCCCCCAGAGCTACAGACACCTTTGCAAAGGAGTTTCAAACTCCGCCCTGCTCCAGAGGGGAAGGAACCCTTGGGGTTCTCATCTTTCTGCCCTTTCTCTGGCTCCTCAGGGCCCTTGCCTGATTTGCATTCTCAGCTCAATTTGCATCACAAAATACACCCAAACTTCCCTGGACCAGAGGAGGTAGGCGGGCCAGTCCTGTTTGGGTCTCTCATCTCCTGCCATCATTTCTCTAGCAGGTTTCTGGTTACACCCAGATGACACTTGGATTAGGTTTCGTTTTTTATGTCCTTGGCTTGTGATGCAATGAGCCCCTCCCCAGGGCCCAGAGTGCCTCCAAGGTGGAGCCCCCTTCATTGAGGGCTGGGGGCCCGTGGGGACCTCGGTGAAGGGTCCCGCCGCCACCTCTCACGCTTGCAGGCCCCCATCTGCAGGCCAGGCAGCTGTGTGTCCTTCGGTTATATGCTCCAGTTGTCAAGGTTTTTTCTGTTTCCTTTTCCCCCGAGCCCGGAATCAATATTTCGGGAGTAAAGGGTGGGGGGGAAGAGCCCAGGGGACTGCAGTTTGCCACCGCCCACCGCAGCTCTCTGCTCCAGACGGAACCTTCCAGACTCATTCAGCACAGAGTGCTGCAGAGGAAATCCTGCCGGGGCAACGATAAGGCGGGAAGTGGAGTCACTTCCTCACCAGCTGCTGCGTTCAGGTAGACACAGCCCTGGCTTCCTCGCGTGTGCTGTGCCGGCCACCGGGCCACCGCGCCCTCTTTGATCTCAGCCCCGGTGGGCGACTGGGCATTGCTGCCTCCTGGCTTCAGGCAGAGTCCTGCTCTCTGCCGCGCAGGTGTCTCCCTCCCCGAGTGGCTTCCTCTTCTTTTTCCACCATTCCCGCTCGCCTGGTGCTTGGACGTCAGTGGCCTCTGGGCACTGGAGAAACCGTGGGTCCTGTTTATTGGGAACAAGGCTCATGCCCCTTGCTTCTGAGGTGGTGCTAGTGGTGATGCATCCACCTGCCAATGCAGGAGACCTGGGTTCGATCCCTGGTCAGGAAGATCCCCTGGAGGAGGAAATGGCAACCCACTCCAGTATACTTGCCTGGATAAAACCCATGGGCAGAGGAGTCTGCAGTCCATGGGGTCAAAAAAGACAAGACTGAGCAAGTGAGTGTGTGCACGCACACTCATACCTCTTAGTAGATTCCAAGACAAGGGACCACCAATGGTCTTGATGTTCCCATGAAGGTCTAGGGTCAACCTGGGGCCTCTGATCACCTCCCCGTCCTGTGCGGAGGGCACCAGCGTTGCCTCTATTGTCGTGCCCAGAATTACCGCTTTGTTACCTCCACTCTGCATGCTCAGTCTTTACAAGACAGGGATCTCCCTGACAGAGGGACAGATAGTCCAGCGGGCTTGGAACATGCCCCACAGCTTATACCACCTTTGGAGACTCCAGGGCGCTCGGGTGGGATGGTGTTCAAACTTGCTGAATATCACAGCGCCACCACCAATGTGGCACGGACGCTGACCCTTCTGAATGATCTGACCTTGAGCTCTTCACTGGAAGACGCTAGGAGCTGCTGCAGCAGCTCCGGCATCTGATTTTGTTCCAAAGCAAAATTTATCTGTCCTTTGAATATGCTCCTTTTGAAAAACATCATCTATTAAGATATGTTTGGAAAGCCTGGTCTGCAGTAAGGTGTATTTCAGTTCCACAAGCATATGCTGAGTGCCTGACATGTGACAGAAACATGCTCCAGGGATCCAAGGATAAATAAAACACGGTCCCTGCACCTCCAGGTGCTAATAGCTGAATGAGGGGGAGACAGGCGTGTAAACAGATGACCTTCAGAGAATACAGTGAACAGGGACCATCTGAGGATTATTTAGCTCAGCCCAGGGACTTGGAGAAATTTGCCTGCAGAACACGATTGCAGCGAATTCCTGAGTGAGCTGGATGAACTTATCGAGTGACAAGAGCTGGGCAGGAAGCTGGGTGGGGAGAGCACTGGGAGCCTGCGTGTTATGTTAAAGGATCTGGATTGAAGCACGGAAGTGACAGACTGGATTCTGAATGGATCCCTCTGGCTGCAGCAGGGAGAGAAGATTGAAGGGTAGAGCATTAGACTAAAGGCAGAGAAATCATGTGGGAAATCCTAGCACTGATCCTGGGGAGAGAAGGTAATGAGGCTAGAGAAACAGTGAGGGAGTCAGATCAGTGGTTCATAACCTGCCCTATGGAATTCCTCTCACCCTTACCACCTCAGAGCTGTCTAGCCTGACCACAAGCTACAGGAGATGTAGCATCTGGATCTCTCTCCCCCGTGGCCTTCTCTGACCCCTTTGCCTGTGCATATGACCGGCCAGAAGTGCTGGAGTTTGGATGCCTCCGTAGGAGCCACCCTTAGCCAGTGACTGGGAGGAGTGGGGGTATGAATACCCCAGCTCCCTAGCCACTTGGTGGAATGACGGAAGGTGTGTGTTCTGCACTGGCCCTCCGGGGGTCCTGTGGGAGCTGATCCCCATGGAGACAAAATGATAAAGCCGCGGGTAACAGAAAATACCGAAGGCGTTTGATAGCAGCGTTTGGCTTCCTCTTAGCGCCATCTGATTTTCTCCTTGCTTCTGCTCCGTGCTCCATCTAGCTGAGCTTCACGTGCACGTGAAGCACACGAGTCCACTCTAGACCAGGATCTATTTTAAGGGCAGGATGGCTTCCCCACTTAGGCTCTCCCATGATCGTATAAGGCATCCACAGTCAGCTCAAACACTGGAACGCACCTGAATTTCCCTTCTGTTTATAGCCGACCAAGGTCCCCTTTCTGTTTCCCTGTGAGTGCTAAGAGCCAGCGAGGAGCTGGGAGCCTGGACTTGCAGAGGCTGGCTGCGCTGTTCCACTCAGTGTGATGTTGGGGACATCTTTCCTTGCCAATAAATATAGGGACAATTTTCAGTGACTGATCCATATTCCACTGGGCTTCCCTGGTGGCTCAGTGGTAGAGAACCCACCTGCCAATACAGGAGGTGCGGGCTTGATCCCTGGATCAGGAAGATCCCTTGGAGAAGGGAATGGCAACCCACTCCAGTATTCTTGCCTGGGAATCCCATGGACAGAGGCACCTGGCGGGCTACAGTCCATGGGGTCACAAAGAGTCAGACACAACTGAGCAACTAAACGATAACATACTCATTATCATATTTGTGGGTTTTTTTTCCATTTATTTTTATTTGCTGGAGGCTAATTACTTTACATCATTACAGTAGTTTTTGTCATACATTGAAATGAATTAGCCATGGATTTACATGTATTCCCCATCCCGGTCCCCCCTCCACCTCCCTCTCCACCCAATCCCTCTGGGTCTTCCCAGTGCACCAGGCCCGAGCACTTGTCTCATGCACCCAACCTGGGCTGGTGATCTGTTTCACCCTAGATAATATAAACTGGAGCCCATTATACAGAGCGAAGTAAGCCAGAAACATATTTGTGTTTTAAAGTTTTATTTTTTCAAGATAAATAATTAGAAGTAGAATCACTAACACATGAACGGTATTTTTAAAGCTTCAGTTGCGCATTTTCAAACATGAACGGCCTCTCCACTTGCCCGCTCCTGAGAGCCCGAGTTGTGTGAGGGTGTCTGGGCTCCCGCCCCATCCCCACACCATCCTTTTCAGCGGAACTCAGTGTTCTTCAGTTCCTGCCATTCTGATTCATTTATTTTTAAATCTCATTTTATTCGGAACCAGGTTTAAATGAAACGTTTTGAAGGATCTGACGGGGAAAGCAAAATCCTGGAGCGTGGGCTGCCTTGAGGGAGGTGGGGGGGGGCTGCAGGGGGGCGGGAGGGATGGGGCTGAGTGGTCCCAGTGCAGGAACCCCCTCCCCTCACCTTCGCTGACTTGAGCTGGTCTGTTCCTACCCATTCTGTCCACACCTCCCTGGCCAACTCCCAGCCCTGTGGCCAGGGCCTGGGGCTGGGGCATTAGCTGCCCTGCTCCTCTGAGGTCAGCGCTGCTGGAACTCAGACCCTGACCATCTGTGGCCTCTGAATGTGAAGTCTCTGGGGAAGCTGTCTGCAAAAGGGCCTCCAGAGCTGGGGCGCTGCCTGCCTCCCCTCTGAGGTCAGGGGCTAACCAAAGGAGAAAGGGCCCTCCCCCGGGGACTGTCATGCCCATCCCTGAGGTCGGGCAGAGCCCTGGCCAGTCCCGACACGACCAGGGGCTGCGTGCACCCCGAACATATAAGCGGGGGTTTTGTCCAAATCACGTGACAACGGCCCAGGTTTTCTTCTTCCCTCTTTGTTGCTTTTAATACATAAAATGAGCATGTGTTTATTTAAAACAGCTTTCAGACTTAAACAAATAATGACAGACTGTTCAAACAGACTTCGGAAATCACCCTGATCAGGATGTTTGAAAAAGCAAGAAGACTCCCCCATGAAAATAGCTTTTGGAGCTTCACTCCTGAAACCACAGGGTCTCCTCTGCACTTTAGAATCACAGATGGGTAGATTATAGGGGCTAGATTCCATCTCAGGGGCGGGGGGGGGGGGCTGTTAAATGATGCCCCTCAGCCCTACAGCCTGACTTAATAATCTATGAGGAAGTAGAGCTGGGTGTGTGTTATCGCTTCCAATTTTCCACCAGAACACATCATGTGTGTATGTTCGAATTCACATTTCTTTAGAAATCACCTAGCATCTTGAGAACCAAGAGCTGACACCTTAGAGGGAGCGGGTCGATTGTTTCTGGAAATCAGCAGGCTCAGCAGACCGCCTGGAGGGCAGGGCAGTGTGAGGGGGACCACAGGTTAGAGAGAGGACAGACCAGAGAACACGGGGCTGTTTCCTCTAGCTCATGCTCAGGGCCGCTTTTACAAATGGCCCGAGTCACCTACGTTTATCTTCACAACAACCAGTTTTATGGGTGAGAGAAATGAAGCTCAGCCTTGGGTAATTTGTTCAAGGTCACAGGCAATAAAATGTCAAAGCTGGGATTCCACGCAGACCTCCTCCCTTGAGCTCAGGGCTCCTTCCCAGATCCTCTGTGCTCACGCTTTGGGTTAAGAGATGCTATGTTAGCCCATCCCACTTCAGAAATGATTTCTTTCTTTGTAATGCATGTCAGAAATGGGCCATGAAGCACAATTATTTATACAAGGGGCCGGGGCTGGGCACAGGGAGGGCTTCCAGCCCAGGGCTGGGGTGCTGGGAAAGGTGTCTCGTCTGCCCGGGGGGCTGAGCACCAGGCAGAGCGGCCCGAGACTCCCTGCTTCCCCCATCTCCCGAGGGGGGCTCCTGGTCTGGAAGGGTCAGGTGACCAAGGCCTCAGTCTCTTCCATATCCCGCCACAGACAACTCCACGGATAACTGAAGGGACGCAGGGCCCAGCCCCGACCTTCTTGACATTGAGCTGCAGTGCCTACTGCCTAGCGCGCTCTTCTGAGGAACTGGGGGTGCCTTCGGCTGGTGCGTTGGGGGTTCCAGCCTTCCCGTCGTTAGAGAGAACAGCACGGAGGGGAGGGCTGTTAGACGTCTGCTGCTGTGTCTGTGGGGCCCGGGGGTGCACTCTGCGAGAGGCGAGTTTCTCTATATTGGTCCTGACTCCTTCCTGCCCCGTTTACCCCCCTGACAAACAGTCCTGACTGTCAGCTCATCTCTGGGCCAAGCTCACTAAGCACATGTTTCATTTTTGTCTATTGCCTTGCTTTGCTAAGACTCAAACTTAGGAAGCTGTTTAACAATAGATTAAGAAAGAAGAAAGCCCTTGCGCCCTCTCCTGGTAAAAGTTAATCCAGTGCCTCTGAAGGTAGAGTTCACCCACTTCAGGAAGCAGTCACTTGTCCAAGCTAAGTGACTGGCCTTGCACTAATCTGACACACCAGATGGGCCATCGGGCCTTGAGGGCTGTGGTCGTGAGTTTCTCCGGAACCCTCTTCACAAGGCCTCTCAGTCTCGGGGGGTAACTCTGGTGCCAGGGCTGTCCCGCGCCTCGTGGGCACCCTGGTCTGTGCCATCAGATGCGAGCAGCGCCCACTGCTCTAAGCCCTCGTCTGCCTTTGTGGGTTTTGTTTTTGTTTGCATGTTTTTCTGGCAGCACAGCTTGAGGTATCTCAAGCTCCACAACCAGGGACTGAACCCACACTCTCGGCAGTGCAAGTGCGGAGTCTTCACCACTGGACTGCCAGGGAATTCCCTCTTGTCTGCTTTTTGTAAAAGGTGCCAAGGTCACCGGAGCAGTGAGAGAGTAAAGATGGCTCAGCACAAACCCTTCACGACTGTGGGAACTCAGCTGAGTCCAGCTCCGGGAATTTGTCTAAAAACAAAAACCAAAAACAAAACCCAAATCCAAATGAGTAGGTAAGAATTTACAGACAGCTGCTCTATAGCACAGGGAGCCCAGCCTGGCACTCCGTGATGACCTCAAGGGGTGGGATGGGGGAGGAGAGCGGGGCTCAAGAGGGAGGGAATATTTGAGTGGTTGTATGTTGTTTCGCAGAAATCAATACTACGTTATAAAGCAATTATCCTCCAATTAAAAGTGATTTAATTAAAAAATAAAAGGAATTGGTTAAATAAAGTACAGCATAGATACAAATATATAAATATATGTGGTGGAAAATTATGCAGTCATGAAAAATAATTGTGCACATTTATATTTAATAACACAGGAAGTTCCCCTAATGATGCCTTAAATGTTCACCTTTGAGATTACTGCCAAGATTTTCAGAGGTGGTTGTATGTAAGAGGAATAATTTCAAACAGGCAGAGTATCTGGGTAATGTATTAGGCCAAATACAGAATTCAAACCAATGTTTGATGTTAGAAAACCTTAATCATTAATCGAACAAACATTTCTCAAACACCTACATGTACTAAGACCATGCACAGCAGTGGGGAGACACGAATGATACCTGGTCCCTCTACTGCGATACGTGCCCAGACAAAAACATGGCAAGCATCATCAGACCTTCCTCACACAGCGATGCTGCACATCTCTGTGTGCTGCCGTCTCCCTTAGTGAAACTGTGTGCTCTAATTCCAGGTTTGGGGGGCTAATTGGAACTACATCTTGTTTTCCCCTTCATATCTGATTAATCCACCAAGGGAAAAACACTTCACTTACTGCTTTATATATTCAGATGTACACGCATGCATGCTCAGTCGCTTCAGTCAAGTCCAACTCTCTGTGGCCCAAAAGACTGCAGCCCACCAGGCTCCTCTGTTCATGGGATCTTCTAGGCAAGAATACTGGAGTGGGTTGCCATGCCACCCTCCAGGGGATCTTCCTGACCGGAGGATTGAACTCACATCTGCCTGCATCTCCAGCGCTGCAGGCAGATTCTTTACCCAATTGAGTCACCTGGGAAGCCCATATATTCAGGTAGAGTTGTCCAAATACTCATTGGGTCCAAACACAGAATCCAATCTTCCCCAACAAATCTAAGAAATGAGCATTCAATGGTCTCAGCTTTTTTCTTACAGCACAAGAACAAAGTAAAGGACTCTTTAAGATGGGTATAAAGAATAAAGAAAATAATGCATGTCAGGAATTCATTACAAGTGCCTGGCCCATAGCAAGCATTCAGTAAAGGAGTAGTTGGGGCTTTTTTAAAAATTATTTTTATGAATGTCCATGCTAGCTAAAATTGCAAAGCCTCCAGTATTTCTACTGCTTTTGCTGTTTTATTTTTCCCGTTAGCACTTACACCCTCTAATACACTCTACGATACATGTAAGTTTTGTTTACTGTCTGTCCCACTTCACTGGATCAAAAACGTTTGAGCTTTTGGTCTATTTCACTCATGGCTGTATCTCTGCTGTGCCTGGTATGTGCGTAAGGTCTCAGTAAGTATTTCCTGAATGAAAGTGAAAAGAGTGGGTCTGAAATCATCCCCAAAGCACGTTTGACCTTTGCCCTCACCCTTCTGAAGGTGCAAGGCACTTCGGATGGCTCTCCCCCTGTCGGCTGGCATTGTGCTGGCACACTCTTTGTCACAGTGACAGGAAACATCTAATAGTCTACACTGTTTTTCTCCCGCCCTCTCCCCTCTGCAGGACGCCTTTGTGGAGCTGTATGGCCCGAGCATGCGGCCCCCGTTTGATTTCTCCTGGCTGTCTCTGAAGGCACTGCTCAGTCTGGCCCTGGTGGGAGCTTGCATCACCCTGGGTGCCTATCTGGGCCATAAGTGAAGTCCACAGGCCTGCCACAAACAAATATGCAAAAGGTTCATGAAAGCAGTAGAAATAATATGCATTGTCACTGATGCACCACTGAAGTGAAGGTGTGGTCTCTTAAAAAGAAAAAAACAACCAACCAACCAACCAAGCAACCAACACCACCACAAACAGCTTTCAGGCTCAACGTTGAATCAGCTACTTACTGCCAAAGGGAATACAGTTTATTTTTTACATTATTAAGAAAAATAAGATTTATTTATTTAAGACAGTCCCGTTGAATCTCCTGTCTTTGGAAACCCCACCACTAATTGCTAAGCCCCACCCGGACGGCTCTACCTGGCTCTCTTGTGCCTGTAAACACTGATTTTTGTTCCATACTGCTGGCTGGACTGACTCAACCAGCTGAAAAGCAAACAAACTGACAAAGGAGCTGACTGTTCCAGAAGCCGGGTTTCTGGCTGTTGGAGGTTAGGCAGAAGGTGAACACAGTTGCTTTTTTTTGGGGGGGGGGGGGGGCGCTGGAGGTTATATTCTTAAGAGGAAAGGTGCTCCGAGGGGAGGCCTTTCTTCCCTGGCCTGAAGAAGGGGCACTGCGCATATGGTACACACCAGGTTTGAAGGAAAAAAACACCGGGAACTTACGCTAGCACGAATGTCCATGCTAGCTAAAACTGCAAAGACTCTACTGCTAAATTGCTTTTGCTGTTTTATTTTTACCGTTAGCACTTACCACTCTCTAATACACTCTACAATACATGTAAGTTTTGTTTACTGTCTGTCCCACGTCACTGAATCAAAAACGTTTGAACTTTTGGTCTATTTGGACTTTGTATTTGCGAAGACCTCCACCCCAAAGGACCGTGACGGGAAAAAAAGCCCTTAAATCATAGGAAAGTATTTTTTTAAGCTACCAATTGTGCCGAGAAGCATTTTAGCGATTTATACAATATCATCCAGTACCTTAAGCCCTGATGTCCCTCTTCACATATTTTGGATTCGCTCCCCTCCAAATACTGGCTTGGCGCTGTCCGCGTAGGAAACGGAATCCTCTGGGCCGCGAGGACGCGGACGTTTTCGGTGACGTCTCCGCACCAGGCGCCCCGAGCGCCGGCTTTTCCGCTGGAGGCCGCGGCCGGCAGCCCCGCCTCGGCCGGCCTGAGGCCTCGTCCTGGCGAGCCATGTGAACGCGGGCGGCCGGGAGAGAAGACAGGAGGCCTGGGCCCCGGGTGGGCCCCGCGCCGCCGGAGCGCGGAGCTGGGCCGAGGCTCTGAGGGCGCGCGTCTCTGTGGAGGAAACTGAGGCGGTGGCGAGGGACGCGGCGGCCCCAGAGAAACGCGCGGCCTCCAGCCTGCCGCCCGCCTCTGTGGAGGACACAGGAGGTGCTAGGAGTCGGCTCTCTGGAGCGGAGGAAACCGAGGAGCGGGGAGGCGTGGGAGCCGCCCCCAGAGAAACGCGCGGCCTGTGTGCGCTGGGCCGCCAGGCTGTGTGCGCCGCTTCAAGTGAGATTTTTGAAAGACTTTGGGGAGGGTCATAAATCGTAAAGGAAGCGTTGAAATGGATTAACTGACCTATGTCTGTGGAATTACGATGTGAAGCATTATCTTGTCATTGTAGTTTGGTTTTATTTGAAAAACCTGACAGAAAGGGATGGGGGGGTGGGCAGGGAAGCTCCAGGTGTGGAATGTGGGGATTATCTATATATCCTGGGGCGTTAAACAAGGAAAAGAGAAAAGTCAGTGCTGGAAAACGCTAGAGGAGTAGCAAAAGAAGAAAGATCTCCAGCTCATAAACTACAAAATATCTTTTTTCAAGTTTAGACTCAGCCTTGAGACGTATGTGGAATAACTGTGGCATTATTGCATTATAGCATTTATCTGTATACCATTTATCTGTATTAACTTTGGAATGCACTTGTGTTCAATGTTTAATGCTGTGGTTAATATTTCGAAAGCTGCTTTTAAAAAAAAAGATCTTAGCATCTCAGCATCTTTTTAAAAAATTATATTTAGTTATGGGCTCTACACTAACTGTCAGCAAAATGACCACTTTTCCCATTTGAGATTTTTGGCTCTCAATTCTTTCAAAGCATTTCTGAGGAGGTGAGATAAGCCCTGGTTCTCAGCTACCTGAGAAATCCTGGAGCTTGCTGGCCACTCAGCCACTTTGTGTCAATCAATCTACATCCACTTCCATGTCAACAGAATTGTTTATTGTGAGGGACAGTATCTGTTGTCCCTTCAGCCCTTTTCCTTGAGATTCACCTGTCTTGGCCAACTCAGAATTTAACTTACATCATTTAAGAGTGCATACATGTTTGGTTAAACCCATGAGGTTCATTCACTTGGAAATCCAGATGGAAAATGACCAGGGGATTAAATTCTGGCCCTGATGGTTTGATCCTTAAAGATGGTTTCTGGGGCCTGTTTCCATGGAAACCTATTTAGAGCCCTCCAGCTCTCCTTCCATAGGGTCCTTCTCCGTGGCCATCCTCAAGTTCTTCCGGAAATGCAGTGGCACTTAGGCCCCACGCGGAGAAAGGGAAACCCATGGTATGAAGCCAGACCTCCCTGGCGGGCCTCAGGGAACAAGACGATCAGACCTTTGAATGATTTTAATTTTTAAGCAAAATGTTATCTTATGAAAGGTTTACACTGTCAAAAGTGATGAATATGTAATATCAAATTCTGTGCTGCTATCCTGCCAAGATCATTGCAATGGAGTCGGTTTGCAGTACACTCTCAAGTGGCGAGCTCCTCCAAGCTGCTTTAGAAGTAACCATGAAGAGCACGGACATCTTTAATATAAAACTCGTTTGTCTTTGGTTATTGTTGTTATTGTTCAAATTGAGATTTGCAGAGTATTCTAAAAATGTATATATGAAAAAGGTCATAGAGGCTAATTTCAGGCTGGTTTCCTTTTGCTGTGGGATTCCATTATCTGGTTTTAATGATAAGTGTTCCTGGTTACCTGACCCCAGAACTGTACAGTATTGTGGCTGCACTCTCTCATAGAGATCAGACCTTTGAATGATTCTAATTTTTAAGCAAAATGTTATCGCTAAGGGTAGTTGAAGTTGCATTTTTCTTGTTGTTAAAAATGTTAGAAGCAATGAATGTATATAAAAGCCTGGGCTAGTCATTTTTTTTCCTCCTCCCTTTTTGCATTGTCTCAATTATCTTGCAGTTGGACAGCAGATATGCAATTCCTACCTATTTGGTGTGGAGGAGGGATTCACACCAGAATTGCCCTCAGCGTGGTACACAGGCCACCCAGGTCAGGGTTCAACAGAACATGTGCACTCCCCAAATGGAGTTCAAGGGTTCTAAAAAAAAAAAAATGCCACAAGGAGCAAACCACCCAAGAACCTCCTGGGTCCTCCTAAGCCCTCGCTGCACAGATAGCCTGAAAGAAGGATCAAAATGACAACTTGCATCTTTTGCAGCAAACAGCTCATCTCAGATTTTACAGTGGCTGAAAAGTCTTATGGGCTTGAGATTTGGATTAAAATCACCTTCTGAGAGAAGAAAGCACTTTGCTATGGTTCAAGCCAAAACCCAACATCCTCTGCTCCAGCTCACTTATCTCTGCCTACTCAGATATGACCTTCCATTTAGATGGACTTCTGTTTCATTAGTGCATGTTTATACTTATCATTTAAAGACCTAGTTGTGGCCCAATGTGGGAAATTAGGAAGTGACTGTAAATCAAGAGGAGTTCTAATAAGTAGAGTTAAACTTAAGTATATAGGGCAGCCCCAATACATGTCTGGCTTTTTCACATCAAGGATCTATGGGATGAACTGCAAATTGTCTGTATTGGAATTAAATTTATGCTAAAGTGACAAATTTATACATGTGAACTTAAATTCTAATTTCAATTATACTTTTAAGGCAGTGGCTGTTTTTATACTTCCTTATCACTTATAGTTAGTAATGTACACCTCTTCTATCAGAAAAAAAAAACAGGAAGGGCTTGAAATACAAGCCATTCTAAGGAAATTAGGGAGTCAGGTGAAATTCTATTCTGATCTTACCCTGTGGTGGCTTTTGCAGCCCAGACAACTGTGGCTACACACTTCTTAAGAAATACAATTGTACATTGTCAGGCTTACGAACATTCCAATCAGATCTTTATTGTTACTCAATTTGAATCTTCCCAGGGATTTTTTTTTTAATTATTATGGGACAAAGGACATTTGTTGCAGGGGTGGGAGGAAGAATTTTCAAATGAGCAAAACATTCTCAAGATTGGATCAGAGTGTGGAGTCTTTAAGAATAGCCAGGACTGTAGGATACGAAACAGAACCAAGTGAGGACTTCATGAGGATCAGTGTGATGCCTCTGGGAAAGACTTTATGCAACAAATAAGAAACACTTTTAAGTTCTGTGGTATATTTAGCTTCTAGAGACAACAGAACAACTCAAGAGTCCAGCTCTGTATGACAGTGAAGATGAACCAAAGTTCTGAACATCTGCCATCAATGGTGTTAATTTCAAGCCTGGATATGTCTAATGGCTATTTAAACAATAAATTTGCAATTTTTAACCAATGGGATGGTTAATGAAAACCTTCTGGTTGGTAGGGACATGTGTTTCTAAATGCTTTATTGCGCACAATACGGGGGGTGGGGAAGTGAGACTGAATTGGGTAAGTAATAATACAAGTCCCTTATCCTTACCCAAAGAATCATTCAGCTACATGTCTGTGCTCATAAGACTAGCCTTAGACAGCCATGAAATATACATCTCCAGGGGCAGAAAGAAAACCACATGGGGCATGAATGGTATTGCCCCAATTCATCGTAAGTGTCCCAGGAAAATAACTGAAAGCCAACACGTATCCTGTTGACGACAAGGTTGTTTTGGGTCCCAAGGTAAGATCAGCAGACAAAACACTTTTGGAAGATGGAGAGGCTTAATCAAAAGATCCAAGCCTGGTACTAAATATGCCTGTAGTGTATTAGTAACTCCATATTCCGGAACCTTTTAGGGAATCTGCACTGGGCCTTCCATCCAGCTTACTTCATTGTTTTTGCCTCTGGGGTAGTGTTTGAAGGTGATAGCCTTCACATTTCTTTGGAGGAAGCATGTTTTTATTATACTATCTTAAGTTTTCAACCAAGTTTTGCTTTTGTTTTGAATTACTGAGATTATTTTCATTTTCAATAAAATAAATGTGTAAAAAGTGGTTTTGTATTGGAAGCTTTTGTTATCAAGATGTTCACACTTCTCCCTTCCATGGGATGTTTGTAAGATGGATATTTCTTAGGGGTGGCTGACATCCTGCAACACTGTACACACACACAGAAATACATGCTAAGTGAGCTTTAGATAGTTAAGATAAAGTAAGTCTCTAGTTGGCCAGCATTAAATATCATGAAGTTTTCTTTGTGTTGTTGGGGAGAGCCACGCTGCCACTCAACTCTCCTTGTCTGTCCAGTTAATATTGTGAAGAAAAATAAAGTACCATGTAAGATATTGGCTGTGCCCTGGAATTGTTTGTAATGCGGTGATGTGATTTTGCTCCATCACTCAAAGCACTTCTTAACAAGCCAGCAGAGCCACTGGGAGCCTAAAGCCCTGGGGGATCAAGCTATGGATTTGTCCTACTGGAGAAGTCACCTTAGAAGGGGGCTTCATTTCTCGGTTACTTACCCTCCTGCTGTGGCCCAAGGTGGACCAGCCTTGAGTTTTACTTCCGGAGGAAGCCATTGTGCCTGCTGGCTGTGTTCCTTCACACCAAATGAGGATCCCAGCCTCTGTGTTGCATAAGATTGTATGGAAGAGGGAGAAGAATCTAAAAGTTATGGTTTGAAGTGACTGTTTTAGGACTGTGTTAGCAGTCACTAGCTTTGGAACATAAAGACCTTAAGTAGCCGGGCACCTGTTGTTGTTCAGTTGCTGGACTGCAGCACGCCAGGCTTCCCTGTCCTTCACTATCTCCCTGAGTTTGCTCAGACTCATGTCCATTGAGCCAGTGATGCCATCCAACCATCTCATCCTCTGTCATCCCCTTCTCCTGCCCTCAATCTTTCCCAGCATCAGGGTCTTTTCCAGTGAGTCAGCTCTTCACATCAGGTGGTCAAAGTATTGGAGCTTCAGCTTCAGCATCAGTCCTTCCAATGAGTATTCAGGACTGATTTCCTTTAGGATGGACTGGTTGGATCTTGTAGACCAAGGGACTCTCGAGTCTTCTCCAGCATCACCGTTCGAATTACTAATTCTTCAGTGCTCAGTCTTCTTTATAGTCCAAGTCTCACATCAGAGCGCCTGTGTTTCCCTCTGACACTGCTACCCTAGATAGGCCTCAGTCCTCCAAGACTCTTCCCTCCAACTCAGCTGGTCGGGCTCTGGTGGCGGCATCCAGCTGTCGAGCCTTTGCTGGCTGCCCGCCCTGGTTCTCAGGACCTTGGAAGGTGGGTGTTTGCTTCTATTTTATAGGCAAAAACTGAGACTCATAGACAATATACCCAAGTCCTCAAACCTCGTGAAATGCAGAGGCAGGATTTGAGCTGCGGCCTGGCTTCCCAGGCCCTCACTTCCCCAGCAGTGTTCTTCGATCGGCCGCACATGGGAACCTCAGGGCACAGCCTCTGCAAGGGGTAGGCCAGCTTGGGGTGATGGGCGGAATCCCTGTTCTGGGCATCCTAGGGTGCTCTCTGTCCTAGGCAGCCCGGCGGTCAGGCCAGTTCTCCTCTGCCACCCTCCCTTCATCTGCAGCAGCTCATAAGACAGAGGCACACGCAGCCGTCCCTTCTGGAGTCTGACTGTGAGCCTCTGCGCCCTGTGTTGGTGGCCTCGCCGTGACCACGGGGAGCATCGTCTCTTCCCAACTCCGCGTCAGTGAAGTCAAGTTGGTAGCTTGAAATTGGCCCCGGTGGAAGGATTTACACCATAGAAATGAGTACAAGTTACAAAGCAGAGCTTTCTGTCCTCCTTGCTTGCTTGCTTCCTTCCTTTTTTCCCAGAGAGCCAGTTTACCTACACACCCCTAGGCATTGTCCTGTGGCATTAAAACTGGGGTACCAAACGATACGATACGAAATCCTTGGGCTGTATTAGACACTAATGCCTGGGGAGCTAATCCTTTTGCAAATCGCTTTTCCAATTCGTTGCTTTCAACCTAGGTGAAAGAATACCTAGTTGAGACAGATGGCAGGTGTAGTTTTGTTTGTGTGTGTGTTTTTTTTTAATGTGATTTCAAAATATAACTTAGAAATCCGGAGCTGAGTAACATTACTATAACAAAACCCCTTCTGCTGCCTCATTCTCAGCATTCGAACGGCATTCCTCGAAGCTTACATCCATAAAAACAAAGAATGGGCTTGAAAAATGGAGAAAAGCCTTACTGACTCTATTAATAGGTAGTTCCTATTTATAGATACATGTCCTTCTTGGTGGGGAGGGGGAGGATGATAAACCAGCCCTATCTATTCCATTATCATTTATAGTCAGGGACTTCCCCAGTAGTCCAGCAGCTAAGACTCCGAGCTCCCAATGCTGGGGGTCTGAGTTCAATCTCTAGTCAGGGAACTAGATTCCACTTGCCACGACTGAAAGATTCTGCATTCTGCAACTAAAGATCTGATCGAAGAGCCTGAGTGCCACAACTAAGACCCGGCACAGCCAAATAAATAAATATTACCAAAAAAACCCCAAACGCACTTGCATTCAGTATTTCCAATAAAAGTAAAAATTTATATTTAATAATGGTTTATCAAAATGTATAATATATTTGTATATTTTTCTCAGTTGGGTAATAATAATCATTGTATGGGCTTCCTTCATAGCTCAGTTGGTAAAGAATCCGCCTGCAATGCAGGAGGCCCCGGTTCTATTCCTGAGTTGGGAAGATCCACTGGAGAAGGGATGGGCTACCCACTCCAGAATTCTTCAACCTGGGAACAAAAATACCAAGCCTTGTGGGCTTCCCTGGTGGCTCAGATGGTAAAGAATCTGCCTGCAATATAGGAGACCGGGGGGTTCGATCCCTGGGTCAGAAAGATCCCCTGGAGAAGGGAATAGCAACCCACTCCAGTATTCTTGCCTGGAGAATCCCATGGACAGAAGAGCTTGGTGGGCTACAGTCCATGGGGTCATAAAGAATTGGACATGACTGAGCAACTAACACATGGTTACAGAAACTCATAGACTTATTATGTTGTTGAAAGTTATGAGAGGTTAACCAACTTTAAACTTTCCATTGTAAGAAATATCATATTAGGATAAAATGGAGGATTAGAGAGATGAATTTGAGAGAAGGAACAATGTAAGATTTCCTAGTGTCAAAAAATAATTTGTTCCTGTTTTCTTCATGTAGTTGACGCTCAGTATCAGATTATTTATCGTATGTAGATTCTACTGTCTGTGATTAAAAATTGAGGCAACAAAGGTATTGTACAATGTCATTTGCTAAAATAACTTCTCAGACAAACTCGTTATCAGTGTGTGTCAACATTCTATTTCAAACTGGCCTCGATTCAGGGATTCTTTCTGGGAAGAGACGTTCAGAGATGAAGGGATGGTGCCACAACCAAAGGCCGGTCCGGGTCTGACGGGCGTGTTTCAGGAGAGCTGAGCGGGAACCCTGACCGATCAGGATTCTTTAATCCCATTCAAGTCCATCCGGAAATTACTCCAGCATTTTATCAAGAATCATAAGTACTTCACAGAAGGGGCTATAAATATTACCTCATACAGAAAAGTTCTACCGTAAGTAGTTTCGGGACAATTTTCTTCCTCCTACTACTCACAACAAATCTGAAAGAAAATCCTTTGCAACTATTTATATTTAAAAGTTAGAACCATGTTTGTACCATGTTGAAGGGTGGTACATGCCTTTTCACACTTGTTTCAAGGGCGCACCCGCAGCTGTTGGAAAATCCCTGCCCCATCTGCCCCTCTGAGGGCTCCCTGTGGAGTTTTGTGGTTTTTTTTTTTTTTTTTTCCTGCACTGCAAGGCTTATGCGATTTTAGTTTCCCGACCAGGGATGGAACCCAGGCCCCCTTGACAGTGAGAGCACAGAGTCCTAACCACAGAACTGCCAGAGAATTTTAGGAACAAAAAAATTAGTAAATAAAGCCCTAGGATTACAAAAATTCAGTTAAATGCACAAGCATACTTCTGTTGTACGGAACTGTGGGAGGCTAGTCAATTTTAAGTGTACTATTTTCACTGCATATTTATGTCTTAAAATCCCTTAATTCTGTTTCTTTTGCATTAAAAAAAACCCCACAAAACTACCACGTATTGCCCTTCTTACCCTGCTTGTCAATTTTCTGCCTGTGTTCTCTGCTGTGTGCTCTTGTATCATGTCTAATCCTGCTGACGAAGTGTCTGAGCCCATGTCTACAAGGAAAGGCAGACTTCCCTGGTGCTCCAGTGGTGCCAACGCAGGGGACATGGGTTCAATCCCTGGTCCAGGAAGATCCCACATGCCTTGGGGCAACTAAGCCCATGAGCCAAACTCCTGAAGCCTGGGCGCTCTAGAGCCCGTGCTGCGAAGCAGAGAGGCCTGTGCAGTGAGACGCCCGCGGGCCGCAGCTGGAGAAAGCCCCGCACAGCAACACAGACCCAGCGCGGCCACGCGAACAAACACAACCTGCTGGCAGGAAAGGCTCTCAGGGCGTGTCCTCTCCTTTGTCTTTCCTCACCTCCGAGAGCCCTCTGACTGGTCTCCTACAGTCCTCCACTGACTCAGAATAAGAATCTCAGAGCGACTGTCAAATCCCTGAAGAGCTTGAGATCTCCCCTACTTGTGAGTTAGCGTGTCAGCCTGCCACCATCTCACAGATGCTGGTGAGAACATGAAGTGCCTGGGTCAGCGACAAGGGCACCGTGTCACTCAGAGCCCCAGCATCAGCACTTCTGAGATGGCTCTCCACGCCCCACTGCCACCAAATGACAAGAAGAGCACAGAAGGCTTCACAGAGGGGTGTGATCTAGGAGAGGAGCTCTGCGGTTAGGAGCTTAGGAAGCTCTTATCTTTGACGGTGACCAGTCAGCGCATCAGCCCTTTGCTGTGGAAGAAGACACCAGGTCTGTCCTCTAAGGCTATACAGCTTTGCTCTGGAAGACACTTTATCTCTGCCTTCCAACGTCCTTGGACAGGTAGTCTGGAACAAAGAGCAGTCAGCGCCTCGCTTACAGCACGAACAGGAACATGACAGACCCACGGCGAACTGTCCCCTGAGAGTGACCTGACAAGTCCACCCCTGCTGCAGGCCAGGCCCAAGGGCAGAGACAGCAAAACGGATCCCTGTAGGTGCCGCTCCCTGAGGCTGAACGTTCTAGCCACAATTCTCAGCCCTCAGTTCAGCTCAGTTCAGTGCAGTCGCTCAGTCGTGTCCGACTCTTTGCGACCCCATGAATCGCAGCACACCAGGCCTCCCTGTCCATCACAAACCCCCGGAGTCTACTCAAACTCATGCCCATCGAGTCGGTGATGCCATCCAGCCATCTCCTCCTCTGTCATCCTCTTCTCTTCCTGTCCCCAATCCCTCCCAGCATCAGGGTCTTTTCAAATGAGTCAACTCTTCGCATGAGGTGGCCAAAGTACTTGAATTTCAGCTTCAGCATCCGTCCTTCCAATGAACACTCAGAACTGATCTCCTTTAGGATGGACTGGTTGGATCTCCCTGCAGTCCAAGGGACTCTCAAGAGTCTTCTCCAACACCATAGTTCAAAAGCATCAATTTTTTGGCCCTCAACTTTCTTCACAGTCCAACTCTCACATCCATACATGACCACTGGAAAAAACCATAGCCTTGACCAGATGGACCTTTGTTGGCAAAGTAATGTCTCTGCTTTTTAATATGCTGTCTAGGTTGGTCATAACTTTCCTTCCAAAGAGTAAGCGTCTTTTAATTTCATGGCTGCAGTCACCATCTGCAGTGATTTTGGAGCCCCCAAAAATAAAGTCTGACACTGTTTCCACTGTCTCCCCATCTATTTCCCATGAGGTGATGGGACCAGATGCCATGATCTTAGTTTTCTGAATGTTAAGCTTTAAGCCAACTTTTTCACTCTCCTCTTTCACTTTCATCAAGAGGCTTTTTAGTTCCTCTTCACTTTCTGCCATAGGGTGGTGTCATCTGCATATCTGAGGTTATTGATATTTCTCCTGGCAATCTTGATTCCAGCTTGTGCTTCTTCCAGACCAGCGTTTCTCATGATGTACTGTGCATATAAGTTAAATAAGCAGGGTGACAATATACAGCCTTGATGTACTCCTTTTCCTATTTGGAACCAGTCTGTTGTCCCATGTCCAGTTCTAACTGTTGCTTCCTGACCTGCATACAGGTTTCTCAAGAGGCAGGTCAGGTGGTCTGGTATTCCCATCTCCTTCAGAATTTTCCACAGTTTATTGTGATCCACACAGTCGAAGGCTTTGGCATAGTCAATAAAGTAGAAATAGATATTTTTCTGGAACTCTCTTGCTTTTTCGATGATCCAGCGGATATTAGCAATTTGATCTCTGGTTCCTCTGCCTTTTCTAAAACCAGCTTGAACATCTGGAAGTTCTCGGTTCATGTATTGCTGAAGCCTGGCTTGGAGAATTTTGAGCATTACTTTACTAGCATGTGAGATGAGTGCAATTGTGCGGTAGTTTGAGCATTCTTTGGGATTGCCTTTCTTAGGGATTGAAATGGACCTTTTCCAGTCCTGTGGCCACTGCTGAGTTTTCCAAATTTGCTGGCATATTGAGTGCAGCACTTTCACAGCATCATCTTTTAGGATTTGAAATAGCTCAACTGGAATTCCATCACATCCACTAGCTTTGTTCGTAGTGATACTTCTAAGGCCCACTTGACTTCACATTTCAGGATGTCTGGCTCTAGGTGAGTGATCACACCATTGTGATTATCTGGGTCGTGAAGATCTTTTTTTTTTAGTATAGTTCTTCTGTGTATTCTTGCCACCTCTTCTTAATATCTTCTGCTTCTATTAGGTCCCTACCATTTCTGTCCTTTATTGAGCCCATCTTTGCATGAAATGTTCCCTTTTCTAATTTTCTTGAAGAGATCTCTAGTCTTTCCCATTCTGTTGTTCTCCTCTATTCCTTTGCATTGATTGCTGAGGAAGACTTTCTTATCTCTCCTGGCTGTTCTTTCGAACTCTGCATTCAAATGTGAATATCTTTCCTCTTCTCCTTTGTTTTTCCCTTCTCTTTGTTTCACAGCTATTTGTAAGGCCTCCTCAGACAACCATTTTGCCTTTTTGCATTTCTTTTCCATGGGGATGGTCTTGATCCCTGTCTCCTGTACAATGTCATGAACCTCCATCCATAGTTCATCAGGCTCTCTGTCTATCAGATCTAGTCCCTTAAATCTATTTCTCACTTCCACTGTATATTCATAAGGGATTTGATTTAGGTCATACCTGAATGGTCTAGTGGTTATCCCTACCTTCTTCAGTTTAAGTCTGAATTTGGCAATAAGGAGTTCATGATCTGAGCCACAGTCAGCTCCAGGTCTTGTTTTTGCTGACTGTATAGAGCTTCTCCATCTTTGGCTGCAAAGAATATAATCAATCTGATTTCGGTGTTGACCATCTGGTGATGTCCATGTGTAGAGTCTTCTCTTTTGTTGTTGGAAGAGGGTGTTTGCTATGACCAGTGCGTTCTCTTGGCAAAACTTCTCAGCCCTACTCCGTCCTAATTCCTCCTGTTGGACACACCCCGTGTACCAACATCTCTTTAAGAGGATTACAGAAAATATGATCATGGTTCCTTAGCTAAGAGCTGACTCAGTGCTGCTGATCCTCAAAATAAAATACCCCCTTTTTTTTTTTATAGTCCTCAGTCTTGAGGGGCAGAGGGGCGGGAAAAGCAAGGGAATAATGTTTGGGGGTAAAGAGATTAATCATCAACTCAGGAGGGGAACTTGGTTTTAGGGGCCTCAGTTTCAAACCTTCGGCCGGTCATTCCTGCTCAGTGCTCCTTGAACAGGTTGATGAGTGGATCCAACAGCTCAACAAATGTTTGTTGAGCTCAAGTCCTAGGACAGTGTGGGGCAGAGCCTGTCCTCATCTCAGGAACTCTCCACCTGGTGTGTAAGGCCGTGCAGGGCCCTATGGGGCTCCTGGACGCCTGGCCTTCCTGTGTCCCCCATTTCTTTGATTATGGGAAACCGTCTTCATTCAGCGTCCCTGACTGACCCCGAGTTCTGATGGGCAGATGAGCAGTTGCTAATTAGGGAAGGGAGGGGATGCAAGACCAGGGAGAAACAGTCAAGAGCACCTGTGGGGCTAGGTCCTGTTTCCCCATCAATGGATACATACAACAATACTTTCCAGTTATTTTACAGACACTGAAACCCCTCCAGGTGGGAGAAGTTAACCATTAATGATGGTATGCTGCCCACAAGCATGTAGACCCCAGACCACTTAGACCTGAAGGTTGATGATGCTGACTCCTACTTACCTCACCACCAGCCCATCAGAAGAAGGTCCATGAGCTGATCACACCATCTTTGAATAATTACTAGAAAACTTCTCATTATCTCCCCCAAGTTGGGACAGTTTTGAGGGCATTAGCCCGCTGAGGCCCCCTTGAATAAAGCTATTTTTTTCCACTTCACCCAAAACGAGGTCTCTGGGACTTGATTTGGCACCAGTGTACAGAGAAGCTCAGCTTTTGACATCATGTCTTGCTTATTTGATCTTCTTTTAAAAAGGTTTGTCAATAAACATTGAATAAGCTCCTTGTTTTCTGAGGTCATCTTACATCCATCAGGCTAACTTGCTATTTCACATCAGTACATGCTGTCTTCAGAAAGGGGTTGGTTTAGGACTTCCCCAGTGGTCCAGTGGTTAAGAATCTGCCTGTCAATGCAGAGGACATGGGCTTGGTTCATGGTCCAGGAAGAGGCAACCTGCCCCAGAGCAACTAAGGCCGTGCACCACAACTACTGAGCCTGTGCCCCAGAGCCTGGCGCAGCAGCTACTGAGCCCACGCGCCCCCGGAGCCCAAACTCTGCAATCAGAGAGTGACCCCTACTCGCCACAACTAGAGAAAGCCTGAACACGGTGATGAAAACCCAGTGAAGCCAAAATGTAAATTAATTAATTAAAAAAAATTTTAAGGGTTCTTTAGGGAGAATTTCCTACAGACAAAACTCATAAACATCTCTTCCTAGCCAAGCTTTGGAACGTTCTGTCTGAAAAAAAACTGGCTTAGATGCTTTGTAGCTATGGATTTTTCTCTGCCTTTTCTGTTTTTTCCAAACTTTTGAGCCCACTTCATCTCAGGTCCCAGCAAGTGAGGCAGGGGTGGGGTTGGGGCTGCACAGCCAGGGAGGAGAGCTCAACAGCGAGGGGCTGGGCGGCCCCAACCTCACTCCCAAGGGGAACCCCGTGTCCCATGTCCACGTGGAACTCCTCAGCCAGGGAACCAGGGAAAGAAAAGGAGAAATCAAGTATTTATAGGAAAATTATTTCTCACAAGCAAGCATTTGTTCTAAAAAGCTTTTAGAAATATAATTATTTTTCTCCTTCTCCAGGTTTTTCTGTTTTTAATATGAAACACTTTCAAGTCCCCTGGTTGAGTTTCCAGGAAGCCATAATCCATTTTGCCTTGGGTGGAGTTTAGGAAAGAAACTAGATCTCAGAAGTGAACATGTTTCCATTGAAATTGCCACATGGAACTCTTGCAGCTTCTTTAATGTGCTTGCATAATAAGGAGGGCCCCATCCCCCAGGGCAGGGTGGACCAGTTTTCTCCTGGTCTTCTGATCCAGGAGTTTCTGTCTTCTCTGAGGCATAGCTGGACTCCTGCCCTCACTCAGCCTCACCTACTAAGTTATGTCCAAGGGGGAAACCTCTGGAGCAACGCCTTCCAGTAGAAAGGAAATGTGAACCATGTTTGTGCTTTTTCATATTCCAGGATTCATATTAGAAATTAAAAACAATACATGGAATTCATTTTAATAATGAATAAATAATTTAAATAACATTTTCTTTAACCCAATATATCATACCAACATACAATCAATATGAAGATGAATAAGGTTGTTTTCACCCTTTTTTTTCTCAATATATCTATTTATTAAAGTGTAGCTGACACAGTATTTCAGCTGCACAGTAAGGTGACTCAGCTATACACATGCACACACTACTTTTCAGATTATTTTCCATTATAGGTTATTACAAGATATTGACTATAGTTCCCTGTGCTATATGGTAAATCTTTGTTGCTTGTTGCATATCTATTTTTTAAAATTAGAAATCTAGCATTCTATTCATACTAAGTCAAACAAGTGAATCAAAATGTCATAAATTTTTTAGTTAGGCAAAAATTCATAAGTTTTCTAAAATATATATACTATACAAACTGCCCACCAGGCTCCTCTGTCCATGGGATTCTCCAGGCAAGAATACTGGAGTGGGTTGCCATGCCCTCCTCCAGGGGATCTTCCTGACCCAGGGATAGAACCCAGGTTTCCCACATTGCAGGCAGATTCTCCATCTGAGCCACCAGGGAAGCCCCACACAAAAGCTTTTCTACTACACTTGATAAAGGCTTGAGAAAGAACATTAAAAAAAAAAAAAGAAGCAGAAGAGATGGAGAAGCTAGAAACATAAACTAAATGAAATTCCACCCTTTTTTATATCAAATCTTTGAAGTCAGAGTGGAATTGACAGTTGGAGAACGCCTCAGTTCAAGAGAGCCAGGTTTCGGGGGCTCACTTGCCACATGGGGTGGTGCCTCCCATGTTGCACGGCAGCACGCTAGACTCTGCAGACGTTTACTGCTCACACGTGAACAACATGCCTGCAAAATGCCTTCCTCTGGCTGCCCCAGTCCTCCTGCGTGCTAGGTCACGTTAGCTGTGTCTGACTGTGCGACCCTATGGACGGTAGACCAGCAGGCTCCCCTGTCCATGGACCTCACTCCCCCTGCCCCTGTGCTAATTAAGTTGGGAAGGCTGGAAACCATCTTTCTCTCCTACTGCCTCTGTTAGGGGAACCACTGACCGAAACTGACCAGCCATGATAGTGACCACTTGCATGAATTGTCTTACAACTGGATGTCCTAGTAAGAACTCGGAACTGACAATCTCCCACCAACCAGGAGAATTTGGGAAAGGTCAAAAGAAGAGAGGAGACCCCTGTCCATATGTCCTACCAACCTCCCAGAGTCCTCGTTGGAATCCGTCCTGGCTGAGTGACGCGTGCGCCAACAGGAAGGACCCTGAGTTGGAATGATTGACCGGAGACATCCTGGAAACTGACCGCATCACCGTAAAAGCTGAGCCTGTGAGCCACGGGGCGGGGCCGCTCTCCTGGGGTCCCTGGCCCCCCTGCCTTCCGCCCGGGTTTCCTTCCCGATTCAGTCTCTTGCTCGGTCAGCACACTTGCTTCCTCGGACAAGTCGTTTCTCAGTGTTAGATAAGAGCCCACCCTCTGGAGAGGGTCCCCCTTCCTGCAAAACTTCAACCCCTCTGTTTCAGACTTACACAAAAGAATTCTTACTTTTGAAAGATTTGCTCTGAGGTCATATGGAAAACTAGATTGCTCTATGTCCAATCAAAATATTGTAAGCCCTCATGGTGGCCTTTGGACACTTGCTATCAGAAGATCTGGATTCAAATTCCAGCTGGTGAAAAGTATGAGCTTGGGGAAAGCATTCCACCTCTTTAAATCAGGTTTATCATTGGTTCCATGGGCTGTAGCATTTGTCCCGGCATGACCTACCAGCCATCTGGGGTGGTGGTGTGAAGATCAAAACGGTGAATAGTGAAGGGGTTTGGAAGTGCCATCCAAAATAGAAAAATCATATTATTTATTATTTCAAGGCATTAAAGCAGCCACAGAAAACCACAACCCACAATATTTACAAAGACAGAGAAAGGATTTGTATGAAGAAACTGAATCAAATAAATAAATTCCTATAATTACCTACAATATTAATCAGTTTCTTAATTATTTCCAACCTTACCTTCTCATCTTTATTTACTGAGGCAGACAGAAAAAGACAGAAAATGACAAATAACCCCCAGGATAATAACTGTGGACCTTGGAGCCATCCTGAGACTCCACCTGGGTAATGCCCAACCATCAACTTTGTAACAATCTTGACAGTGACTCTGCAGAGAACATTGCACATGGACCTTATTTTCAAATACCCCCAATTTCAGATATCTATGGAGAGTTGCTGCAGTCTCTCTACTCCATAACCACCTGGATAGTCTTGCCCTGGTAGCTTTTAGATTAGTAACATTAGCTTCTAACATTCCCTGTGACACCACTTAAACCTTACCTTCTCATTGTTTTCTTTAAAATGAGATGTGTGCAGGGGACAAAGGAAATATGTTGTCTTCACTCCTAAATGTTTCTCTCCCAAGTGTTACTTAAAAACAGAATTTCAATTTTGGACCTTTCCCATTTGCCTTCACTAATTACCTCCTTTATGTCTCCTGCAGTGGTACCCCAGCTAATTCAAGTTCCAACAGAATTTAGTCATTATGTCATCACATTCATTCCCTGCTCTGTGGGGAAGCCAGGCACACACACTCCACAAAGAGAGAAACCAAGAAGGGTCCTGGGCTTCAGGAGGCCACAGCTGTCACTCCGATCCGTTCACATGTGGCCAAATTCATCCACGTCCAGGAGCACAGAGTATGTTCTCATTCTGAAATCCAAACTTGCCAGTTGTGTGTAAATGAAGACCAACCCAATGAGAGGAACGTCCCTGCTCTAGGGGTTAAGCAGCTGCCTTCCAGGACTTCCCTGCTGGTCCAGTGGCTAGGACCCCGAGCTCCCAATACAGGGGGCATGGGTTCGATCCCTGATCAGGGAACTAGATCACACGTGCTACAACTAAGTTTGCATGCCTCAACTAAAGATCCCACATACCAAAAAAAAAGAGGGAGACTTTCTTGGTGACTCAGTGGTAAAAGAATCTGCCTGCTAATGCAGGGGACACGGGTTCCACCCCTGCTCCAGGAAGATCCCACATTACTGCAGGGCAACTAAGCCCGAGCACCACAACGATTGAGCTTGTGCTCTAGAGCCTGGGAGCCACAACCGCCGAAGCCCATGCGAGCTCCGCAACGAGAACGCACCACAGTGAGAAGGCCACACTCAGCAGTGAAGAACAGTCCCCGCTCACTGCAACTAGATAAAAGCCCCTGCAACAATGGAGACCCAGAACCCAGCATGGCCGGATACAGAGTGAAAAATTAGTATTTTAAGGAAAGAGGTGACCTTAAAAACAAAAACACAAATCTTCCTTCCAATGCATGGGATGTGGGTTCCATACCTGGTTGGGGAACTAAGATCCCACGTGCAGTGGGGCAGCGAAGCCCGTGTGCCCACCTAGAGGGCCTGTGCCCCGCAGTGAAGATCCAACCAAACCAACCAAACAAACAAAAACCAGCCCAGTGAGAACAAGCAAAGGCTGTTTGTTCAGAGCTTGCTATATACAGCGAGGGAGCCAGTCACCCTCACTTGCCTCTGGCAGAGACTCGTGGGAAGGCAGAGGAGTGGGAAGGCTTCCCGGGTGGTGCAGTGATGAATACACCGGCCAAGTCAAGAGACACGGAGATGTGGGTTCAATCCCTGGGTCGGGAAGATGCGCCGGAGGAGGAGATGGCAGCCAGCATTCTTGCCTGGAGAATCCCACGGGCAGAGGAGCCTGGCGGGCTAGAGTGCCTGGGCTTGCACAGAGTCGGACACAAGAGAGCAGCTCAGCGTGAATGGGAAGGCTCTCCAGTGGAGAAAAGGAGGCGCTGCCGCAACTGGAGGCTGCCGACCCGGAAGTTAAAGGAGAGCCAGCCGGAAGTGGCAGCCTGTGCGCCTAGTTGGGGGGCAAACAAGGTTTCCTTTGCTTGGTCCTGAGTTGGAAGTGAGGGCAAAAATCAGGCAGGCTATCAGTTATTTACCCAATCCTGGACATTTGGGGCTGACTGCTTCAGAGGTTATCGCTTGGCATCTTGGTTGGTTACCGGAGACGAGGTCTGACGTCCGGCAGTCTGGGTATAGGCTCTTCTTGGGCTGGCGGCTGTAGGTGACAGGCGGGCTCCTAAGCTGGGCGCTGTGGGTGGGGGCCAGAGTTCTCCTTTCTATGTCATGTCTGGCCCTGGCCCCTTTGAGTCTTCAGTCTCTCAGGTGCAAAGCAAAGCCGTCAGAATGGCAGAAGGGATCACCATGCGTGACCAGGAAGCTGTGGAATGAAGTCATCAGTTATGCCATATCTTGGCAACCACCCAGCGTTTTCTTAACGGCATCTTCCGGGTCCTTCTCGCCTGCGTCACAGCCACACGGCTTGGTGACATTTTTCAGTTGCCATTGTCACGTTACCAGAGTGAGTGACGCAGCCCTTGCAATGCCCTTCAGGATCAGGGCTGTGGGGGCTGGGATGCAGGACTTCAGTCACACGTCTGTGGGTCCCCAAAGGTTTCTGGGACAATGGACTCAGGAGGATCTCTGATAATATGAGTTTTTAAAACACATGGTAAAGCCATCTACCGTTTATTTGACTTCCTCTTTAAGTGCTTCAGATACATGTCATTTAAATGTCACAACAGCTCGATGGAGTGGGTACCAGGACTGCTGCGTCTTATAGGCCCCACTGAGCTAAAGTCAAGGTGTCGTCAGAGCCACCTTCCTCCTGGAGGCCCCAGGGGAGGCTCCACTTGCTTGCCTTCTCCGGATTTCAGAGGCTGCCCCAACCTTGACTCGGGGCCCCCTCTTGCATTGCTCCAACCTCTGCTTCCCCCACCACCTCTCATTCTCACTCTGACCTGCGTCTTTCTTATCAGCATCCCTGTGACGACCCTGGGCCCACCCAGACCACGCAGGGTGCTCCCTGTGTCAGGAGCCTTTACTGAATCACACCTGCCAACTTCCCTGGCGGTCCAGGGGTTGAGAGCCCGCCTGCAGGAGGGGACCCAGGCTCCATCCCCGGTCCAGGAAGATCCCACGGGTTGGGACGGCTGAGCCAAGCATCACTGCCTCAGAGCCTCCCTCCGGGGCCCGTGCCCCACCACGAGCAACGTCAGCCTGCTGAGGAGCCCACTTACCATGACGAGAGAAAGCCCTCAGGCTGCCACGAGACCCAGGGCAGCCACACATAATTAGTTCCGTTTATAAAATCACACCTGCAAAGTCCGTTTTACCATGTAAGGTGACATTGTCCCACGTTCCAGAGATTAGGACGTGAATGTTTCGGGGGGGCAACGGGGTCATCATTCAGCCTACCGCAGTAGAAACCGAGGCTCAGAGAGGTTAGGTTATCGTCACAGAGCCTCTCGGCTAATGGCAGTGCAGCTGAGGTTTGCATTTTCCAGCGACATCACACTTCCTTTCTGAGTTCACCACCAATGCCTCTGAGGCCAAACTCGGTGCAGGGTCACGTGTGCAAAGTGTGACCCTCACCTTTGCCCTTCCCCAGCATCTTGGTCCCCAAGACCACCTGCCCACTCAGTTGTCTCCCAGCCACGCACACACCTTGATGGGGAAGACCCACCACTGGGGCACTAGCCCCGCAGGGTCCAGGCCTGGGGTCTGCCCCGGCTCAGAGCCCCTCTACGAGTCTGTGGTCGCAGTCCAGCAGCTCTCCGGTTTCAGGTCGTTCTCCACGCGCCCCTCTCCCCTGCTCAGGAGCCCTTAAGATCTCCTGGCTCTTCCTCAGAACACACAGGGACTCTGCCTTTCCTCCAGCTCCTCCTTATAACCCATCGGAGTTAAGAAGCATGTCTGGTTTAATAGACAGTCATCTCCAAGAGTGTGGAGGCACCAGCCCCTGGATGGTCAGAGTGCTGAGGAAAGAGGACTTGTTCCGGAAACCGGTACCACGTAGACATCTCCCGGCTGAGTCTGGGCAGGAGACGGGCTCAGCTCTAGGGGAGGAGGATGCTCTTGGCATCGCTACTGAGGCCTTGCCTTCTGCTCCACTTTAACCCTCCCTCTTGACCGTAACGGAGGGCTTCCTAGGTGGCTCAGCTGGTAAAGAATCCACCTGTAACGTGGGAGACCTGAGTTCAATCCCTGGGTTGGGAAAATCCCCTGGAGAAGGGAAAGGCTCCCCACTCCAGTATTCTGGCCTGGAGAATCCTATGGACTATACAGTCCATGGGGTCACAAAGAGTTGGACACGACTGAGTGTGTTAACTTTCACTTGACGATAAAAAAACTCGGGGAGCCCTTGCTCAGCCATACCAGGCAGAATTCCAAAAGGCCAGAACACTACTGCTGTGCTTGTGAATTCTCCAGCCTTCTAGGCTCCAGTCCTTCGTTGCCTCACCCTGCAGTATTCCACGGATGCTCTGTGCTTCATCTGTTTTTTCATGACATGGTCTCTTGTTTCAAACCTCACTAGTTGGTTTGCTATAATATGATGCACTCTCTTATCATGCAATTCTTCCCCGGTGGCTCAGTGGTAAAGAATCTGCCTGTCCAATGCAGGAGACCCAAGAGACGCAGGTTTGATCCCTGGGTCAGGAAGATCCCTGGAGTAGGAAATGGCAACCCACTCCAGGATTTTTGCAGGAGAATTCCATGGACAGAGGACCCGGTGGGTTACAGTCCATGGGGTCACAAAGAGTTGGTCACAACTGAGCTCACACAGGTCATGTAAATAACCCAAGATTCTCCAGGGGAATCTTCCCAACCCAGGGGTCGAACCCAGGTCTCCTACATTGCAGGCGGATTCTCTACTGTCTGAGCCACCACGGACTGGGACAGAACTTCCACTGTCCCAATACTCAGTGTTTGTTCAATAAAATCACATGCCCAGGGCACATCAGCCTTTTATGGTGTCTCCGCCAGCAAGTCAAGGCCCAAGAGTTAGACACACATCTCTTGTGCCAAGAGAAGAGGCTCTACTACTTTCTTTGGTGGTTCCTTTTTGCATGAGAATGTGCAAGGGCTTGGTGGAACACAAGGCGAGGTATTCATTACAAAGAGGAAGTTAATAAGAAGCACAGAGAGCCCAGATTCTTTCTTTTATCTTCTCTCTCTGCCGTGGTTTGGTTAACTGTTGAAATAATTGCAGATCAATCTCACTTAATTAATAACTTAAAACAATGGTCCAAAATTCTCTTTGATCTCCATGGGGACAAATTCCTTGTATCCAGGGGAGCCTAGCAGCAAAGGGGGCTCTCAGAGGAAGTTTCTGGGCCCCTCCTCTGTCCGGGGAGGCCTTTTTAAGAGCCCCCAAGTCTTGAATTCCCCATCTCTAGGGCTCTGAGGAGCTGTGTTTTTCATTTCTGTACCTGAGCCAGGCTTCAGCCCTACCACCCAAGATGAATCTTGGCCCCTCGTCGCACTAGGCACTGCATAAATCCTGGACACAGCTGAGTGAGAGAGACATTTACTGTCTGCCGTGGCTCTAAGTGAACCTAAGAGTCTGCGAAGAACATTCGGGACACACGTGTGTCTAGCACTATCCTCCCATCCTGATTCTGACCAATGATGCTGACCGACCGTCGATGTTAGAACGCTGGGTCCTGTGACTGCCAGGCCTTCTCGTCTAATTGATTCCAGTTTCCAAGTGTCCTAAGTGGCATAGCAATATTACTAGCACAATCCAGGAGAGGGAATAAATAAAGCAATTTCTCCAAAAATTAACCCAGACTTCCTTTTTCTTGTGAAATTCACAGGTCACTAAAAAAGGGAAAATAGCTTAGATATAATTAACCATGACAGGTTGAGCAACTCCAGAAAGAATCAGTGTTTTGGGGGACTTCCCTGGTGGTCCAGTGGTTAAGAATCTGCCTGCTGATACTGAGACACGGGTTCGGTCCCTGGTCCAGGAACTAAGATCCCACATCTGGGGCGACTAAGCCCACGTGCCACAAGTACTGAAGGCTGCACCCCCCACCCCCGCCAGAGCCTGCACTTGGCAACAAGAGAAGCCTGAGCACGCAGCTCGAGACGCGCCCGCCTGTTACAACTAGAGAGAGCCCATGAGCAGCAATGAATACCCAGCACTGCCAAAGATGAATTAATTTAAAAAAAAAGAATCAGTGTTTTTATACTGCAGGACCACCGTTATATTAGATCCCTTCACTTGCAAACCAGCCCAGAATCTGGAGACACATAATTTCATACTGCCCAAAGCACTTCTACAGTTTGAGTCTCAATTAAAAGTCAAATATGCATATGATACAGAAAATTCTTTCAAAAATCAAGATTGAAATAAAGGACAGCCTCAGGATTCCAAAACAGCCAAAATATATCTTTTTCATAGATTCTTGGATATCCTTGGGAAAGTCATTCAACCTTTATGAGTCTCAGTTTCTTAAAATTCAGCACCGATGAAGCCCCTGGCTGGCTAATCTCTGAAGCAGTGTGGTTCAAGGGACCTTTCTGAGACGACACAAATGTCCTGCATTCACACTGGCCATTGTGGCCGCCGCCCTGAGCACATGATGTCCATCTAGAGTGACTGAGGAACTAGATTTCAAATTTCGTATCATTTGATTCCATTTGAATAGCCACATGTGGCTAGTGGCTATGCATTGGACAGGACAACCCTAAAGGGTCCATGTTTTTAAAAAAGTTATTTTTGGCTGCACTGGGTCTTCTCTGCTGCGTGCAGGCTCTCTCTAGCTTTGGAAGGTGGGGGCTCTCTCTAGTTTTGGAGAGTGGGGGCTCCCTCCAGTTTTGGAGGGCGGGGGCTCTCTCTAGCTGTGGAGGGCAAGGGATCTCTTTAATTTTGGAGAGCAGGGGCTCTCTCTCGCTTTGGAGGGCGGGGGATCTCTCTAGCTGTGGAGTGAGAGGGCTCTCTCTCACTGTGGAGGGTGGGGGCTCTCTCACTGTGGAGGGCGGGGGCTCTCTCGCTTTGGAGGGCGGGGGCTCTCTCTCGCTTTGGAGGGCGGGGGCTCTCTCTCGCTTTGGAGGGCGGGGGATCTCTCTAGCTGTGGAGTGAGAGGGCTCTCTCTCACTGTGGAGGGTGGGGGCTCTCTCGCTTTGGAGGGCGGGGGCTCTCTCTCGCTTTGGAGGGCGGGGGCTCTCTCTAGTTTTGGAGAACGGGGGCTCTCTCTCGCTTTGGAGGGCGGGGGCTCTCTCGCTGTGGAGAGTGAGTGCTGTCTCCAGCTGTGGTGTGGGGGCTTCTCGCTGCTGTGGCTCCTTTTGCTGTGGAGCCAGGCTCCAGGCGCACGGGCTTCAGTAGTTACAGTACCTGGGCTCAGTAGTTGCAGCTCTTGGGCTTAGTTGCTCCGAGGCATGTGGAATCTTCCTGGACCAGGGATTAAACCTGTGTCCCCTGCATTTGCAGGCGAACTCCTATTCTCTATACCACCAGGGAAGTTCTAATGCGTCCATTTTGACGTAGGGAAAATTACAAGGGAGTTGGCGGATATTCTGGGACTGGGTGGCCTTGGGTCTACGGTTAGCTGTCACAACTGCAGGGAGTGACTCCTCTCCTCTCAGACCTCCAGCTGAGTGAGCAAGAGAATGCTGCAGGGGACAGCACACCACACGCTTGCTCTGTGATTGGCGAGACCACTTAGCATCCAGTGGAGAAAGGAGAGAGGAACCGGTGAGTGCCTTTCAGTTACAACTCGATTTCTCATGGCATCAGAGGAGAAAGAACAGGACAACTTCTTCCACCATCTGTTTGGCCTTCCTGGATGTTCTGGGTGTTTGGAGAGAAGGTGGGAACTGAATCCAGTTAGGTAAGAGAGCTGGTTCCTTGTTTTCAATCAGAAAGGTTTTAAGATGGAAGCCTATGAACTATGTATTCAATGCAAAAAGCAAAAAGTTAAATGGAATTAAAATTTTCGGCTTAGAGGCACTCCTGAGCACCAGAGTCCTGGTTCTCATAACATAAAACCTGCATTAAGACCTCGTTTTGTGTTGGATTCTAACCTACCTTTCCTAAGGGATCAGTGAGGTCCATCAAGGTATTTCCCTTTTTCGAGGAGGGGGGTTGTGAAATATGGTACGTTTCTACCTGCCTCCAGAGTTAATGTCCTTTTTGAAAGAAACAAAAGCAGCAGAAACACTCATCTGTGCCGTTGTGTTTTGCACAGTCACTCACCTTTAAGTCGTCACATTAAAAAAAATGCTTTTCAGGCCCTGTGGAGTTAGGTGATTATGTTTAATATAACTTTTGGGGTTTTAGTTTCCTGCAAACCAACAGAGAATATGGAAACATGTAATTCCATACTGCCCACAGTACTTCTACAGTTTGAGTCTCAATTAAAATGTTTGTTTACTTATCTGTTAATCTCATTATTATTTTTTTTCCCTCAATTCACTCTCTGTAAGCAGGAGTTGGGAATCTGAAATTCAGCCATTTCTGAAATATGACCAAAATGAAACCTGGAGAAAGAGAGTGCTATTCACCGACGGAAAAGAAATACATAAACCCCAAGTGAAAGGCCTGGCGTGTCCTTTAACTTTTTCTAACAGAAAACCATTTTCTATGGAGAAGGTATGCGCACAAAGGAGTAACTTTTTAGAAATTTACCAGCGATTTTATCGTAGTAAGTTGAGCCTTGATCCCAAGGAGAATACGTGCTATTATTACTCGAGACGCATAGAGCCTGTATTTATTTTCAGAGGAGTTTGGTATCATTTTTATTAGTTGCTCTTCACAGAAAAGCAAAACAGAAACCACCCCGAATCTCTGAGAGGTAGATCAGATTTTATCTTTCCTTTTTTTCCTTCCAAATGAGAAAACCACACAAAGTGATTTGCCCTGGGGTCAGCCAGCCCATCGGTAGCTGGACTGGGGTTAGGAGATCTGGTCTCTAGATTCTCAACCTGCAAAGTGGTTCTTGGAGCCAATCCATCCATCCCCAGTGGGGACACACCATGGGGCACTAAGCAAGCAGTAACTATGCCGACAGATGGGACTTCTCCCTAAATGCTCCCCAGTTTCACCAGCATGAGGGGCTTCCTTAATAGCTCAGTGGTAAAGTAGATGCCTGCAATGCAGGAGACGTAAGAGATGTGTGTTTGATCCGTGGGCCAGGAAGACCTCCTGGAGAAGAGAATGGCAACCCACTCCAGTATTCTTGCCTGGACAATCCCATGGACTGTGAATGCTTATTTCACTGGTCTTGACCTCAGACACCGTCTGTCCTTTTATTGTGTTGTTCCACTCAGAAAATGCTTACCAGCTTATACTAAAGGGAAATAACCCACTGGAAGACTACTCTTATCATTTTAGAGGTCTCCCAGGACCTCCCAACCATCAGCCCTGCCCTACTGGAGGTGGAGACATTCCATTCTTCCCTTGCCAGAAGGTTTCTAAAGCCATGTTTCTGCTGAAACAGATCTGGGTTTGTCCCACTCAGTTGTTGTTCAGTCGATAAATTGTGTATGACTCTGCGACCCCATGGACTGCAACACACCAGGCCTCCCTGTCCATCACCAACTCCTGGAGTCCACCCAAACCCATGTCCATTGAGTCAGCGATGCCATCCAACCACCTCATCCTCTGTCGCCCCCTTCTCCTCTTGCCCTCAATTTTTCCCAGCATCAGCGTCTTTCCCAAGAGTTAGCTCTTCACATCAGGTGGCCGAAGTATTGCCCCACTCAGAGGACTATCTGATTCTTCTGACCCTTTTCACACAACAAGCGGGGCTTTTCTCCAAATTCCATTTTAAAGAACAGAGTCTTTTCTAACCCCATGGGATCCGGAGGAATACAAAGACGCACTCCTGAACCAGGTTTCTAGTCCGAGCACAAAGGGTTTGTGCTTTCGTGTTCTCAGCCTTCCACTCCTGCTCAGAAGAACTTTATCTCCTGTTTCCTTCTGATCACTCGCCAGGGTCTTTTCAAATAATTGAGTCCGGCCCTCTCCAGCCATATGGAACTGCTTCCTTCTCCTTCTTCCTGAAGTATTCACAGCCATGCACATGTGCACACACATGCATGCACACAGTCTCCTACCAGGTCCATGCCAATCTGCAACACCAGCTTCCCTTCCAGCTTTCATCGTGGGTGTAGACAACTTGGCGCAGCGTAAACCACAACGCCCGGTAGAGCAGGTGAGGCGCCATCATCCACCTGTCAGCACCTCCTCATTACAGCCGAGCTCCCTTGAAACGAGGGGATTCTTTGCCTCCTGCCCCCATGGCCCAAAAGGAGCTGCTCACACAGCAGCTGTCCGTCCGCTTGCCCACCGCGTGGTGACCGGAGGCTGTGGCCGCCAGCTGGCGGGAGCCTGTGGGCGTTCGGGGTCATAGTGCGGAGCGGAGATGCAGAGCCGGCGACACCTCCCTGGAGGAGCCACAAACGCCAGGCAAAAAAGACGCCATGAGGCTGGAAGGAGCCCAGAACAATGGGAGGGGCTTGTTCCTCGTTTCCGGTCCGGGGTGAAGGGGCAGCGTCCGGGGCCCTGGCACAGCTTACCCGTGGCCTCCCATCAGCAGTCCGCTCTCCCTCAACCCTTCTCTCCCACTTTACTTCTTGGAATCATGCACAGCAGAGAGACCACCGACCTTAGGGGCTCTGTCACCAAAGACTCTTTCAAATTACTGCTGAGCCACTAGTGGTCTCATAGCAGGGGGAGGGTGGCGAGGTGAGAGAGATGGACGGGGAGGTTGGGGATTGGATACGGGTAGCAGAGCCTGGGCGGTCAGACGGCGGAGCTGCCTTGTGGACCACATCCGTTCAAATTCAGCAACGGCGGAACACAAAGGTTCTCCATACAGTGTGGGGACCAGCGCAGGTCCCTCCGCCCCCCAGGGCCCCAGGCCCGGAAAGGAACCGGAATCAGCTAACCCGTGCAGAGAGGCTGCGGCAGGCAGTCAGGGACACTGGCTGGCTCACCTATGGCCCCAGGTGAGACGGGGGCACCGTGAGAGCCCTGTTTAGTTCACACGTGCACGCGTCCCGCGGGGGGTGCTTTTAGAACATCATCTGATCCTCACAGCCTTTATTCCCATTGGGGCTGCTGCATCCTCGAGTGTTCACATAACTGTCCAGACTGCTTTTGTGAGGGACCTGGGGCCTCAGTGAGCCTCCGCTGACGTCAGAGAGCAGAGGTGGCCAGGGGCTGAGGCTGCAGCGTCCCCCAGCCCCTGTGGGGAGCCGGCTGCGGTCCCGCAGAGCCCAGCCCAGAGGAGTAGAGAGAGCGTTCCCTCCCACGCAGCCCCGGGGGATGCCCGCAGTGCCCTGAGCAGACCCAGCGCAGGTGTGGGCCGAAGGGCTGTGCCCTGGCCTGCCGGCCGGCTGGCTCTCCTAACCTCAGCATTGGGCGAGCACCCCGGGCTGGAGGTGGCTCCTGCGCAAACTCGGGGGGCTCCTGCCCGGGTCCCCTCCAGTCCGGCCTTCCTCTCCTGCTCTCGGTCATGTGATGGTTTCTCTCTCTCATTCTTTTTCTTTTTTTTCCTGAGCCCTAGAACTTGTGCAATCACCGCTTTGCACAAATGTTATCCTGCTTGGGAATTTAAAAAGAACCTGCCGTGGACGGTCCTTGGGAGGTCCCGTTCCTCCAGCGGTGAGACCAAAGCGCAGGATCGCGAGACTGCGTTGGCCTATAACCAGGTCAGAGCACGTCTGATCTCTTCTGCCCTCTTCTATGCGAAGCTTTCACGGCAGCCTGAGGACCTGAGGGGCGACTTTCTGGGTGGCAATTTGGGGACACAGCTGTCAGACAGACTACTCCTTCTTCTTCTTTTAGATTTCTTTTTTTAAAAAAAGAATTTATTTCTACCTGGAGGATAAGTGCTTTACAATACTGTGCTGGGTTCTGCCGTCCATCGGCATGAACCGGCCACAGACATGCATACGTCCCTGGGCTTCCCCGGTGGCTCAGATGGCAAAAGCTGTCTGCATGCAGGCGAACCGGGGCAGGGAGAACCCAGGTAGGGAAGATCCCCTGGAGGAGGACGTGCAGCCCACTCCAGGATTCTCGCCTGGGAAATCCCATGGACAGAGGAGCCGGGCGGGCTATGGTCCCTGGGGTCACAAAGAATCTGACACAATGAGCGACTCACACACACAAACACGTCCCCTCCCTTTTGAACCTCTCCCCCACCTCCCACCCCATCCCACTCCTCCAGGCTGTCACAGAGCACTGGGTTTGATGGCGCAAACGCCTTCGTGAATCCACCGAACACACGGCAGCCCTGGATTCAGGGTCAGCCTCCTGGGCGGGCTCATCTGCTCGCCCCACGTGGGACATGTGTCCAGCCTCCATACTAAGGTGGCCTACCCAGCCCTGGCCAGGGTGGACGACAGCCCTGGGCACCTCCTGAACCAGAAGGAGGAGCCAGGGAAACCAGAGCCCAGACTGATGCTTGAAGGAGTGAAAGGAGAATTAGCCACCATCCTCGCCACCAAAAATACACACCCACAGCTCATCAGACCAGCTCGGAAACTAAAAATAGGCGACGTGAGGGGACGACGAGGACAGCCCTGAAGGAAGTTCGTTGTTGACCAGAGGGGTTGGAAAAGCACCGGCTCTTCCCTCTGTTGGCAAAGCGGCTGATTGTGCAACACGCGAGGAGCCGGTGGTTATCTGGGCCGGCAGTTAAACCGGCGGAGGGGCCCCGCCCGCAGAGCCGCTGAGTCCGGCGCCCGGGCCCGCCCTTCCAGGTGCCCTACTGGCAGGGGCGCCCACCATTCGGGGCTTGTCCCTGGGCAGGCTCAGGGCTCCCGCTTCTCTTGGGAGGCCTTGACGGCCTCTGGCTGACACGCCCCCCACCCTCACCCGAGCTCGAAGTCTTACACCCACCGGAGCCTCATCAGTCCTTGGCATCCAGGATGAAGTCCCAAATCAAGTTAATAAGTTAACTCTCAACAGGCCACCGTGCACCCTTGAGAGATAGGGGAGGCTTCAGCCGGGGATAAACACTGTCTGAGGTCAGGAGGCTGAGGCAGGTGTCTCTGCAAAGCGCTGTTTCCTCCGGTCACGGTCACGGTCACGGGCGACTTCGTCTTCCGGGTCTCTCGGGAGGATGCAGGAAGCCCGGCCTGCACCGCGCACCTCGGGGTCTGCGGGGGGCTGGTGGCGGCCCCTCCCTTCTGCAGCCCTGCCCGAGGCCTCGGCCCTCCCACTCCTGCCCCGGCATCCCATGAACCTGGAGGGACTGCGGTGCCTGCTGTCATGCTCTTGAAGATAAACACGGCTCCATACCCTTGGGGTGAGAATCCCAGAGTTTTGATTTTCTCCATCGATGACTTAGATGACGATGCCGTGGCTTCTCTTCCTCCCTCTTCTTTCCTTCTTCCAGTGTCAGATTCTTTCAGGATGTTTATTTCCCTTGGTGTCCCCATTCGGGACATGGCTGAGCTCACCGCAGGCTCTACTCACCTGCTCTGTTCTAAGAGCTTCCTCTGCTATTTGGCACTGGCCCCATCCTGGCTCTCAGCAAACAGCCTCCAGCTGTGAGAGGAGCCCCTTACCAGTCCCCGGGATAAAGTCACCAACTCTAGTGATGCCAGCAGTCTTTAACCTACAAATATGGGGACAACTGGTCTACCTATCGTGACCTTGCGCCAGGAGCCCAGAGACCCTGGGGCCAATCCAGGCTCTGCCTCTGATGGGTTCTGTGTGTTGTGCTAAGTCACTTCAGTCACGTCTGACTCTGCGACCCCATGGACTATAGCTCACCAGGTTCCTGTGTCCCTGGGATTCTCCAGGCAAGAACAGTGGAGTGGGTTTGCCGTGCCCTCCTCCAGGGGATCGTCCTGCGTCTCTTGGGTCTCTTGCATTGGCAGCAGTTTCTTTCACAGGCTTCTAGTAGAGGCTTTAATAGGCTCTTGGTCAAAGCACCAGCCATCCCTGTACCCCGTTTTCTCAGGGTTTAAAATGAAGGCATTTCCTCATCTGTAAAGTGACTAGAAAACTGCCCAGGTCCCTTCCAACAACTGCAGACTGTGTCATTGGCTGGCTTTGGGCCCGAGCTGGGCTGTATGCAGCCCTCTCTCAGGAACACCTCTGTCTTTCCTGCCTCGAGCTTAGTTTCTGCCTAGAAAGTTCTAAGAGTTGAGACAATGAGAGGAGGCTGAGGAGCTGTTTGCTCCCCTGAATCAGGGCTTCGGATGGAGTTGAGGGATGTGGGGGTGGGGGGGAAGGGTAAAGTCGATAGCTCGACCTGACATGTTAACCACTGGATGAATTATTTTCACTTCTGTGAAAAAGGCTTTGGCTATGGCTTCACGGAGAAGCCCGCCACATTGTAAAACCACTGGTGTCACGAGCTGTCTTCTGGAGAGTGGAAACGGGGCAGGATGTGGTTTGAACTGACAGAAAGACAAGCAGTGCGTTTCTCCTTGGGGAGCTTGGAGCAATCATCAGGGGCAAGAACCAGAGGCTGCGACTTTCTGACTTGGAGCCAACAGTCAAGTCAGGATCAGGGAAACCAGTTGCTTAGTACCAAGGTGTTGAAAAAACAACAAGGAAACATACACACACAACCACCACAGAAAACAATCAGCTGACAATATTTCTCATTTTCGGGAGTAAAACTTTGCATCTATAATAGCAATTTCTGTGGTGGCTCAGATAGTAAAGAATCCACCTGCAATACAGGAGACTCAGGTTCCATCCCTGGGTGGGGAAGATCCCCTGGAGGAGGAAATGACAACCCACTCCAGTATTCTTGCCTGGAGCAACCCATGGACAAAGGAGTTGGGGGGGCTACAGTCCCTGTGGTCGCAAAGAGTCAGATATGACTGAGCAACTAACTCTACTTGCTTACTTACACAGCAGCTTACACACTTTAAGACACTTTCAAATACATGTAATGCTTGAGGTAACCTATGGAGAAACACACAGGTGTGTTGATATTCCTATTTTCTGGATAAAAACATTGAACAGGGCCTAGTTATGAAGATGGAAGTTTCGAAGCAGACCCAGGAATCCAGGACTCGATCCTTGATCCAAACCTGGTGTCTGATGCTTCTGAATTCATGTAAATAGAGCCCCACTTGAGAGACAAAAGCAGATGCCTAAGGTAGCAGCCCCCCGAGTTATCATTTCTTGTCTAGAATTCGCTAAGTTGTGTCCAACTCTGCAATCCCATAGACTATAGCCCTCCAACCTCTTCTGTCCACAGGATTCTCCAGGCAAAAACACTGAAGCGGGTTGCCATGTCCTCCTCCAGGGGATCTACCCGCCCCAGGGGTCAAAGCCGTGTCTCCTGCATTGTCAGGCAGATTCTTAAGCGCTGAGCCGCCAGGGGAGCCCCCGCGTCATCACAGCTTGTACCACGTTCACTGCCGTGAGCCGGGGCCACATCCCCGGCACATGTCCACAGTCAACGTACTAGCGTACTGAGGCACTCAGCAAAACTACAAACTCAACAATTGATTATGATGAATGGAAACACACACTCAAAGGCCACTCCTCTCCTAAGACTTAGATACAGAATTCTCTGGGCTATGACACCATCCTGTGGTGGACAGGCCTCTGCCCTGCCTCCCCTAGCCAGTTACAGAGATGAAAAGCCTTTTTCTTCTGTTTCCTGGAAAGGAAAAGTGTTGATGTGAGAAGAACAGGAGTTCAATGAGTACCAAGAAATTGCTGGCCGTCCACAGTTCCCAGAACCATACCAGTCACCTGGCTTAATCACTTTCCCACCCAGGACTCACTCCCACCAGAGAAGACTGCATTGCAGCTGCAGGGACCTTGCTGACCGAGGGTTTGTGATACTTGACATCTCTGCTGAGAGGAACCGTTTTGAAGAAGGTGATGCTCCTAGCACCTTTGTCAATTGGATTGGTGTAGCCGTGTTTTAGATCACTGTCCTTCCAAATGACTTGGGGGGAGTAACCTGAGGCCTCTGGGCCTGTTCTTTCATCTCTAACATGACAGCACCCACATTGTGGGTGGTCCTGTAGGTGCTCAGAGGCGTGCGGAGGCGGGTGAGCGCCCAGTACGTGGCCACTTGGTGCCTCTCTTGGGGTTCTTGAAGCAGGCCATCGCTTTTAAATCATAAAACTCCAGCCTGCTTTTTTGCTTCTGAGACATTATCCAGAGCAACAGACCTTGTTTAATGTTTTTCTGGCTTCCTTCCCCCTGTCTGCAATCTCTGGGGAGGAAGGGGGTGGGGAGGGCAGAGGGAGAAGGTCGGATGCCCACGTGTTGTGAATGCCTCAGATTCACCCACCACATTCCACTCGAAGCACGTGTTAGTTTAGCACATGTAGGCATTTAATATATGATAAATGTGACACCGTACATAGGTGAGGAAAGAAAGGACCACTCCACAAATGAAGCTGGAAAACTGGCTAATTATTTAGGAAAATATGAGTCTTTTATCTTTAACCACACTCCCAAAGAAATTCTATGGATGGATCAGAAATTAATGCCCTCCCAAATTCAAAATCAAATAGATGTACTTCAGAATGAGGAATGCATTTCTAAGCATAAATGTGATAGAAAGACATTCAGATCTGACTGAGTACAATACAAGCCTGGGAAAGCCACAGAAATCAGGTTAAAGAGTAAATGTCGCACCAGATTAAAATATTTATAACATATGTGAAAGCCCGTTATCTCCTTGGGTTACTTACTCTCTCATTCACTTCTAAGAGCTCTTTGCACATGAAGGAAACAATCACTCGAGCCTCGCGTGCCACATGCCATTTTACCTGTTTGCTGCGGTATTCCCTGTCTTGCAGAAATTTTAACTCCTCTGCAGTTAAACTTGCGAATCTGCAGAAATTAATTATAAGCTGACTTCATTGTGTATATATATATTCTATGTAGTCACCCTTGATGTCACCTGAGTCCCGTGCTTTGCCAAGAATAGCATAAACTATGCCAAAGAGCTGTTTGCTGTTATTAGAGTTTTAGTAGAGAGGGATTACACAGAATTTTGTACCTAAAGTCTCCTGCTGCCGTAAGAAAAGGGAGGGGGGCAGCTGATAACTGTTTTTGTTGGAATTTTGACATAAAGCTGCCATTCATAAAGCCTTCAAGCCCTGTCTGTTTTCAATCCGGGCCCTCATTTCTTTGTCTGAAATACCAACCAAGTCGCCAGCTCTCACTGAATGTTTTCAGAGACACAAGCCAGGAAAGTTATCAAATCCGTGAGTGACAACATGTGACAGACTCCATGCTGGGTGGCAGACACTGAATATTCTGTGATGTTATTCTTCACATTTTTCCAGGTCTCCTCCATCTGGGTAGGCTGGATATCAATATACCCAATTCCTTGACTGGTTTCTCATTCTGTCTTTCAAAGCTGGGTATGCGGACTTTCCCAGTAAGAACTAAAACAGGTAGCCATGGAATTCAACACTCCTGGTTCCACTGTGTGTGTGTGTGTTAGTTGCTCAGTCATTTCTGACTCTTTGCAACCCCATGGACTGTAATCCGCCAGGCTCCTCTGTCCATGGGATTCTCCAGGCAAGAATACTGGAGTGGGTTGCCATTTTCTTCTCCAGAGGATCTTCCTGACCAAGGGATCGAATGCAGGTCTCCCGCATTGGAGCCAGATCCTTTACCGTCTGAGCCACCAGGGAAACCCTGGTTTCATTGTCTCTCAATCTCCAAGAAGTTTTTATTGCTCTGGTAACCAAGAAAGAAAGGAAAAAACCCAGTCGTTTTTTAAAGTCATAACACTGAACTCAATGCATAAGGTCCTCTAATTGACCTCGAGGAAGCTCAGGGACACCATAGATCAGCTGCTAAATGACTTGAGATGTTTCAATTTAGAGAAGGTGTCTGGCTCCCTAACAGATTTGTCTGCCCGTAAATTTCTTGATTAGGCTAAAGGCCTCTGCCAACAGACCTGGGTATTCAATTCAGCATGTCCTTCATTTGAGCGGATATTGTGACTGAAAGCATGTTCTATCTGGGTGACACAATATTTAAATTTAAAATTGTGCTCACAGTTCATTTTCAAGAGATCCATTTCTTAATCTAGGTGGGAGATGGAAACTCAGGTTGGAGCTACGATGCTCTTAGAGGTTTCTTAACTGCAACTGTGGGCTGGAGAGAGACACTTCTGATTTCATACTACCTGCCAAGGATGACTTGTTTCAAGTATCTCAGTGCCTCTTATGGGAAAATACAGTTAAACACTTCTTTTTTTAAGCCACTCCTCTTGTGAGTGACTAGTTTCTCTGAATCTATTATTATTATCATTTTATTTGGCTGCACCGTGTCTCAGTTGTGGCCTGAGGGGTCTAAGTTCCCTGACCAGGGATTGAATCCAGGCCCCCTGCATTGGAAGTGTGGAGTCTTAGCCACTGGACCACCAGGGAAGTCCCTACACATTTATTTTTGATGGTCCAGTTCAGGTTCCATAAGACACCACTGAAACGCCCAAAGTAAATTCTTAGTATTAATCCCTGGCATTAAAGATAATACAAGAACTTCTCACTGTATCTCTGCTCAAAACCAGACAACTGGTTAAGAATCTGCGTGGAATTGGGGGCTTATTTACCAACTTTTCCACTCTTCTAACTATTGGAAGTAGAGGTATACGGCCAACATAGTTGCTTTTGAATTGCTCTGTTTCCCCCCTTTTTTTAACTCCTAATATTGTTTCTATCAAGAAAACCAAACTGATAATAGTGGAAATGTGAAAACCTTGCTTAGAAATACTTAAAAAAAAAAAAAAAAAGCAAGCAAACAAAAAAGCCTCCATTTTTGGTTTTCTAGAAGTTTCTTTTCCCAAGAAAAGAACCTCTTTTCTGGGTAGCTAGTTTCCCCCAACCAACTATAACTAAGGAGTTCTCTCAACCAGGAAGATTCAGGACAAAAATAAGTAGGTATAACTACAGATCCCGTGCAAACTGAATTGTTTTGGGATAAAATTACTTCTGCCAGTGATTCTTTAACAAGGGTAGTTAAAACCATTGATGCTGGATCAAATATTCCAAGCATCCTAAATTAACTGAACATTAAAGAAATAAGACCCAGTTATTTGACTTCTGGGCTTCACAGGTGGCTCAGTGATGAAGAATAAACCTGCAATGCAGGAGACAAGGATTCGATCCCTGGGTTGGGAAGATCTCCAGGAGAAGGGAATGGCAACCCACTCCAGTGTTCTTGCCTGGAGAATCCCATGGACAGAGGAGCCTGCAGGCTACAGTCCGTGGGGTCACAAATAGTCAGACACGACTGAAACTACTCGGCACACCCGCACGCAGGATCTCAGTAGCTGTGGCTCCCAGGCTCTTGGGCTGGGGCTCGGAAGTTGTGGCTTGCTGGCTTGGTTGCCCTGTGGCCCGTGGGATTCTCAGGGACCAGGGGTTGGACTAGTGCCCCCTGCCCTGCAGAGTGAATACTTAACCCCTGGGTCACCAGGGAAGCCTCTGAGGTGATCACTTGCAGGTTACCCTGTTGCATCTGGGTCAGGCTTGGACAGGGATCCCTGCCAAGAACGAGAGCCCTAGGGTCCGAAACTGGGCTTCCTGGGCGCCTCCCTGGAGGCTCTGTGCTGCCGCCAGGCCCCGCCAGGGAGACGGGGCGGCTGCGCTGCCCCCCTTCCGGGGAGACCACCGCGCTGCCCCACGTGGCTCTTTCTGCCGCCTCCCTGCTTCAGCCAGAGCCACGCCGTGGACGAGCGCGCCTCCTGGTTGCGGGCCTGCTCGTTTCCTCTGGCGCGGTCGCCTCTGCTCTGGCGCCGCAGCTCGCCGTGGTCCTCGGCTCTCGCCACGGGCACCAGGGCTGCCCCTCTCAAGGCCCCGGGTCTAGAACACCACGGACGGTGAGTGCCTGCGGGCCGTGGCGGCTTTGGCGTCTCTCACACCTCGTTTCAGGGCTTTGATGATCTCCCCTTACCGCAGCCACACGCTGGGAAGCTGCTCGCGCGGGGGTCTGCAGACCCTCGGCCGTTACTGCTCCCGTAACTTCTCGCCGCGTGCTTCCGGTTTGATCCTGCTGCGGTCTCTCCCCACCCTCTCTTCTGCTGTTGCTGTTTTCTCGGTCCTTCCGATACTTCTACAGCCAAATTTCTGTATTAAATTCCCTCTGAAATACTTACTATGACTTATGTTTTCCCGACGGGTCCTCTGATACCCAATCCCTGAGCCTGTCAACAGTGTCTGCCTCCCCAGACACGGGTACACACAGACAGACACACAGACACACCCTGTTCTGTGTCCAACCCTGGGCCATGTGGTAGCGAAGTATGATGTGCTTCTGTCCACTTCAAAACCTCCAGAATGTTCTTTTCAGCCAGGTTTGACCCGTATAAAAGGTCTGGCCACGTGTGAAGGGAACTGAACTGGACGATTGCCCCAGATAGAGGTAGGACAGCTGGTGAACATCATTTTCTTAACATGGCCCCTGCCCCACCTGGAAACACGCCTCCCTGTGGCTTTAGCATCTGTGGCCTCGACTTAAACCACAAAGAGCTGCTCATTATAAAAAGCTGAATGGAAAGTGTGCTTATTTGCCCAGGCATTTGCCCATGTTTCATAACAATGGCCATAACTTCTGTTCTTTTGATGTGCCTTTCGTTTAAAGAGAGAGAAGATCGCTGGCAATACACCAGACTCGGACGGAGGGAGACAGCACAGGTCGAGTTGGGTCTGAACCTGCGTGGTGGTCACGGGGAGAGGGGAGCCTGTGACACCTGATTCCCTGCTGGGTCATCGAGGCTGCCGCCTGCCATTCTTACTGCCACTCGGGGACAATTGAAGATAAGTTTTTAAAGGAAGTAGGTGCGTGCGCGCTAAGTCACTTCAGTCCAACGTTTTGCAGCCCTATGGACAGTAGCCCGCCAGGCTCCTCTGTCCATGGGATTCTCCAGGCCAGAATACTGGAGTGGGTTGCCATGCCCTCCTCCAGGGATTGAACGAACCTGCGCCTCTTACATCTCCTGCATTGGCAGGCGGGTTCTTTACCACTAGCGCCACCTGGGAGAAGCCCAAAGGAAGTAGGTACCTTTCCCCAGCGTCCCGGCGTGAGTGGGTAACTGAGGGCTTTGAGCATCACACATGCGGGCGAGGAGCCCAGCGGCAGGGAGAGCTCGGTGTCCTGGCCCGGGCGCCCCCGCCTCAGGCCGCCAGCGGCTCAGGGTGGAGCCTGGAGCGGCCAAGGCCAAGGATGCTGCTGCAGACGTGGGCGGGAGCCCCCCAGCGCCAACGCCGCGTAAACCAGGGCTCCGGGCTGGGACGTGGGGAGCCTGACTCAGCACGACCTGCTCCCAGCTGAGTCATCCACCCTGGGGCCACTGCTGAGCCGGGCTTCTCAGTCGACCCCAGGGCCACCCGAGGAGGAGCTGAAGAGCAACCAGGCAAAATCCTCAATCCCAGAGTTCTCGCTCCGCTGCTGCTGCTCCGCAGAGAAGAGTCAGAATTCCGCCTCCTGCAGAAGCCCACAGCCTCACCTCTCTCCATCTGCAAACCGCTTCCCTCCTCCGAAGGGCCTCCCCCTCAAGGCTCCCTGGACCAGCCATGGAGGGGCCTCACTGGCCGTCAACTCAGTCTGCGTGCGCTTCCCATAGGCATCCTGGAGGCGGGGAGGGACCTCAGGAGCGTCCTCCGCATCGTTTTTTACCAAATACTACATGTGCACGCCGGGCACTGACTGTGCTGAGCACAGAGTGTGAGATGTGAGCCTAACGCTCAAGCAGTTTCCGGGCTTCCCAGCCGGTGCCAGTGGTAAAGAACCCGCCTGCCAATGCAGGAGACATAAGAGACGCGGGTTCAATCCCTGGGTCAGGAAGATCCCCTGGAGGAGGACATGGCAGCCTCTCCTGGATGCTTGCCTGGAGCATCCCATGGACAGAGGAGCCCATTCAGTCCATAGGGTTGTAACAAGTCAGATACAACTTAGCTCTATGCAAGCAGTTGCCAATCTAGTGAGAAAAGGAAGAAAAAAAAAGCCAAGCCAAGTTTCTTCAAGCTCTCGATTCCATGCCCCGGGGAGCTTATTCTACAGAATCCAGGCGGGCGTGGAGAGACCCCTGAATGCTGGAGGAGGACATGCTTCAAGGCGGAGATGCAACCTGAGGTTGGCCTGGAACAACCAGCAAAGGTGAACGGGAGGGAGGCGAAGAAGAAGAAGAGGCCCAGGGTGCAGGGGAGGGAAGAGGCTGCCTGCCGCGGCCTAGAGTGGCCTCTGCCCCGCGCTCCCCAGGACCCCAGACCTGCCCGCTTCCCGATGAGTGGGACTTGCCTCCCTGCCATGGGCCCAGGGTCCCCGCCCCCCTTCCTGTTCCTGGGGGCAGGGGCTGTCCCCTGCTCTGTCCCCAGGCCTGAGCTCAGTACCTGGGGCACAAGATGAGGGAGTTGGATGGTGACTGAAAGGGAAGGGAAGGAGGAAGGCCTGGATGCACAGTGGGCTCGCGGGGGGTCTGACCCCCTCACCCTCAGCGGGCTCTTGGTGATGTTACCAGGACCCCAGGGAAGCAGAGAAGCATCAGCAGGGTGTGGGGGCGCAGGTGCTCCTTCCACGGCACCTGGGATGTCCCCCTTTCTCAAGCCGCTGCTTCTTTCAGCTCGTCCTGCTTGTCCCTGCAGACGTTGCTCCAGAAGCAGTGACAGCGGTGACTTTCTTCCCAGTGGCCGGGTTTGGGGGCCACCCTGCGGGGGTAGGGGGGACTGGTTCCTCTCCTGTGACCCCCCCACCCTGCTTCCGGAGGCCGAGGCCCTGCTGGAGATGCCTCTTCTCCTCCGGGCTCTTCAAACCCTGTTTCTCACGTTCTGGGTCCCAGGAATCCCCGTGCTCTGACCTGCAGGGACCTGCCTCTCCAGCAGGCTGGGCTCTGTCTGCAGAGGGGACAGAACGGCTCATCCGGCAGGGTCTGCTCGGGGAGCTGGGGGTTGGGGTCAGCTCTCAGAGGACCTTGGAGCATCACCTTGAGAATTTACCCCGAGGTTAAGGAGAGCCATTAACGAGTTTTCAGCAGGGGAGACACCGGTTAGATCTGTGTTTCAGAAAGATAACCTCCAGCTTTTTTAGATGTGAAGGGCTGGTATTTTTAGCTGTGAAGGTTTGCCTGGGCTAATGAATCACTTGTCACAGGTCTTGTCTCATGGGTCCTCATCCATCAATACCCATCTCTAATCCATTATCCAGACACCCAGGCCACCTGGATTTACGGGGATGTGAGAGAGCCCAGTGCAGAATGTGGGGGTGGGGGATTCCGAACTGGGAGCCTTTGAGGTCCCCCTGACCTGAGGCGTTCCATCACCCCTGGCCCAGGGTAAAATATGATTTCTGCATAAGCCACTGGGATTTTTTAAAATGTCTCTTTTGCAGCCCACCAGAACTAGGTTGCTGTATACTTGTTCCAACAGGAGAGGATGTGTGTAAATCATCTGATTAAGTTGTTACTGGGTAAATCAGGAGCATCTGTCTGCGTGAGTGAGCCTGAGGCCTGGCGTTGGTGATCTGTGGCACCAACAGTGGTGTCTTCCCGTGGGCGGCATTGCAGAGCCAGACACGGCCGCCGGTGCTCCCCGTGACTGCCAGACACGGGCTCCAGGGAGCGGCTGCTCGGATGGGCCCCGGCCCGGCCGTGCACACGCCCTGCAGCCCTGGGCAAAGCACTGAACCTCTCCGTGCCCTCCGTCATCTCCTTTGTAAAATGAAGCGATAACAGAGTCTACCTCATGGGGGTGTTGTAAGGATTTAACCAGTATGTGCAGAGGGTTTAGAATAGCGTCTGGTACACAGGAAGCAGATTCTCACAGAATGTTATCTCTTCTGATCATTCCATCGCACCCTCATCCCCTGCTGCAGTCGCCCATCTGTGGAGACGGAAGCAGAATCGGACCTATGTGTGTCTGTTACTTGCCCGTTGACTCAGCATGGATTCCTGGCCTGTCCACGTCCAAGCCAAGAGCCCCGGCTGTGTCCCAGCCTCTGTGACATTCCCACTGGTGCTTTTTCCCAGCTTGACTCCAGGATGCCTGCCTGTCTCCTTGGATTGTGTCAGCCCCATCTAATTAGTAACTAACATATTTGCAGAGATTTAAGACTGGGTGCCTGGGATAACTCTAACTAACTGTCTGATGTGAATTAAACCAAGGATATTTGTATTTCAAGTTTCCAGAATATTCTAAGCACTCCATCATGTTTGGTGAATGAATGAGTGGCATGAAGGGCAACAAAAGACGGCACCATCTGGGCTCGTGTGGGTTCGTTATTCCATTGCACACATCACACAGAGTCAGGCCATGCTGTGAGCAGTTAGAAAATGATCTCATTTAATTTACTAAGTGTAAACCTTAAATCATGCTGTAAAGCTGAACACAGTCATGAAATCACATCAATTAATTCTGGTCAACTGACCAGATACTTTGCTACTTGATAAACTTAAAATGCAATGTTTATTGATATAGATTAACTGTGACTTAAGGAAACTAAATTTACAAACTTACACAATTGACAAATTAGAGGCTATTTGACTTACCAAAGCAATCTTCAGCTTTACAAAAAAAAGATCCACTGGAAGAATCTATAAATTTCAGACTCTTTGTGAGTGTTAAAAATATAATTCAATTTCTGAAATTCATTTTTTTTTCAGGGATACATCCACTGTACAAATAAATCCAGCTCTAAAATACTGCTGTTGAACTTAGTAGAAATGTCCCAAGAGCAAATGCAGGTACTAATGAGTATATAGAACTTGTAAAAGAATAAAATGTAGAAATGTATTAAAGGTGAAAGATGGGAAGAAGGACCAAAGGTGACCAAGAAAGAAATTATTGGAAGAGGAAGAAAGTCAGAAAGGCCAATGGCCAGACAGAATCCAGGCCTGTAGGGTATTCTAGGGACAGCAGGAGTCTGTGCATCCATCCCTAGCTTAGGAGAACAAAGAAAGACCTGAGCCCCTGGAGCAGGCAGCAGAGAGGATCTGCGTCCCTCAAGTGTCCCAGCCAACGTGCACCGTGGATACTCTCCTCTCTTAGGCCCAGTGATTTCTTTCTGTGGGATCTTGGTTCTCTGACTAGAGATTGAACTTGTGCCCCCTGCATTGGAAGCGCAGAGTCTTAACCACTGGACCACCAGGGAAGTCTCTTTAACTCTCTCTCTAACAGATCTGATACCCCAGCAGAGCAGAGACATGATGGAGGCAGACCTTATCCAGACGCTAGCAGGGCGACTGATCAAGGCACTCATTTAAATCCCAGGGGAATCCATCTGAAACGGCATCCTCATGCTGATAGGATTCGGTCAGCGTCTCCCAAGTGTTTTATGGGTTCCACCAGATAACACTCTCCACACATAAAAAGATATTCCACATTCTTAACAATTCACTTGGCACAATAATAAAGACTCTGAGAAGTTTTCTTTTTTTTTTTACAAGTGAGCCTATTAATATTTAGAGAAACAGTTCTTTCATCAGACAGACTCTGCAAAACCCACCGTTGGTTGAATAACTGTACTCAGGGACCACTGCTCCGCACCAACCGCTGGAAGCATTTCTAATCCAGATCAACAGGCTCTGAACTTGATCCTGGCCAGTTCAACTTTTGTTTTTTTAATCAGTGACTGTGTAAGGGGTAAAATCCATGCTTGTCAGTGATTGGTGGAAAGACAGTTAATGGAGCAGAAAGTGAAAGTGAAGTCGCTCAGTTGTGCCTGACTCTTTGCGACCCCATGGACAGTAGCCTGCACCAAGCTCCTCCGTCCATGGGATTTTCTAGGCAAGAGTACTGGAGTGGGTTGCCATTTCCTTCTCCAGGGGATCTTCCTGACCCAGGGATCGAACCCAGGTCTCCCGCATTGTAGACAGACGCTTTACCGTCTGAGCCAATGGAACAGAAGGCAGCGTCAAAAATGAAAATCACCCGAGCAATGACTGCTCTGTGTCCCTGCTGGGTGGCATTCGCGTTAACTGCACGAGTGTTCCAGGGGAGAGCTGACTCAGCAGCCGGCCATGCCTGGACCACAAGCACAACCCGAGTCAACACCACAAAAGTAATACAACCCGAAGCCACGTGAACAGATGTTAGCTGTCCAGACCTTGTCTGGAGTGCACATTCCAGCCTAGATACCACATTCAGAGAGGGCCACTTGAGACTGAATTACGTGCAGAAGAGTTTGGACAGTGTGAAAAATTCCATTATATGCAAACTATTTGAATCTATTAAATATGCTTAGTGAGAATAAGAGAAAAGCAAGAGGCTGGGGTATTGATTTGTCTTCTACATATAAATAATTATCTTATGTACATTGTATAAAACTTGGTCAAGCGCTCAAAGTCTAGATAGTGAACCAAAGGGTAGAAGTAAAATTTCACTCAATATAAGACCACTTTATATTTTGTATGGTCCAATAATGGAATGCGCTTCCCCAGCGGCTCAGCAGTAAAGCATCTGCCCGAAATACAGGAGACACAGGAGCCTTGGATTCGATCCCTGGGTGGGGAAGATCACCTGGAGGAAGGCACGGCAACCCACTCTAGTATTCTAGCCTGGAGAATCCCATGGTCTAGAGTTCATGGGGTTGCAAAGAGTCAGACACAGCTGCGCATGCACACATACATAACAGTGGAATAGGCTGTCCTTACAAGGAGTGTCCCATCATGGAAGTGTTTAAACAGAAGCTGAACGCCCAAGTGTCAGGGCTAAAGAAGGGGTGACTTTCTGCTTAGATTCTAAGCTTTTTTCTGGTTATTTAATTGCATAAGACAAATGCTAAGTCACTTTTGTTGTTCTGACTGTGCGACCCTATGGATAGACCCATGCAGCCTGCCAGGCTCCTCTGTCCATGGGATCCTCCAGGCAAGAATACTGGAGTGGACTGCCATGCCCTCCTCCAGGGGATCTTCCCAACCCAGGGACCAAATCCATATCTCTTACGTCTCCTGCATTGGCAGGTGGGTTCTTTACCACTGGTGCCACCTGGGAAGCCCATTTAAACAACACTGCCTCATTGTGGGGGGGATGGTAGTTGAGATCACTTAGCTTGTCCTTGCCCTAATTCGCAGGATCGTGTCCCAAGCCGAATCCTCTCTGATGTTTCCGCTTTTAATTCTCAGTTCAATCTGAAAATGAGAATCACTAGCCACTGAGATGCCCAGCAGTTCGTGCTGTGTCCAGGTCATTCTTTAACACCGTGAGACTCCTACACGTCTTCCCAGCAAACTCCTCTCTCTGTTCCATCTGGCAGACTTGGTTTCTATTCCTAAAAAATTAAAGAACTTTGACTCCAATCCCTCAGGTTTCAAGTCTACTGCCTTTTACAATGTTATCTTGACTGTTCAAGCTTATTGGAGCAAGAATTCTGGTTGTAGTTTCATAATATACTTATTTCCTATCCTTACACCTTGGGCTTTGAACTCCACAAGTATTACAGCGACAGGACAGGGGACTGTGTGTTCCACCTTCTAGAATTCACCCCCAGGTGTGTACAGTCTCCGAAGAACCCAAGAAGGCCTCTGTGAACAGATTTATTTACATTTTCATCATTAAAAAAAAAAATACATGTCCTGCAAGGCACATTTTTATTTGGAAGGCAGCCCTTCATTATGCAAATCCCAATTTCTCTGTGAAATGTCTCACTAACGGTGGAAGTCTTATACCTATTGTTTCTGGCCTGGAACCAAGAAAATGGCACAGCCACTAAAAGCTCACTTGTTACACAGCTGGTCTGACAGTTAATAAATGGGCTTTATTGGGCTGGAGGGCAGCAGGCCTCCCTGAGCCGAATTTAGGACCCAGTTGGGTCTCAAAGGTCGGGAGGCTTCGAACGAAGCTCTAACGTCATGCTGTTAACTCCCGGACTCCTGGCAGACCAGAGTTTTCTGTTTTGAAAGTAATGGCCTCATGTTTCTCGTGAACAAGTCCTGTTAGAGATCAAAGCAATCTTTCATAACCTCATTTTGATGAGTTAAGGGAAAATGAACCAGAAACATGAGGATTAAATGTCCCTTAAAATTCCCCTTGGGATGTAAATACCGAGAAGAATGTGCTGGGCCAAACTACATATGGGTTTTTATCAGACCCCAACCATGTGGGGTAAACAGCGCGAGGCTTCTGACAAATTGAGACATGTCTGGGTTTGTCTCTGCCTAACTGGTCTGCATTATGGTCCTTGAGGGGGTCTCAGAATGGGGAGGGCACCTGTGATCTCCTGGGGGCCTGCTCCCACCTACAGGGCTTATTCTCATCAAACGGACCAAGTGCAACCAGCCAACATTAAGGTCGTTATTTTTGCTTTAAATCACTCATTACATGAAGCAATTCCACCCAGTTTAAGATGTCTCTTAGGGCTCCAAGCTTATAAGGAAAAATTATTTTGTTTATGTGTTAATTTCTCACTAAAAACACAGTACTCTCAAAGGAATTTCTATAACATATAACCAAAGAGGAATGCTAATTCGATCTGTCTCTTGTTTTGTTTTCAAATATCTTTGTATCTATCTAAACATTTATCCTAAAATTATTAACAACTCCTTGCCTACAATTAATCAAAAAATATCCTTAAAAGAGGGGTGGCAGAGAGATGAACATCTATGAGAGGAAATTAGGAATAATCTGTCGCTTAAGTGTGCAATGAATGTAAAACCATAGAGGTGTTTTTCTTTTTTTTTAAGACTTTTTGATGTGGACCATTTTTTAAAGTCTTTACTGAGTTCGACAATATTGAAACAACATTGTTTCTGTGTTACATTTTGGTTTTTTGGCCAAGAGGCATGTGGGATCTTAGCTCCCTGACCAGGGATCAGACTTGCACGTCTACACTGGAAGGCGAAGTCCTGACCACTGCTCTGCCAGGGGAGTCCCCACAGAGGGCTTTATTCATGTTGATTGAGGTGAAATTCATGCGACATAAAAATAACCATGTTAAACTGAACAACTCAGCATTAGTACCGTCACCATGTTGTATAACCATCACCTTTACTTGCAGAATATTTTCATTGCCTTAAAAAATGAGTGAGTGAAAGTCATTCAGTCGTGTTTGACACTGAGCGACCCATGGACTCTACAGTCCGTGGAATTCTCCAGGCCAGAACACTGGAGCGGGTAGCCTTTCCCTTCTCCAGGGCATCTTCCCAACCCAGGAGTCGAACCCAGGTCTCCCGCGTTGCAGGTGTGCTCTTCACCGGCTGAGCCACAGGGAAACCCCTTAGAAAAGGAAGCCCTGTCCCATGAAGCAGTTGCCCTGCCCTCACCTCTTCCCAGCCCCTGGCAACCACCAGGCAGCTCTCTGTGTCTGCAGACCGGCCTGTCCATCAGTGAATCATACAGTAAGTGACGATTGGTGTCTGGCTTCTTTCACTTACGACATTCTGAGGTTCATTCACCTTGTAACATGTACGATACTTCATTCCTTTTTATGGGTGAATAATGTTCCATGATACATACATACCGCACTTGATTATTCATTCACCCATGGAGGACACTTGGGCTGTTTCCACCTTTTGCCTGTTGTGAATAGTGTTGCTGTGAACATGTATATACATGTGTGTGCACATGTATTTACTTGAACACTTGCTTTCAATTCTCTTGGGCATGTTCTAGGAGTGGAATTGTTAGAAGATCATTTGATGCTACCAAGAACTGTAGCTATACTCTGCAAGTCTATTTTATTCCCAACACCATAACGCACACATGTAACAATCTGCATAGCTCTCTTCGTCACTCTCCACCACCAGTAGACCCGTCACTGGTTCCCCTGCACTGGAACCAAATTGAGACCTGGTGTTTCTCTTCCTGATGCCACAAAGAGCACAAGAAAAAGGGGGCGGTTACAGTGGCTGCTGGAGGATTGGCGCCTTCGAGGGACGCAAGAGAGCTCCTACCCTGGGAAGGAGCAGTGTTCACGGGAGCCGGGCCTGACCTCTCAGGGTGTCCGTCTGTACTTCCCATCCTATTGGCAAGGTCACCAAAGGACTACATCAACTCCACATGGCAAAATCACCAAGGTTTACCCTTCTCAAGACTGAAAGTTTGGATCATATTCTCAAGCAAAGAATCAACCAGTGAAGGTGCTGGTTAAAGGCAAGTGGTAGGATGGATAGATATTCAACCAACCTTACTCTTATGAACAGTTGCAGAAAAGCAGACTGAATTTTTACCTCCCTTTTTTTGTGTCTAGATAGAAGTTACACCCCTTGGTATATGACCTCCAAAATGAAAACATACATCTACAAAAACGTGTACACTTATGTTCACAGCAGCATTATTTGTAACAGCCAAAAATGAAAACAAACCCAAATAGCCACCAACTGATAACTGAATAAATAGATTGTGGATACAATAGAATATTATTCAGCCATCAAAATAAATGAAGTACTTTGGGCATGGAAAAATGTGAGGTATCCTAGATGCAATAGAAATGACAAAGTCATAAGGAAATCTGCTGCACAATTTTATGTCAACAAATTTATAAATATAGATAAAATTGCTAAGTTTCTAGAAAAAAATATAACTTTCCAACACTGAAAAACAAATAGAAAACTGAATAAAGCAATTTTAACATTAAAAAAAGTTGATCTGACAAATATTTGCACCTTCCAAACACCTTCCCCCTACAATGCTAGTCTTAGATGATTTTAGTAGTGAATTTTACAAAATCTTCAAGGAAAGGATCATCTTTATAAGTTCTTACAGGTGTCACTAGTGGTAAACAGCCCACCTGCCAAGGCAGGAGACGTAAGAGCTCCTGATCCAGGGATCAGGAAAATCAGGAAGATCCCCTGGATCAGGGAGATCAGGACGATCCCCTGAAGGAGGGCAAGGCAGCCCACTCCAGTATTCTTGCCTGGAAACTCCCATGGACAGGGGAGCCTGCTGGGCTACGGTCGATAGGGTCGCACAGAGTTGGACACGACTGAAGTGACTCATCACGCACCCACAGACAAGAGGAAAAACGAGCAGGTCGCTTGGTTTGGAAAGCTAGTACAGGTTTGACAGCAAAATTAAACAAGGACAGTACAAGAGGAAAAAACCCAACAACTATAAGATAATCTCATTAATAAATGTAGATTAGAAGTTGTAAATAAAAACAATTGAAATACAACCCCCTCAAAACAGAAATATTTTTATAACAAAATATACCATAATCAAAGTTAGAGTTAAAAAAAGAAAAAAACAGGCTTAGAGAAGATATTTGCAGGATCTATAACAAAGGACTTGGTAAATATATATTTATTTTACCAGATAACATATTTAATGGAGGAAGAACCTAAGCAAATAAATTAAAAAATGAAAGCACTCCAACAGGAAAGTGGGGGAAAAAATGAGAACAGGTAATTTTCAAACGTGGAAATCCAAATACCATTATTACATATATTTTTTCTTATTTAGAAGATTACTTAAATTACTTAATTACTTAGATTATTTAAACTACTTAAAATTATGGTATTCATATTCTATCATTTTTTTCACTTAAGAGAGCATTTCTGAGAATTCAAATGCATCTTGCATGCAAAAGTTTATAGAATGTTAGCATTATAATTCTATTTATAAAACATTTGAAAAAATAGAGCAACAGTATATCACTTGAAAATATTAAAATGCGAGGAAAACACCATGAGAAACTGGAAGCTTGCACAGTAAAACTATGAAAGTGGTGTCCTTCGGGATAAGGCTGAGGGTGTCAGAGAACTTGAAAAATGTAGTTGCATTGTATTTCTGAGAGAAAAAAAGACAAAGTGTTGGTAGCTGTTAATGCTTCGGTATGGATTCTCTTACTCTGTTTCCCCAGTCACATAGAAATGATAGTTTTTTAATGTTCCCCTCTTTTCTTTCTCTAATGTGAGAAAGACAAACTCACTGTTTGATCTATACGTTATAAGATGTTGCAATAACATCATGAGAAAAATAACGGAATGTTCTCGGTATAAAAATTACAGAGGGGAAACCCCATGCTGGATTCCTCCCAAGATATGCTTTTAAAAAATAAGTAAACTTCTATAGTTTTATTTGCAATTCAGTTTTAAATTATACATGCACTTCATCCTCACGAGGTAGAGAGAGAAGAACATAGCGGTTCACTTATAATGATTTTAGGTCTTAAAAAACTAAAGGTTGTTTTCCCTCGTGGCATTGTCATGCTTTTGGCAATGGTTCTACACTTGTGTGTAGCTACAAATCTAAGTCTCCCGAGACCACGCTTGTGACACACACTTGTCATTCGCAGGCCAAGCCACAGGATGCCACTGTTGGGTTTATGCTGTGATGGGCTTTTACTTAAGCTGAGCTGAATGAGGAAAGAAAAAAATCTCTTTCTCATAAACAGAAAAATGACAATTGTTTAAGACTTAAGATTCAAAATCTGATGAGCTCTAACTTTAAAAGTCCTTTAAGTTGGGTTTTGAACATCATGTATTGAAATTACATGTCTTTTAATAATTGCATCTCAGAATCAAGTCAAAACAAAATATTTTGGACCAGTTTAAAACTGTGAGCACTCACAAGTGTTCAGAACAAAGCCCTCCAAGACTTAACATTTTCAGGCTTCATTTCTACGCCAGCTACGTGAAGTCAATTTCATCATTTATAGACTCACAGATCTCTGTGGCATACCACTTGCTAAAACTGACAATGTATTCATTCATATTTGAACCTACCTAAAATTGTTTCTTTTTAATGGGGCTTATGTAGTTTTTAAATCAAAGTTTTGGGTAAATGATATTACCTTTTCTTTTGATTTACTTAAAGATACTTTATTTGTATTTCTGAATTGGACCACAATGGACAGTTACACTTGGTACTTTAAAATTTCTTTCTGACCTAGTTCCAGACTCTAAGAAGTAATTAAAGGTTTATAAATTAACCATTATAGGTCCCCAAGAAACAGATATTTAAAGGAACGCATTCCTTTTGTTTTTTGAGTAAATAAAATGTACAGCAGAGCACTCCCAAAGTAGAATACATAGCATTAAAAAGTGACTATATTTATGAATATCCGGTCTATACATGTGGGAAATAAATTATAGTCACTCAGAGACTATAATTAGGGGTATATGGGTGGCGCTAGTGGTAAAGAATCCACCTGCCAATGCAGGAGACTTAAGAGACACAGGTTCGATCCCTGGGTCAGGAAGATCCCCTGGAGGAGGGCATCGCAACCCTCCAGTAGTCTTACCTGGAGAATCCCATGGACGGAGGAGCCTGGAGGGCTACATACAGTCCGTGGGGTCTCGGAGAGTCAGGCATGACTGAGCGACTAACACAATGCCTGGTCATGCAATGGGGTGGATCAGGGGAGATAGAGGACGTGGTGACGGAGAGGGGGGCCAGTTAAAGAAGAAGCCGAGGGCTTCCCTGGTGGCTCAGTGGTAAAGAATCCACCTGCCAATGCAGGAGACACGGGTTCGATCCCTGATCTGGGAAGATCCCACGTGCTGGGAGCAACCGAGCCCAGGAAGCACAGCTTCCCGAAGCCCGTGCACCTAGAGCCGCGCTCCGCAGGAGACGCCACCCCCAGAGAAGACTGTGACCCCGGCTGGAGAGCAGCCCCGCTCACCACAACCAAGCAAGCCTGCCCAGCACCAAGTGCCCAGCACAGCCAAAAGTAGAGAAAGAAGGTGGAAGAGAAGGGCCTTGCTTCCCCTGAGCAGGGGGCAGAGGGCGAAGCCAGCATCAGTGCCCAGGATGGCTTTTCCACGCTGGCTCCTTCGGGTGCCTGCTTTCTTCACTGACCCTCAGCGCCAGCAAGCCTTTCAAGTTACAGAATTAACCGCGTGCCCGCCTAGTTATTCTGTCCAAGCTTGCCTGTGGGGCAATAAACTGTCATTGGGCAATAAAGGCAAGGCCCTCGGAAGGTCAAGGCGGAGGCCCCGGGGGCTCTGGGGAGAGCAGGCTGGTGCACGTGAATCCTGGGGCGTCTGTCCCAGCTCTTCCCGGCACCTGAGCCACAGGTGATTTAGAGCTAGAGGCGACTCCTAGGGGGTCAGTGTGACTCATAGGAGTGGGAGATGAGCAAAGCGGTGGCCCGAGTGGCTGTTAGGCAATACAGTTTTGAACTTAACTAAAATCCCCTGAGTCTGATAGTCAGGATATTGGTTGTCTGAGCAACAGAGGTGGGAGCAGCAGTGAATTATGACAGGTCTTATCAGACAGAGCCGATACGTCTACAGCAGGGCACCAGCGCCCTCCTGCCGCCAGACACAGCTCAGCGGGGCAAGTGACCCACAAGTGCGCTCAACGGAAAACAAGCCCACGGTCAAGGTCCACGCTCCGAGCAGCCCCTAAACTCAGACAGTTTAAAGAAGAGGAAATGTGGGCCCTACCCTCTGCCCTTCCCAGTCTTACGACCTGTGTGGGGGTGGGGGGCTCCGCCTGCCCCTGGGGAACTCAGACTGCCCACTGTCAGGGAGAGACATTGTAGGGATCCAAGGAACACTCAACAATTATTTTTTTATTAATTTATGTTTTGGTCGTCACCTCGTGGCTTGCTGGATCTTAGTTCCCTGACCAGGGATCGAACCTGTGCCCCCTTAACCACTGGACCACTGGGGGAATTCTCAGGGACACTTGAAAGAAGGGAAACACTCTACACAAAAGATACTGCTATCTCTCAAAGCTGAAAAACCATGCATCAGCTGAGGAAGAAAAACAATGGAGCTATGATAGTTTCATAAGAAATGCTGCCAGCCAACAGTTTAGATGAATGAGATTATCTGAGCAAAAACTCATTCTTTAAAAGCTGTAAAGGAAACCTTGTTATGTCAATACTCGTCCTCGACATTTGCAGAACCAGGGTCCTGGGTGACTTGGAGATTTTTCGACAGGTCCCAGATGGAGACTCATGACGGTGGATACCCCCTCCTTGGTCTTGTTCTGACATCCGACTCCAGGGGAGTCCTCCTCTTCGGTCTTGCTCTGAAGTCTGACTCGTTTTGCTCACATACTGCCAACCACGCACCTGGGGCCGTGCTGACCCCTCACTGCTGTGTGCACGCCGTCTCCCTGTCTCTGGGCCCCCGTGTGAGCTCTCCTCTCCGCCTCCACTGATGTCCTCCGTCTCACATGCATTTCTCATTGCCCTTCTCTCCTCAAAGATCAGACCATCATTGACATCCACCCTACATAAGCCACATGGTCTCATAAAACAATCTCTGAGTAAGTTTGAAAACCTAAGAAGTGAATTCACTTCCCTTGCAGCGCTAACATAATGTCTGCTTCTGAACATAATCCGCTTCCCGGGATTCCTGCCTTTTGTCCCACTGTCTCCTTTGCTGCCTTTAGGACATGAACTCATGTTTCTGGGCAAAAGACACCCAGACCTGTCAGTTCAGCTCAACCCTTATTCTGCACTTACGTCCAGAGTCCTTCATGGCCAGGACGCTCCACCTGCCTGCTCTGACCGCAGCTCCGTTGTCCGGAGGGGAAGAGGAGAAATCCAGATGACCCCACTGAGTGGCAATGCCACAGTGCTGGCGGCTACGATGAGGCTCCTGGCTTGTCTGAGTTACGTTTTCCTTGTTCCCCGAGCCCCTGCATGGCGCAGTGAGTGCGTTGCCATGGTTGCGTGAAACCAAGGAGCGGCCGGCGCACGGCTCTCCGTACCTGTTCAGAGGCTGCAGCCAACTGGCTCACGGCTAAGCGCTGAGTGAAGATGGAACCCGCCTTCTGCTTCCCAAGACTGGGCAGAAAGTGGAAATAGTCACAACGTGATTAGGGCGCGGCATGAACCCATTTTTGCAAAAACAAAACAAACATGTCTCTTTCACTGAGTCCAAAAATACTTACTGATCGCTGTGACTGCTCTAACAAATCACTATCAACTGGGAGGCTGAAAACAACAGAAATGTATCTTCTCTGAAGACCGGAAGTCTGCAATCTGTACCTCGGGGCGGAAATCCAGGTGTCAGCAGTGCCCGATGCAGAGGACTTGGGGACAAGCCTGCTCCTGTCGCTTCCAGCTTCTGGCGACTGCCCGCCTCCCTGGGCCTGCGGTCACCACTCCAGTCCGCAGGCCAGCATCTTGCAGTCTCTGCTCTGTGTTCACATAGCTTTCCCCTCCGTGAGTGCATTGAACTTCCCTCTGCCTCCCTCTTACAAGGATACATGTTATCACGCTTAAGGCTCCCTGGCTAGTCCCGAATAACTACCGTCTCCAGATCCTTAATCACACCTGCAAAGGCTTCCCTGGTGCTCAGACATTAAAGAATCTGCCTACCAATGCAGGAGACCGGGTTTGATTCCTGGGTCGGGAAGATCCTCTGGAGAAGGAGATGGCAACCCACTCCAGTATTCTTGCCTGGAGAATCCCATGGACAGAGGAGCCTGGCGGGCTACAGTCCTTGGGGTCACAAAGAGTTGGACAACCAAGTGACTAAGCATGCAGAGGTAACAGTTACAGTTTTAAGAATTAGAGTGGGACTATCTTGGGGTGGCAATGGCACCCCACTCCAGTACTCTTGCCTGGAAAATCCCATGGACGGAGGAGCCTGGTAGGCTGCAGTCCATGGGGTCGCGAAGAGTCAGACATGACTGAGCGACTTCACTTTCACTTTTCACTTTTATGCATTGGAGAAGGAAATGGCAACCCACTCCAGTGTTCTTGCCTGGAGAATCCCAGGGATGGGGTCGCACAGAGTCGGACACGACTGAAGTGACTTAGCAGTAGCATCTTGGGGTGGTAAGTGTTATCAGCAGCCCACTCACAAACACCCGTGTGATTGGTAAGTGCTCTGGTTAGTGCTGGGGACACGTCAGGAACAGTCACAACAGTGTCAAAGCTCTCAGCTCTCGCGGAACTTTCGTCCAGGTTGCACAATGTGCTGTGTGCCTGTGCGCTCCATCATGTTCGGCTCTGTGACCCCATGGACTGCAGCCCTCCAGGCTTCTCTGTCCACAGCGTTTCCCAGGCTATCACGCTGGAGCAGGTTGCCATTCCGTCCTCCAGGGGAATCTTCCCCACCCAGGGACTGAACCCGCGTCTCCTACGTTGGCAGGCGGATTCTTTACCACTGAGCCACCAGGGAAGCCTGTATGTGATACCTAATAATAATGTACTGCATCAATAAATGAGGGCATCCTAGAAAAAAAGCATTTTTTTAAAAGGCATTTTAAGGCAGAGCGTGGTGTAAAGGCATGGAGACTGAGAGTTCCAGGCTGAGCTCCGGAGCGATCAGCGTGGAGAAGCGAGGGATCCAAGAGGAGGCCAGGACCGCGTGTGTGCGCTGACGCGGTGAGGAAGGCTCGGCAGGGGAGAGCGGATGTGTCTGCAGGGCCTGTCGCGCGTGGGACGGGGACTGAGGACTCAGCCGCACGAGCGTCATGTGGATCTCGACAGAAGCTGGTGGGGTGGGGCGGGGTGGGGCGGGAGACTTAGGTCAGTGAGCAGGACATCATCTGGTTGGGAAGGTACCAAAATAATCATGGTTGTCACCAGATGGCTAGAAATACCGCTGCCATTATTATCTTCTTTTAGCTTGACTATATATATATATACACACACCTCTTTTAATGCAGTGAACGTCAGCTGATTTTAGAAAAATGATATGATCTTACATCATAGATGATACAGCAGAAAAAAATTATCTGGAATTGTGTTAGGTTTAACTTTTTTCTGATTTACTTTTTAACATGCTTTGCTCATCTGTCAATGTGTTCATAAAAGTTCAGAATCAGGCAGAAATGAATATTATCATTGTTAAAGTTTGGGGATATAGTGTAAGACAGCTTTGTAATTTATTTAAGCAACCCACTATTGGTAACCGTTTGACTTGTTTCCAACTAAACTCCTATTGTTGGACAATTTGGTTGCTTCCACCTTGGCACTAACAAACCAACACAAAGTCAGAATAACTGGATGAAAATCAATCACAGACCGGGGGAGGCGGAAGGAGGAAAACAACTGAAGAAATTCTGGAAAGATAGACCACAGCGCTTACAGAAATAAAAGGTTTTAAAAATGTCCCTTGGTGCACACAGTTTGCCAATATGTGTTGACAGGAAGGAAGAAAAAGAAAAAAGAAAGAGAGAGGGAGGGAAGGAAGGAAATCAACAGCGCTACGAAGTTGCTCATTTTAACCAAATTATTAGTAACAGTTCAGGAGTTACTGACTCAGCTAAGCTCCTCCTGACAGATCCTGCGGCTCCTCTCCTTCGGGTCAGGGCTTATGTCCCCCCTTGAAGAGTAGATGAGCGCCCCTGGTGGAAACTGAAGCAGTGCTTCTCTTGGTATCTGCAGGTGGCCTTCTAAACCCCAGTGCCTTCTCTCCAGTCTCAGGCCTGGTGGTGAGCCTGGCAGAGCCCTGACCCAGGCCCCGGGCGAAGCAGGCAGAGGGCACGGCCTCACACCGAGCGCTCAGATCCAGGGCCCGGGCGGGGCCGCTTCCCGGCCCAGGGGTGGACGCGGCCCTGGAGAGCACAGCTCCCACGGCCAGCAGAGGGGGAGGCGGGGGAGTCTGCGCTCAGGGTCCAGAGCTCGGCTGGGACAGGAGGGAAATGCACAGCCATCCTGAAAGTGGCCTGTTTCCCCGCTCCAGCCTGCCCCCAAACAGTAAGAACACACTGCATAGGCTTCAGACGGAAACAGTCCCCCAGCAGCGAGACCACAGTCACAGCGCCCACGGCCTCTGGCGCCGGACCGTCCCCAGTTCAGACTCGGGGACGAGAACGAGTCCCGGCGGCGTGCTTGCCCATAAAGCCGCGGCACAAATTCTCCTTTCCAAGGACTGTGCGCTCACTTCTGGCACCTAAAGTTGCTTAGCTGGTTCCTCCGAGTTACAGCATTGAATTCACTCCCAAGTATGAATCAAACCATCAAGGCTTTTATTATCTCAATCTGTCGCCAGGAACAAAGGCAAGAACCCCGCCCGGGTGAGCCCCTTAGAATACACTCCATCTCCCACAAGACAGGGCAGCCTGTTCTACCTCTTCTCTGGGCAACAGATTCTTCTTGTACATACGTACGCTTCAGCTGAACCATTTGAAAGGATGTTCCAGGCATCATGACATTTACCCATAAATACTTAAGCAAGCGTCCTGCAACACCACAACCCTATTATCACACTGAAGAAAATTTGCCTTAATATCTATTTTAAATTAAGATAAATAATAATAATAATAAATAATAATAATGTACATACTATTATAAGAAGGACAGGGAAGCCTGGCGTGCTGCAGTCCATGGTGTTGCGAAGCGTTGGAACTGACGGAACAATAACATACTTAATAATTATAAACAATAGTATACAATCCATATTCAAATTCCACAAGCATCTTCAAAATGTCCTTTATACCTTAAAAAGTTGTACCATATAGTTGCAGTTCATAATGTGTTTTTGGTTTTCTCTCTTTTAGTCTCAAAACATTTTAACTTAGAATAGCCCCCTGCCTTTCTATTTGGTCTTGCCTGTTTTACACTACTTGGATTTTAAGTTCACACCAACTGTCTTATAGAATCTTCTGCTTCCTAAGATTATCTAATTTTTCCTTGATGATTAGATTCAGGTAATACATTTGAGGCCAGAATGTGGTACAAATGACGGGTGAACTTATTATATTACACCAGAAAGCAAATAACCTTGCTTATGTTGTCCCAGTGCTGTTGGATTGCTCTGTAGTCAATTTACTTTTTAGAAATAAAATGAACAAACCACACAGTGAATGGATCTATATTTTCGAATCGCCCCATGTGCAATGAAAACCCAGTGTACTTTTTCATAACAACCTTAGGAGCATCAGCTTTTGTGATTTTTTTAATTCCACTGTAAATAACAAGCCTTCTCCATACCTGTGAAGGGGACGTTTAAAAAGCCTGTGAACTAATGCTAGGTACCTTTTGCAGAATCTGGAATTTCTCATATCAAGACAAAAAACCAAACCAAATGAAACAGCACCTTGCAAAAACAAAAAAAACCCACCCTTCACAAGCTGTGAGTATTCAAGCCACAATCCAAACCGTGGCGGGTCGCTAAGGAAGGGAGGCAGCGCGGCAGTAAAAGCCGCCTTCGCCTACCTGGGGGCGGTGGTGGGTCACCCTGTTCACCTCTCTCACCCGATGGGAGCCCTGCACCCCCTGCCAGTCAAGCCCAGCCAGCAGACCCAGGGCTGAGGGCGTGCTCACGTGTTGGAAACCGCCTTGACAAAGGTCGCTGCTGCCACCTGAGAAACAAGGTTTGTGTGTTTGTCTCTGTTTGCCCGAGACAGCAGGCTGGGGGCTTGGACTGAGTGCTAGCCGTCTTGGGATCCCCAGCCCTCAACAAATCTCATGGCTCTACATGGGGGCTCAAGATGGACTTGCAGCAAGCCCTCCATCATCCTAACGTGACTGTTGTACAAGGTGTGATTTCTGGGGCTGGAAATGGCTTTTCTGTGTCCCCCAGGTCTTTCCTAACTGCTAGAGCTACAAAAAAAAAAAAAAAAAAACCCAATTTTGCGTTTCACAGCATTCTTTTTCTTAATTTTTAAAAAGTTTATTTTTACTTGGAGGATGATTGCTTTGCAGCATCGTGTTGGTCTCCGCAGTCCGTCAGCACCAATCAGCCACAGGTGGACACACGCCCCCTCCCTCTCGAACCTCCCTGACACCTCCCTTCCCATCCCACCCCTCTAGGCTGTCACAGAGCAGTGGGTTTGAGTTCCCTGCGTCAGACAGCGAATTCCCAGTGGCTATCTAAAACATTTAAACACATCTTTATTTCACTTTAATTTTCTGGCTGAGCCGCATGGCATGTGGACCAGAAAACGCGGGATCCTGGCTGCCCGTCCACGGATGGGACCCCTGCCCTTGAAGGGGAAGCACAGAACCTTAACCACTGGGCCCCCAGGGACGCCCTCACGCCGTTCTTTTGAGAGCCCTGTGACAGTCCTCTGTCTCTGAGAAACCATCTACCCGACGAACTAGGTCATAATGAAACACACGAGGCCCCTGTGTGGCCCTGTTAGGCCTGGGGCATAACAGATGCCACGCTGCGCGCCTCTCCTGATCCCAGCGTGGGACTGGCTGGAGCCGCCTCCCTGACTGCCGATTTGTTGACTGCTTTCGGGCAGTTCTGAGGTTTTTGTCCCTTTCTTCCTCTGCTGTTATCGTCCTCTATAAACTGATGACTTTCCACAGCAGTGAACTTTGATTCCTTTCTCTTCATCTTGTGTGTGGTTACCCTGAGGCTCCCTTGAAGTGTCTTAGAGACAGAAATCTATTTTAAGCTGGTAGTAACTGAACTTCCATTGCACGTGAAAACTCTACCCACTGACTGCCCCCCACACACATTTTATGTGTCTGATGTCACCATGTCATCTTTTTACAAGTCCATTACCAGATTATTTCACTCACAGCTACTTTAGGGCTTCCTAGGTGGCGCTAGTGGTAGAGAACCCGCCCGTCAATGCCGGGGACGTGAGATTCGGGTGTGATCCCTGTGTCGGGAAGATCCCCTGCAGGAGGGCATGGCAACCCACTCCAGTATCTTTGCCTGGAGAATCCCATGGACAGATGAGCCTGGTGGGCTGAAGCCCCTGGGGTCGCAAAGAGCCAGACATGACTGAAGGGACCGAGGATGCATGAGGGGGTGAAAGCAAAGCAGATCAAGGTGCAGGGCCCCAAAAGCTGGGAAGCTGCTCACTCCCCTTTCTCTCTTTCCTGTCAAGGGGAACTCTCCTGGGGGAGGAGGGCGGTTTCTTTTGGGCACAGAGCAGGGCTGGCCTCAAGGATGGACAGGCAGGCAAAAATGAAGCTCTTCTTCCTTATCACTTTGTGCGGTTATCCTCAGGAGTTTCTCCCATCAAGTTGCTCGGGTTTCATATGTGGCCTCCTGAGCCCTCCCAGAGCTGCTGCTGTTCAGGGATCGTTGCTGCTGTTGTTTAGTCGCTCAGTTGTGTCCGACTGTCTGTGACCCTGTGGACTGCAGCGCGAGAGGCTTCCCTGTCCTTTACCATCTCCTGGAGTTTGCTCAGACTCTTGCCCATTGAGTTGGTGATGCCATCCAATCATCTCATCCTCTGTCACCCCCTTCTCCTCCTGCCCTCAATCTTTCCCAGCATCAGGGTCTTTTCCAAAGAGTCAGGTGGCTAAAGTATTGGATCTTCAGCTTCAGCATTAGTTCTTCAATGAATATTTCAGGACTGATTTCCTTTAGGATGGACTGGTTGGATCTCCTTGCTGTCCAAGGGACTCTCGAGAGTCTTCACCAGCACCGCAGTTTGAAAACATCAATTCTTCGGCGCTCAGCCTTCTTTATGGTTCAACTCTCACACCCGTACATGTTCATGGATCGCTGTCTAATTATTGATCTCTGTTTAGAAGACCCAGGCTGGGATCTCCTACTTTGAGATCTTCATTAGGAAGAATTTGGGGGTGGGGAAGGGAAAGGAGATTTTTTTTTTTTAACCACTTGGAAATGGTTAGAATCCTTTCTCTGCTGAAATTACAGGCTTACAAAATAGGTTTCAGGGAGAGAAGTAATTTGTTTGAATAAGTTTGAGTGTGTGTCTTAGGATTTTGAATTTGATCAGAGCTTTATTATGATCAAGTAGACAGAGGGGACGTTTTCTGTTGGGGCAGCTTTTTCCAGACTTGTAGCCTCTTCCCCCTAAATGCAGACCTAGTTCTGTCATCCTAGAAGGGTATTTCAGTCCCCACAGTCCTTATCACGGTTTCTCATCTGGGGGAGATGCACTGCTGATAAGAAAATGGGCTGAACATTCAATCAGTGGTCGTGACATAAATATTCTCAAGTTGTGTAAATAAGACTGCTTTTAAGTGAACTATATTTCCAGCTCCTGGCAGCAGCAACCTGAGCAAATGCTCTCTGGGGAAACGCCCTCAATAAATATTAAAGTTGAAAACAGTTTTGAGAGCTCGGACTCCTCCACGAAGTCACAAAAGACAAGCTTTCTTTAAAATCTAGTTGCAGCTGCCGCATCTGATTTCCAGGTCAGGAACTGTTGGATTCTTTGAACCTGAGCTTCCTCGTTCAGTTACGAATCCAATTGGAGAACCAAACGACAGGCAGGTAAATATGAAAGGGAAAGCTGACCTGGTGAAGGAGAGACACGCTTTGTCCTGACGACGTGAGCCCGAGAGCTCTGCGTCCTTCGTGAAAAGCCCCCGCAGTGTCGGGAGTACACTGGTCTCGGATCATCCCAGGGCCGAGCTCGGGAGAGAGGGGCGAGCGGGGAGGGGAGGGGGTGATTCCCTGACTGCACGTCCCCTCGTCTTCGTGTGACAGTGAATGAAGCAGGCCGTGTTCATAGTCTCCAGCGTCCAGTCGGAGACAGCGTCCAGCCGGAGACAGCGTTCAGCCAGAGACAGCGTCCAGTCGGAAGCTGAATGGAGTGGTGGTAAACAACTACAGGATTGAAATCGCCTTGTTTGTGTTACCTTAGGAGTGCCTTATTTTGTAGACACTTCAGATTTATTGAGACAGATTACACCCCTGTGCGTAAATCACTTTGTAAATCAGGCAGTTTTCCATAATTCCTTTCAGCCTCTAGGGTACAAGCTGATACGATAAAGCAATAATTTACTATTAAGTGGGCCCCTGGGGAATTATCTTATCGGGAGATGTGCTCATGGGGTTACAAGAAGGAAGCGCTCTCATCGTCTCTCTGCTCCTGTCTTTCTCCATTTACGTGTCCAGAAGGGTTAGAAAGTTCAGGCTCTGGGTTTGGAAGGTGGAAAGTTGGGCTTTGTGTTTCTACTTTGAGGAGGGGTTATTGTTCTCAGTAAAAAGGAGGAGACACCACAGGAGGGACCACGACATTGGTACTGACCTTGGATCCAGCAGGATCTGCTGCCTTCAGTCACTCGGGCTTTGTCTGTCAGTTTGAGGAAGGCCAGCCTCGGCGCTCACACTCAGGTTCCTCCGACACCGTGAGTGCACGTGCGCGCTCGGTCACGCAGCCATGTCCAACTCTCTGTGTCCCCGTGGACTGTGGCCCACCAGGCTCCTCTGTCCATGGGATTCTCCAGGCAAGAGTACTGGAATGCATTGCCATTTCCTCCTCCAGGGGATCTTCCCGACCCAGGGATCGAACCCACATCTCCTGCATATTGCTGCATCGGCAGGTGGATTTTTTACACTGTGCCACCTGGGAAACCCATATATGACACTGAATATCAAACACTGTTTTCTCTAAGATATTTCACTTGTATTTCGGTTTAACTCAGGACGTGGCCCTCTCTTAAGTGTTTTAAATCACGTTTCCAATTTGCCGAAACATTAACAACCAAATGGTAGCTTAATCCTTAATGGCTAAAACCAAGAAGTAGAATGTGGAGGGGTGAGAGTTAAGTATAAAGTTGTGCCTTGAAATTAAAAAGACCCATTTAAGAATTGGTGGCTTAAGTTTATTTAAAATGTAATTACTTCAGACCTTTGTGATGGGGTTCCTCTTTCATGGATGAAGACAAGAATTCCACACACAATGCCAGTCAGGGGAACCTAATATTCAAGAGAGGATTTGGGTGGTTCGAGATGAAATTAAATCACATGCTTGGATGGGCTGCGTTATAAGCAGCCTCCCAGCTTCCTTCTTGGTTTTCTGGTTCCTCGTCCCAGCAGCGGCAGGGGTGTCCCTCCTCCCCACACTAGTCACTGCTTTAATTGCCCTTCTGATGACCAGCCTCCTAATTGCTCTGTAACCCTCCTTTCACACCTACATTTTTCTCTTTATTAAGTCAACAGGGTTTAGACCTTTCTCCTCTGTAAGGGTCTCTTCTCACGGCTCTATTGTTTTACTTTTGAATTTAATTTCTTCCCCCCAGCAGTTTCTCATTATGTGATTCACAGGCAAAGAGACAAGAAGAGACTGCTCAGGACTGCGCACGCACAGTCCCCATGAGATCAGGGTTCACATCCTTATTTTCAAGGGCTGGGGAACACTTCCTTAATCCACGATAGAGGGGAAGGTTCATTAGAGCTGCAAATTGTCTGGAGTTGTTTTAGAAAACAGGGCTTGGTTGCAATGGAGGTCTTTAAGAAGTAGCAGAAAGTCCTGACATGTGCTAAGTGTGCTCAAAGTCTTGGTGACTCCATGGGCTGTAGCCCGCCAGGTTCCTCTGCGCAGGGGATTTCCTAGGCAAGAATGGTAGAGTGGGCTCCCATTCCTTCTCCAGGGGATCCTCCCAACCCAGGGACTGAACCCACGTCTCCTGCATTGGCAGGCGGGTTCCTTACCGCTGAGCCACCAGCGGAGCCCGGCAAAAGACCCAGAAACTCATGACACCACCATGCGTAAACCGAGCTCTGATTTGCAAAGCTACTGAAAGTCACCGCTCTGCCCAGTAGGACCGCAAAGGCCCGTCCTTTCCGTCCCCTTTCAGGAGCCGTCTGGACCGGCCCCACCCCTCCACCTCCGCAGCCGGCTGCCTCCACCAGTCCCACAGAGGCGGTGAGAGGCCTGAGTAGCACCCCCGACGTGCCGGAGGGCTGTGCAGGTCGGCCCAGCAGCGACCGGAGCTCGCGTTTCCCGCCGGCTGCCCCGCGCCTGGAGACCCGGCGCACGCGAGACTGCGGCGGGGCGGCCGCCCTGGTGGCGTCGGGCAGGGCGTCAGTGCGCCCGGGAGTCGCTGTCTGGGGGTGTAGATGCGGGGGGACAGGGAGCCGTGCCTTCCAACCCGGAGGAGGCGGGTCAGCCGACGTCTGAGCTGCTTCGAGATCTCTGCAAACAGTTCCTACAAGCCCGGTATTGTTCCGATACCTAATAATACAGTAGTGCTTTACATAACTGCCTTTCGTCGAAAACTATAAATAGTCCTCTTAGTATGCACAGAAGCACTTATACCGCAGATGTTCCCATGGCGAAGGGACTGGGGCTGTGATTCCCACCCGCTGCAGGAGCGCTGAGACGCGGGCGCTCGACAGGCACGTTCTTCCCCGTCGCCTCCTACGGAGCCCCACACCCCCGTCCTCCAGACCAGTTCAGGACGCCCTGGTCCCCTCAGCTGTCGGGCTCAAGGGCACCAGCAGCGAGCCTTTGCGTCTTTACGCTCCCGGCAACGCACCTCAAGCGAAGTCCTTCTGGGAGAAGTGCTCCGACTTCTGCTCCAGGAGAGCGTGTTTCCTGGGTCCCCGGCCTCCTTGCTCCGTTTTGCAGGCTGGAGGCGGTGGAGCCATCGGGTTACCTCACTGGTTCTTGTCGTGACTGCTGGCTTTTCATGCCTCCTCACATAACCACTGGTGGTGAATCCAGCAGAGTCTTTCTCCACAATTTGGATTAGAACCTTGACCAATAATTACTTGGAGGTTTTTTTCAGGCTGAACTAAAATTTGCAATACAGACACACTTTGTTTTATTGCGCTTTGCAGATACTCCGTTTTTACAGATTGAAGGTCTGTGAGCCCTGCATGGAGCAAGCCGATCCACACCATTTTCCCAGCAGCCTTTGTTCGCTTTGCGTCTCTGTGTCACGCTCTGGTAACTCTTGCAATATTTCAAGCTTTTTCATTATCATTGTATTTGTTACAGTGATCTGATGTTAATGATCTTTGATGTTATTACTATGACTTAGGCTTAGGGGACGGTTCGCATTTTTGAGCAATAAAACATTTTTTAAAGGTAAAGGTATGTACTTTTTATAAAGTATACTTTTAAGGTATGTACTTTTTTCTAGACATAATGTTATTGCGTCCTTAATAAACTACAGTATAGTGTAAACGGGCTTCCCTGGTGGTTGCTGACCAGACACTTGCCTCTGGAGGGAACGGCAACAGGATGTGGGCTCCCTGCTTTCCCCTGCTGCTCTCTGGGACGTGGGATGTCACCCGGGAGACTCAGCTTAACACAGTTGCCTGAACTGAGAAAGAAAGACTTTTTCTAACAGGAAACTGCAGCCTAACTTGGCTGACTGATGGGGCAACAGAGGACTGACTTTGTTAATTCATTTACATGACAGCCAATTTCCATAAATTAAATGAACTAAATGATTGCTCCAGCATCTTGAATAAAATAGATTTAAAGCCTTTGATAAGGTAATTGCATTTATCAAAAATATCCTATTAGTAAAGGTATACTGAGATTTACTAATAATATTTAGATTTTCCTATATCTTTTGGGTGAAATAAAATGCCTACATGATAGATATTAATAATAAGTATAATCAGTTGTCATTTACTAAGTTTTAATATAGCCATCCTTTTTGGTTATATTTTCCCAAAATTGAGAAACTAAATAACTCCAATGACTGGATAACAAATCTTTTTTTAAATCAAATGGGTTTCTTGTGGGGTTCTTTTTTTTTTTGGCTTTTAATAAAATTGAAGGAGGACCTAACTGAGTTGTCAGCTGATAGATTAATAGAATAATTTTTGAAGATGGAGTACAATGTGATTTTTGAAATATCTCTTGGAAGAAGTTCAAAGGACTGAGTGTCGTTGGTGTAACAATCTGTTTATTACACCATATAACTATACAGATAACTATAATAGCACCATATATTAACCAATAACTTATAACCTATTTACAAGTTATCGGTGTGACTTATCTGTTTACGGGGACAGAGAGCTGTAGAGCTCACACACACACAGACGCAACTATGACGAGGGCGGCACCGCGCCCGTCTTACCGCAGCGGTCAGAGAGACTCCTCTGTGGGCGAACCCACCCTTTAAGAGAAGCGTTTCTAAGGACATTTTACTTTTATGTATAATAATTATATAGCAAATCAACATGTGTAATATATTTATATTGTTGTGATCAATTGTGAACTAATAATAATTGTAGCAATAACTCTATTTTATCCAGATGAAGATGAATGCTTAATGCTTCACAGTCACTGGAAATTTAAACAGTTAAAAATTACAATTTCTATACATACATCTATGGCAGAGAAGTATAATTGAGCAATCAATTACTACCTGGAAGCACAGACTTTACATTGGAATAAAATTCTGTGGGACAAGCAGAATGGAAATGTAGGTTTGAGAAGGAAAAAGAATGACACAGATGTCCCAAACATTAAACAAAAGTGGGATTCACTTCCTTTTTTAAATGAATGATGGAGGTTTTCATTCTGGGTCAGTTTGTTTCTCAAATGCCAATATTAAAAGCACCCTGGAAAGTACATCTTTTGTGACTATTGTAGCTTATGATGAGAAATTTACATATCAGCCAAAAATGTAGCTTTATTTATTCTATGAGATCCAAGAGACCATTTTGAAATCCACTGCTCCAGGAGATGCGGGTTTCTTGACACAAGATAGGACAGTTTTTCTGCTTCGTTTCTCTGAAACTCTGTTAACGAGCAGCTTGCTTCCCAGGGGCCACGTGGGACCAACTGCCCGCTGTCCTGCTTCCTGCGTGTTCGTAAGCTTGAGCAGCGCTTGGACCTTTTTAAGGTGGCGCTAGTGGTGAGGAACCCGCCTGCCAATGCAGCAGACGTGGAAGACACGGGTTTGATCCCGGGGTCGGGAAGATCCTCTGGAGGAGGAAATGGCAATCCAGTCCAGTATTCTTGCCTGGAGAAGTCCATGGACAGAGGAGCCTGGGAGGCTACAGTCCATGGACTTGTGGAGAGTGGGACACAAGTGGAGCGACTTAGCACACACGCAGAGAGGGAAAGTATCATGTGGATCTCTGTATCGGCTTAAATAATTTTCATAGTAATGTTGCTTGAAAAGTGACAGTGAAGTCGCTCAGTCACGTCTGACTTTTTGCAACCCCAAGGACTATAGCCTTCCAGGCTCCTCTGTCCATGAAATCCTCCAGGCAAGAACACTGCAGTGGGTTGAATGTTACTTACTCCACTTTTAATCCTTTATGCTCATAGCCCTTACACACTGATTCATAAAGACAAATTTTCAAGTCAAAAATAAGTGATTGGGGCCTCCCAGGTGGTCCAGTGGGGAGGACGACACTCCCAGAGCAGGGCCCTGGATTCGACTCCTGGTCAGGGCGCCAAGGCCAGCATGCCCCCACTGAGGAGCCCACGCGCTTCCACGAGGATGGAAGACCCTGAGTGTAGAAACTAGGACCTGGAGGAGCCAAAATAAATATCTCTTTTTAAAAAAATTCAAAAAATAAATGAGAAAACTGACAGAATTAAGATTTTATTTAACATGACTGAAACTAACTGCCGTGGGCGTATAGCCCTGATTGCAGGGAGCCGGCTTTGTCATCGTTGCTTTCCCTGACATAGCACACTCCTGGGGGTTGGAGGGGCTTCCCAGGCGATGCTCGTGGTAAAGAACCTGCGTGCCAGTTCAGGAGGCCTGAGAGAGGAGAGTTTGATCCCTGGGTTGGGAAGATCCCCTGGAGGAGGGCACGGCAACCCACTCTAGTATTCTTGCCTGGAGAATCCCATGGACAGAGGAGCCTGGCGGGCTACAGTCCAGGGGATTGCAGAGCCCGGCGGAACTGAGCAACTGAGCGTGCACGCGCTCACACACGGGTGACAAAGAGATCTTAACCACGAACGCAGACGCCTTACTGCGGGAGCAGGGTTTATTTTTGAAGTGGTCATCGAATGACCCTGGGATTACTTCCATGCATACTTTTTAAACATTGTGACTGGAGCATGATTGCCGGGTAACGTCGTGCCAGTTTCTGCTGTTCAACAGCGAGAATCCACTGTAAGTGTGCGGACGTCCCTGCCTGCTCCTCCAGGCCCCCTCGAGGCCACCACGGAGCCCCGAGCTGGGCTCCCTCTGCTACAGAACAGCTCCCCACTGGCTGTCTGCTTCACAGGTGAGGTGAGCACACGTCAGTGCTACTGTCTCAACTCGTCCCATCCTCTCCTTCCCCCGCTGTGACCACGAGTCTTTTCTCCACATCTCTGTCTCTATACCTGCCCTACAAATAGGTTCATCAGTACCATCTTTTCTAGATTCCATATATATGCATTAATATACAATATTTGTTTTCTCTGACTTACTTCACTTTGTATAACAATTTTTTTTTAAAGTGAGCAACAAAATGAAAATACGAGATTAACAAAGTATCTATTGTAGAGAACTTATGGGCCCCCATCACATCCTCGGACCCTCAGAGGTCCACAGCTCAGTTTGAGGTTCGAACAATGATCTCAGCTGTTACCCACAACCTGAACACATGCCAATCTTACTAATTTAGGCAGGTGCAAGAAGTGAAGCACAGGGAGGCCTGGCGTGCTGCAGGCCGTGGGGTCACAAGGAGTCAGACACGACCGAGCGACTGAACAACAACAAGAAGACGTGTAGGGAAGAGAGGTCATGGAAAGTTCTTTCCAGCTAATCCCCTAAGCAGCCAGAGCGAAAGCATCTCCCAACTGCTCACCGTGCCTGGCAGAGTGCCCAGGGCTTGTGGGAAGACGCCATCATTTGTTAAAGCGATTTGAATAAAAGATCCAACTCATTAAGTCACCCAGGATGAGCCTCTGATTATTGGCTTTGTTTCTAAATACCCCAAGCATAGGCTGCATGGGCCATTGTCTCTATCAATCCCAACGGAACCCTCTACAACTAGATTGTTGTGGTTCCTATAAATGAAAATACTGTGTATGAGTTACACGTGCTAGAGGCTTCCCTGGTGGCTCAGTGGAAGAGAACCCGCTTGCCGCTGCAGGAGATGCGCACTTGATTCCTGGGTCAGGGAGATCCCCTGGAGCAAGGAATGGCAACCCACTCCAATATTCTTGCCTGGGAAATCCTGTGGACAAAGGAGCCTGGAGGGCTACAGTTCATTCGGTGGCACAGAGTCGGACATGACTGAAGCAACTTAGCATGCACATAAATATTTAAACATAAAAAGATAAAGAGACACCGGGTTGAGTGGAGCTCTGGGAAACTCATCTTGGAGTCTTGGCAGCCCATCAGGCACGCTTAGGTTGTGTGCTTCTGTCGAGTGGCTTTGGAGGGAGCCAGTGGAGACTGGAGTCACCATCACTGACCTGGGGATCCTGAATCTTCAAGTGTTTTGCATGTGACTCTCTGCCTTGTCCTCCTAACAGCAGCTCCCAGGACCAGGTTTTCCCTAGAGAAAGGAATTTTCTCAGCCTCTTCTCCAAGCTTTTGATTACTACATATTTTCCTTAATAGATGGTTTTCTCTTTAAGATGCCATCTAATTCCAACTGAGAGGTTTTGTTTTGTTTTTTTAAGTAAAGGCATGTCTGCCCTATAATTTTTCAGCCCTATAAACATTTTATTTACTTTACCCTTGGGGTTATAAGTGGATTTTGCCTATGCCTTTTAGAACAGTGGGAGGTTAGAACCTTGGAGTCCGTGGAGTCCATGCTCCCGTTTGGAGGAGGAGGAGCCTGGGGCAGGGGTCCCCGAGATCCCCCAGCCAGGCCGTGCAGTGCTGAGGCTCCCCTGTCTCCTGAGTCCCGCGCTCCTTCCTGTTCAACTCAGCGAGGATGTTTTGAGCTTTCAGTATCCTAACAGCCTCAGGTCTTCCAGCTCCATTACCACACGTGCGTATGTACATAACCTGTGCGCATCTGCAACACGTGCTCTTCTGTGCCGCGTGGTCTGAGGACTGAACACACAGGCTTTAGACTTCCCTGGTGGTCCAGCGGCTAAGAGTCTGTGCCCCCGATGGAGGGGACCCAGGTTCAATCCCCGGTCAGAGAACTAGACCCCACCTGACACATACGACTGAGACTTGGCACAGTCAGTTAAATATTTTTAAAAGATAAATAGAAATTTTAAAAAGAGAACTACATTAGCTTGGTTTACATCTCATCCTTACAACTTATTTGCTCTCTGGCTTGAGAAATTCACTTAACTCCTCCGAGCCTCAGCTTTCTCATTTTCCGAATGGCTGTGAAGGGATTAAGTGAGCCAACATGCACACGGTTTTTAGCACAGTATCTGGCACAAAAGAAGCCCTCAATAAATAATAGCTGTTCTTCTGTCATTACCTTCTAAAACATAAATTCACTCATGGCTTTGGGAATAAAATTCTTTGAATGAGAATTCCAAAGGCTTTTAAAGATGTAATCCCTTTCCTGTAACTTGACTTCTTCCTGAGTCCTTCCGGAACACAGCGTGGTGTCATATGCACACGCTGATGCACAGTCTCCTGAAAGAAGAGCAGCGGGCCTCCCGGCCTACAGTGACCCCACGTTTTTGGTGTCAGCTCTGCTCTTAACAAATAAGGGCTGGATACAGCATTTGAAAAAAGACAGAAGATTCTGTTGGATTCAAGGAACTAACCTTACTCCTTTAGGCTTTAGAACTTTTCTGTTATATCCTTGAGTTTATTCATGCTTGGCTAAGTTTGGTTTTTTTTTTCTTTCTTTTTCTTCATTTTTAAGTGACAGAATACCACTTCCAAGTTACAGAACTTCCAAATAGTTCTGAACTGAAACTTCTGAACCCAAAGGGCAAGACTGGGCTGAACGGGAAGGAGCAGCGGACTCTGCAGCGCCCGAAGGCTGGAAATGAATCACTGCAGGCCCCAGCCCTCCTGGCGGCCTCCCCGGCCCACTGCCCACACTCCAGTGCTCACACCTGGAGGAGCCACTTTGAACTCTCCTGGCTGTTGCTTCTGGCAACCACCTTCACATTATTATATAATATGCTTGTATGGTTTGTTCTTGATTTATCCGTCTTTGATGGTATCAATTCTCTGTTATGATGGATCACTATTTTAAATTAAAGCATATTATTATGACTATGTGATTTCCCAGGCAAGAATACAGGAGGGGGATCTTCCCAACCCAGGGATCGAACCTGGGTCTCCTGCATTGGCATGGGGTCTTTACTACTGAGCCACCAGGAAGGCTCCAGCCGAGTGACCTACCGTCTAGATATTCTAAGGAGCCCCCTTTTACCTCAGGGTCTCTTCTCCCTGAACCATCTGTCCTCCTGCTCCGGGTTAATCTGCTGCTCTTCTGTTTTCTGGAAACTTCTCTTCACCCTTTTCCTGGGTTACATCCACTTTTCAGTATCTTAGTTCATTGTCTTTCTTGGTTTACCCCTTTATCTAGAGCATAAATGTCACTCACTTGCTATACCAAAATGAATGAAAGGTAGAGATTCTGAGTCCTAGGATGTCTGAAAATCTCTTTTGCCTCACATTTGAGTCAGTTTATCAGAGGGCCAACTTCTAGACTGAATGCTTTTTTCTGAGGATTTAAAACACATTACTCCCCTTTTTTCTGCATATAATGTTGAATAGGGCCTCCCTCGTAATTCAAATGGTAAAAAAAAAAAAAAAAATCTGCCGGCAATGCAGGAGACCGGGGTTTGATCCCTGGGTGGGAAAGATTCCCTGGAGAACGGAATGGCACTCCACTGCAGTATTCTTGCAGAGAATCCCATGGACAGTCCCATGGAGAATTCTCCCATGGAGAACCCCATGGACAGAGGGGCCTGGCAGGCTACCGTCCATGGGGTTGCAAAGCGTCAAACACGAGTGAACAACGACACACATGTTGAAAGGCTGGAGGTCGTGCTTGCTTTCTCCTGGAAAACTTCTAGAAACATCCCTTGACCTCTGCTCTTCACAGCAGCTGCCTGGGTGTGGATCATTTCTGTGACGTTTATTGGGAGTTCCCCAGCAGCTGTGAGAGGCAGATCCATCTCTGAGCTGCATGCTACCTTACTAGAAGGTGGGCAGCAGCGAGGAAGAGAAACGCGGTGGGCAGCAGCGATGAAGAGAAACGCAGCGGCCTTTGGAAGCCCTGGGCTTAAATGGCGTGGCTGACCCAGCCCCTGGGCTGTGGGCCGTCCCCTGACTTGTCTAGGCTTCACGGTGCTCACCTGCTGAAAGGTAGGAGCGTTCCAAGCCCATGAATAGTGGAGAATCTCACGAGGGAACGCTTTTGCAAGGCTGCTTTCCTGGGCCTCAGTTCCTAAGCCAGACACGGAAAAAGTCCCCGATGTTAGATATTAGAATAGATTTCCTTGGAAAAGACTATTGAGAGGGCTGAAGCCGGTGCTAGGCTTTTGAAAACACCATTTTTGCGGTTGTTTTTTTTAATATTCGTTTGTTTATTGCGTCAGGTCTGCTTAGTGTCTCTCTGGTTGTGGAGAGAAGGCTTCGTGGTCCCCAGGCCTGCGAGCTCTTAGTTCCCTGACCAGGGGCGAACCTGCGTCTCCTACATTGAAATCAGATTTGAACCGCTGCGCCACCGGGCAACTCATTGAAAACACAGCTTTGAGGAATGAATTGTCTCATGTCCCTGCTTCCCACTCACCCTGTGTCTGCCCAGGACTTCCTCACAAGTGTCCCTGCCGGGCTTCCGTGGCCAAGGAGGAGGCTGCTCTCAGGGGCCATGGGCTCTGGGTCATGGCCCTGGGCCCTTCACTCATATTATCTAGGGCCTGGTGTTTTAGAATTATACTCAAAACACAGGGTAGGTTGGTTACCCTGGGTGCTTGCGTTTTGAAATTTGTAAATGGCCTACTTGGTTCCAAGTCAATTTTTGTGTTGAGGTGAAGCTAATTAGAACCGAGCTGAAGATGGCATGAACACCGGGACACTCATTCCTGCAGGCCTGTTGCTTGTACCATTCCAATGATAGGCCTGACTGCTAACGGATGTTTCCTCCTGCTCATTCAGCGCTGGACAAAGGCTGGACTCGGGACACCATGGAGAGTGCCCCAGCATCAGGACGAGGCACCCCAAGGGGGGCTGTCACACGGATGACCGTGCCACGCTTTATCTAAAAGCTTGCACATTTTCTGGGATGACCAGAGCACTGCATTTTATTCTTCTGTCTGGTTCCAGCTGTCTGGGGACAGATGACTAGTATTTGCTAAGATCGTACTGGTGCTGGTAGTTGCCAGTCGTGTCCGACCCTTTGTGGCCGCATGGACTGTAGCCCACCGGGTGCCTCCCCATGGACTGTAGCCCACCAGGCACCTCTGTCCATGGAATTCTCCAGGCAAGAATACTAGAGTGGGTAACCATTCCCTTCTCCAGGGGATCTTCCTGACCCAGGGATAGAATCCGGGTCTCCTGCATTAAAGGCAGATTCTTTACCATCTGAGCCAGCAGGGAAGCCCAGATTGTACATATATGTGCATAAATATCTTTTTCCCTCCAGCCTTGAACTTACATATTAAAGATGACAACCTTATTATTGTTAGAAGGTGTAAGTAAAAGAAAATTCTCCTTTTGTGCACCCAAGCAAAATGACTTCATCAATTTCTCCTTGACTTGCACAAAGGGAATTTGAAGTTAGAGTTCATGCTTTAGAAGGCATTATGTAGGTGACTTTTTTTTTAATCCCACACTGCACATCAAACTGACTTTTTATTCAACCGTGAATGATATGGGGATAATTAAGATAAGCCTCTAAAATACTGTATGAAGACAAACAGAAATTTCACTTATATAGTTAAAGGAGAAATTTTCTTAGTGTTTATTGCCAATGAATGCATTATATAATTATCATTATAATTATTGGCAGGCATTAGGACTATACGGCGCTTTTCAATTCACCCATTTTCCATATACAGAGAAAACTGGTTCATCCAAACAGAACAAAACAAAAAACAAAAGAAAGAAAAAAGGGCTTGACTGTAGGTGTCCTCTGAAAGAATGATGTCCTTTTAGTGGCGACTTGCAGTAAAATTAGCCGATTCTCAGCTCGTTTTATGCTTTCTTTCTATTTCTTTCAAGGTTATTTCAGGCTTCATCTCGATGAAGCTTAGCTTTACTATATCTGGGTGGAATGGAAAGGATCTGGGAGTGTGGGAGTAACTGGAGAAAAAAAAAGGCCAACGCAGCAGGACAGAGTCTGCTTAAAAGACAGTGAGGCCGGTGGATTGGGCGCTGATGCCGGGGGCCTGCCCCTCAAATATGGACCCAAACACTACACCCCTCAGGGGTCTTGTGAGGAATGCAGAGTCTCTGGCCAACAGGCGCGTGAAAAGACCCTCAGTATTGCTAATCATCAGAGAAATGCAGATCAAACCACAATGAGATATCACCTCACACCTGTCAGAATGGCCGTCATCGAAAAGACCACAGATAACCGGTGCTGGTGAGGGTGTGGAGAGACAGCCCTGTGCACTGTTGGTGGGAGCGCAGATCGGTGCAGCCACTGCGGAAAACAGTATGGATGTTCCTCAAAAACTAAAAGTGGCACCGCCATGACCCAGCGACCGCACGCCTGCCTGTAAAGTGAACGAGGGAGCTGCTCAGTCAGGGCCAATGCTATGTGACCCCATGGACTGTAGCCGCCAGTATGTATTTCTGGAAAAAACAAAAACAATAATTCAACACCCCAATATTCATAGCAGCATGACTTACAATAGCCAAGATATTGAAGCAGTCTAAATGTCCATCAACAGATGAGTGGATAAAGAAGATGTGGTGTATATATACACAACAGTCCAAAAAAATGAAATTTTGCCATTTGTCACAACACGGGATGGACTTGCAGGGTATTATGCTTAGTGAAATAAGTCAGAGAAAGATAAATACTGTATGACATCACATATATGGAATCTAAAAAATACAACAGAACTAGTGAATATAACAAAAAGAAGCAGATTCACAGAGAACAAACCAGTGGCTAGCAGTGAGGAGAGAGCAAGGAGGAGGGCAGGAGAGGAGAAGGGGATTGGGAGGTGCCAGCTGCTACGTCAGGGCAGCCCAGGCACTCAGGCACTCGGTCGCATCCAACTCTTTGCGACCACATGGACGGCAGCACACCAGGCTTCCCTGACCATCACCAACTCCCGGAGCTTGGACATAAGCTCAGACTCATGTCCTCTGAGTCGGTGACGCCGTCCAACCACCTCGTCCTGTCGTCCCCTCCTCCTCCCGCCCTCAATCCTTCCCAGCACCAGGGTCTTTTTCAATGAGTCAGGTTTTTGCATCAGGTGGCCAATGCATCAGTTTCAGCTTCAGCATCAGTCCTTCCAATGAATATTCAGGACTGATTTCCTTTAGGACTGACTGGTTGGATATCCTTGCAGTCCAAGGGACTCTCAAGAGTCTTCTCCAACACCACAGTTCAAAAGCATCAATTCTTCAGCGCTCAGTTTTCTTTATGGTCCAACTCTCACATCCATACACGACTGCTGGAAAAACTATAGTTTTGACGATACGGACCTTTGTAGGCAAAGTAATGTCTCTGCTTTTTAATATGCTGTCTAGGTTGGTCATAGTATAAAGCAAATAAGCTGTAAGGATATACTGCATAGCACATGGAAAATAGCCAATATTTTATAACTATAAATGGAATATAACCTTTAAAAATTGTGAATCACTAAGTTACAATTTTGTACTTCAACTACGCATCCAAAAAAGAAGTTTGAGGGCTTTCCTGATGTCAGGACTCCCCAGGTGGCGCTAGTGGTAAAGAACCTGAACTTGCCTGCCAGTGCAGGAGATGTGAGACACAGCTACAATCCCTGAGTCGGGAAGATCCTCTGGAGAAGGAAATGGCAACCCACTCCAGTATTCTTGCCTGGAGAACCCCATGGACAGAGGAGCCTGGTGGGCTACAGTCCACGGGGTTGCAAAGAGTTGGACATAACTGAAGTGACTTAGCGCGTGCACACACACACTGGTGTCTCAGTGGTAAAGAATCTGCCTGCCAATGTGGGAGACACAGGTTCAACCCCTGGTCTGGGAAGATCCCATGTGCCGTGGAGCAACAAGGCCTGTGTGCCACTACTATTGGGCCTGCCGCTCTGGAGCTGGGAGCCTCAAGAGCGGAGCTCACATCTGCAGCTACTGAAGCCCGCGTAACAAGAGACGTCACTGCAGTGAGAAGCCCGCGAACCACAACTCAAGGCAACTCAAGAAAAGCCCGCGCAGCAATGAAGACCCTAGTACAGCCAAGAATAGATAAATAATATCATTTTTAAAAGTCTGAGCAGCACTGATTCAGATCAGAAGCCAACAAACACTAGCCATGGCCAAGCCCAGCCATCCCCTATTTCTGTATGACCCATTGCTAAGGATGCTTTTACCGTTTTGAGTAGCTCAATGTTTATCAAAAAAGATTATTATTTTATGACATGTGAAAATTATATGAAATTCACATTTTCAACATCCATAAATAAAGTTTACTTGAAATGTTTTTTTTTAAAGAATCTGCCATAAAGCCAAGGCAATAGTTAAATAAACCATAAAATGAAAAAAAAATTCTTACGCAAAAGTCATAGACTACATATTCAAATATAATTTTGTTATTAAAAAAAAACCTTAGGAATGGACTCACAGACATAGGAAACAAACGTGACTAACAAAGGGGAAAGGGCGGGAATAAATCAGGAGTTTGGGACTAATGGACACACACACTACCACACACAGAACAGATGAACACAAAAGGACCCGCTGTGCAGTTTAGCGCAGGGGACTATGCTCAATGTTCTGTGATAACCTGTAAGGAGAAGGAGTCGGAAAAGAACATATATGTGTATGACTGCATCACCTCGCTGTACATGAGAAACTACCATCACACTGCAGGTCAACTGTACTTCAATAAAAATAAATAAGTAAATAAAACAAAACAGGACTAGGAAAAAAGGAAATGCAGATTCTCAGCGGCCACCCAGACCTAATGAGTCAGAATCTGTGTTTTCACAGAACAGTCATTAGCTAATGAACAGCACTGCATTTTGCTTTCTGTTTGAGATCAGCTAATTCAAACACCTTATCAAAGGAGGAATGGCTTTATCTAAGCCACTGGTGGGCAACAAGGTCACTCGCTGCTGCTTATAATGTCCCCCAGCGAGCTGGTTACCTGCTTCACCGGGACGCACAGAACCCTTTCAAATTCCTAACTGTCTAGTCGTGTTTGTTTTCTTTTCTTCTGGATAAATGTCGCTAGATTCTTATTTTGTTTCCCCTACCCCAAAACAACTTTGTTGATCCTCTCATATTTATGTTCTATTTTTTTTTTTTAATTTGATTAATTTTTGCTGGCGTTACCGCAGCTCTGCAAAGCCGTGTTGTCTCTGCCGTGTGGCAGAGTGGACGGGCCACATTGCGCGTATGCCCCTCTGCCTGGGCTCCCTCCCATCATCATAAACCGTCGCGTCGAGCCCCCTGTGCGACGCCAGGAGGCCCTGGTGGCTCAGACGGGAAGGAGTCTGCCCGCAGAGCGGGAGGCCCAGGCTCGGTCCCTGTGTCGGGAAGACCCAGGAAGAGCCTGTGTCGGGAAGGTCCCCCGGAGAAGGCACTGGCACCCCACTCCAGTCCTCTTGCCTGGAGACCCCTGCGGACGGAGGAGCCTGGTGGGCTGCCGTCCCCGGGGTCGCGGAGCCGGCCACCGCTGGGTGACTTCCCTTCCGCTTCCTTTCGGGGTCCCCTGTGCTAAACAGTAGGTCCCCTCCAGCTGTCCACCTCGCACACGGTCGATCCCAGGTCCCCAGTCCGCCCCAGCCCTCCCCTTGGTAGCCATACGTCTGTGCTCTGCATCTGTGTTTCTATTTCCGCTTGGCAAACAAGTTCAGCTATACCATTTATCTAGATTCCACATGTACACATTAATTATGATATTTGTTTTTCCATTTCATACATTTCTGTTTTACCTTTATTATCTTTCTACTGTCTTTGGGTTTTTCCCTCTAAATCTTTTGGTTTCTGAATTTATTTATTTTTAATTGGAGGATAAATGCTTTATGATATTGTGTTGGTTTCTGTCCTACAACAACGTGAATCAACCATAAGTGTACATATATCCCCTTCCTCTAAGTCTTAAGCTTGCTCCTTTTCTTACTAGGTTTTAGATTTTACTTCCTAACAAAACATCTGAAGTTACAAGTTGTTCTCTAAGTGCCACTTCAGCTGCACCTGGTACATTTTGGTACATACTTGTTAGTTACTGTTTAGTTCTAAGTGTTTTCATTCTGTTGTGACTGTTAACTTTTACTTCCTGCTCTTTTTGGCTGCGCTGGGTCCTCGCGGCTGCGCAGGCTCCTCTCCAGCGGCAGCGAGCAGGGGCCTGAGCTCCAGGGGCGGGAGCAGGCTTCTCCCTGTGCTGGCTTCTCTTATCGGGGAGCATGCATTCTGCAAGTGTGATTTTTGTTGGCCTTTCTTTATGAAAACTCACACCCACGATGGAGATGATATTTGCAACAGAACTAGGTCTATTAGAAACGGTTGCCCTTAGAAGTTTTAAAATGCATTGGAAAACCAACCACTAGGATTTCTGAAGAAGCACCACTAGTGTAATGAAAAATCTGAAATAATTCTCAGTGCCAAATAATAAGGGGATGCGTTAAAGTGGAACGATGGTGTGGGTTGCTTTCAACTTTTAGCAAGCTCAAGACCACTTTTCTATAGCAATAAGTATTTTGCAATCCCCATTTGTTATCCTGAAATGAAATTCACAGGCAATATACCTACACAAGTGCATTTTTTTTTAAGGGATAGAATGGCCTGACTATAACATTAAACAAGTCAAATGGGATAAAAATCCTAAGCATTTTTAATCCATTCATGTCCAGTGGGGAAAACAAACCCCTCTAGGTATTTCAAACAGAAGTAAGTTAATCCAGGGAACTGGTTATAAAGGTTTGGCAAGGGCTGAAGAGCAGAGAGGAAGGCAGGCTGGTCCAGGGTTAGGAGCCACGTGGAATCACCGTCCCCCAGAACTGGAGAAGCAGGAGGAAAGAGAGCGATGCGGGGCCTCGGTGGCCGGCGCCGCGGCTGCCGCCACGCGCAGCAGGCCGCCCGGAGCCGAGGGGAGCCCCGGCTCCCCGCACTCCTCTTCCAGCCTCCTCTGTCTCCTGCTGGCAGACGCTCAGTGCAGCCAGGTGGGGAGGAATCTGGAAGATATAACTGGGAGGTTTCCGACCCCGGAGATGGAGAGCAGGGCTTGGAAGGGGCTACAGAGCTGACAGATGACAGTTTCAACTGCAAACTTTCAGGTGCAACGACGTCTGAAGATGTAACGAAAAACCAGATGCTTGAATCTGCTTTTAAATGAGTCGGACTTGCTAGAAGCAAGATAAGTTACCACTATGTTTGTGGATACTTTCTGCATCTGACGTTGCAAATAAAAGGCTGATAAGTGTATTTCCCTGTAATGTGTATACATGCTAAGCTGCTTCAGTCGTGTCTGACTCTTTGCAACCCCATTGACTGTAGCCTCCAGGCTCCTCTGTCCATGGGATTCTCCATGTGAGAACACTGGAGTGGGTGCCATGGCCTTCTCCAGAGGATCTTCCTGACCCAGGGATTGAACCCGTGTCTCTTACATCTCCTGCACTGGCAGGTAGGTTCTTTACCAATAGCACCACCTGGGGGTCCCTGTGTGTACACTCACTATAGATGCAAGGACTACAGTACAGAGAGACCTAGGTGGCTAGAATACTGACTCAGATGCTGGGAGTAGCTTTCCTATTGCTGATGAGGTTTTCCAAACGGTTGAGTTGAAAACTCATAGTAAAAAGTATAAATAAAACAAAACTCATTAGTTGCCTTGCTATAAAATTCAGTGTATACTAAAACCAGACCAAAAAGCTTTGCGGTTATATGTAAAAAGGAATTGGGTCTTGGGCTGAAATCATTTTAAGATTTTTTTCCCACTGTTGTAAATACCCATCTGGACATTCAAAATCTGAGCTGGACTAAGCTTTGCAGAACACGTAATTTCTGGTCCCTTGCCTTCTAAGTGCCAGCTACACACCCCGCCCCAACTCTCTGCAATCCCACCCTGACTGTGAGAGCTGAAAACGCCTCCCCTGGTTTCCAGTCCTCTCCTGAGCGGCAGTGCTGCTCCTCTTGAGACCACTGAGGTGGCTGTAAGCTTTTGATATGGAAACATCATGAGCTATTGAATGAAAAGGAGTTTCTAGAACAGTATTATAGGATGACAGAGGATGACATGGTTGGATGGCATCATCAACTCAATGGACATGAGTCTGAGCAAACTCCAGAAGATGGTGAAGGACAGGGAAGCCTGGCATGCTGCCGTCCATGAGGTCGCAGAGTCGGACATGACTGAGCAACCGAACCGCGAATTACAGGATGATTGGCTTCGATTATTTTAGAAAGTTTTTATACATACATATGAGAAAAGGTTCAGCATATAGAAATCAAAGTGTCTAACAAGTTATCTCTGAGGTTGGAATTTGAGGAATAATTTTTTTCTTTTATCTTGTTCAGTCACTCAGTCGTGTCCGACTCTTTGTGACCCCATGGACTGCAGCACGCCAGGCTTCCCTGTCCATCACCAACTCCTGGAGCTTACTCAAACTCATGTCCATTGAGTCGGTGATGCCATCCAACCATCTCATCCTCTGTCATCCCCTTCTCTTCCTGCCTTCAATCTTTCCCAGCATCAAAGTCTTTTCCAGTGAGTTAGCTCTTTGCATCAGGTGACCAAAGTATTGGAGTTCCAGCTTCAGTATCAGTCCTTTCAAAGAATATTCAGGATTTTTATAATTTTCTTCTTGGGAAACTGTGAAATGCAGGCAACAACAATATAACCAAAACTCAACAGGTCAGGCCAGGCACACATATGAGTGAGGATCCTTCTTGGCTCAGAGGACCAGTCAGCCCTCAAATTTGTCAATAATGGCTGGCAGCTTGACACAGACACCTGTTATAAGCATTTGCTCAAACTCTGGTCCTCCCAGAAATGCTACCTCCTTCCTGCACATAAACCATTCTCTGATGCTCACTGAGCTTCCAGGATAGTGAGCAGGGCCTTTCCTTGGACAGGTGCCACTGGTCCAAATTAGGTTATGTTGTATTATACTGTTGGCTTTATAGCACAGGGTTTTCCTTACGAACTAGAGCCTCCACTGAACTAAGCACTTTGTGATGTGCAAACAATTAATCCTCACGCCTGCACCATGAATCTCAGGTATAAATTCCCTAATGGGGAGACTCAGCCCCAGTCTCAGACAACCACTTCCCTCCACGAGCCAAGCCACAGTGGCCAGCACCAGTGAGATGTCTCGAGGCAGGTGGGTTTCAGGCTGGATGTTAGTGGCAAACCTGTCATTGGGGAACTAGGGAACTAGGAAGGATGGTAGGATGGGAAGACACATGTGGTGCTGTTGGCAGGTAGCCCGTTGGGATTCAACCCAACACACGGTCTCCAAACCCAGCCCCAAGCCCTGAAGACCTCTGCCTTGCATGGGGCCTGGTGTGTGGATCACCAGGCAGGGCTCTACCTGACGTACACACATCCCCTAGGCCTGAATGCCTGGGCCAAGACCAGGGATGGTTTCCAGATGTGGGCCTTGCATTGGGGCCAGCCACTAGGAGGCTGCTTATTTGAACAAAGACTGTAAGTACTCAAAGAGCCCCAAGGTCCAAAGAAGGCTGCCAAGACCTGGTGAGCAGATGAGTGCAGAGCGGACCTTGATTTACGGCTCCAGGAGAAGAAGAAACCCAGGTTTTGTGGGCCACATCGACGCGTGCGAAGCTGGAGCGTCTGCTCTCACAGGACAGGCGATGGCTTCATTCACGGCATTAAAATCAGGGGCTGAGACTCCAGCAAGCATGGAATTCTGGGCTGAGGATGGGCTTCCGTTTACGACACCCCATCTCTTGACCCCACGCCCCTTTATACACCATCCCATAACCCGTATTCTCTGGAAGTATTTTTGAAACACAGAATTTTACAGCTTTGCAGTCTGGTGGCTCCTTTAGTGCACCATGCCCCACAGACACACTTTCTTCTGCTCATAACCACGTGGCTGGAGCATCTCCCCTCTGTGACAGCAGAAACGGAAACGAAGAGATGCTGTTAGCCGTTGTCTCTGGAAGAGGCCGGGGATTTGGCTGTGACTCGGAGCTAAATCTTTCACTCCCAGGAAAGAGGAGAAATTGGCTCCTTTGGCCGAGCTGTCATAGGCTGAACTGTGTCGCCTCCCAAATTCGTCTGTTGAAGTCCTAGCCCCCAGCACCTCAGGAGATTGTATTTGGAAAGAGGTAATTAAATTAAAGTGAGGTGATGAGGGTGGGCCCTGATTCAATCCAACAAGTGTCCCCCTAAGAAGAGGTAAGGATATAGACACACGCAGAAGGAAGACCCCGTGAAGACACGGGGAGGGGCTTCCCTGGCGGCTCAGTGGTACAGGATCCGCCTGCCAACGCAGGAGACACAGGCTCGATCCCTGGTCTGGGAAGATCCCACGTGCCTCCGGGCAACTAAGCCCGTATACCCCAACTACTCAGCCTGTGAGCTAGAACCCGGGAGACGGAGCTGCTGAAGTCTGCGCCCGCACTCTGCAGAAGAGAGGAGCTCCCACTCACCTCGACTGAAGCAAAGCCCAAGCAGCCGCAAAGACTCAACGCAGCCAGAAATAGATAAATAATTAAAAAAAAAAAAAGACACAGTGAGAAGCAGCCATCCTCAGGCCAAGGAGACGGGCCCTGGGAGGAACCAGAACCGCCACACCTTCAGCTGGGCCTTCCAGCCCCAGGAAAGGGAGATAGTGAACTTCTGTTGTTGAAGTCCTGGTCTGCGGAACTCTGTTCTGGAAGCAACAGCAAAGGACCAAGATGACGAGGGGAGGGGGCATGCTTGGCGAGCACTGGGGGCCGTGAACTTGCTGGCTCCAGGCCGGCGGTGCGGAGGGGCCCTGGGGGCAGGCCTGAGCCGGAGGACTCCGCCATCTTCCCCGTGTGCATCATCACCCAGGTGCTGCCGTAACGTTCCGGCCAGGGTCGCTCCCTCGCCCCGGCTCTGTGTGGGCCCTGAGGACAAGGTCCCCACGGAGGACAGAGGAGGGGGGCTTCCTTGGGGCCCTGAGGACAGTGTGCCCCGGGGCAAGTCCAGGCCCAGGAAGGGGCAGCCTCCCTGGGGTCTCAAGAACAGCTCGTGGGAGGCTGAGGAGTACCGGTGTCCTTCGGCACGCACGGGTCACACACAGAATCTATATTTTACCATCTGTGATACCTTGGGGAAGTTACTGAAACCTTCTGGTCCTGTTTTGGGGGCACGAAGCAAGGATAAGTGTCCTTTCACAGAGTTAAGGATTCAGTGAGACGAACACAAAGTCTTGGCACTTTCTCTTACTTCTGGAGTACCTTCTGTGTGCCGGGTACCATTCTATGGCTTGAGGATATAATAGAAAACTAGAGTAAAAAATACCTCCACCCTCACAGAACTTCCATCGTGGAGAAGGAGAAACTATGAAGGAAACAAACGTGGAAAGTGACTCTTAGAAGGAAAGGGTGGTGCCCAGTCCAGGAGAGGAGAGGGAGGATCCGTGTGCGGGGCCTGTGGCCTCAGCCCGTGTGACCACCGCACAGAGACTCTTGCAAGGCTGATGCTTCAGGGAGAAGAGGCCGGACTATCTCTGCTCGTTGGCCCAGGAAATGACTAGAAAGTGTACGCCCAGGGCATGTATTTCCCGAATGAGGGGAAAATGTCTCCTGGTTGAAAACAAAATGAGCTTGTAAGTTCCTCAAAGTATCATACACAGACTTGGTAGGAGACCCAGCAATTGCAGTCTGAGCTACCGCCTCCAGAGAAGCGAAAGCAGGGGCTCAGGTCCAGTGTTCATAGCAGCACTGGTCAGAGGAGGAAGCAATCCAGTGGTCCATCAACAGATGAGTGGGTACGCAAAAGGTGGAACATGAGTAAGCGGAGTATTAGTGAGCACGTGTACAATAGAATATTACTGAGCATGTGTACAATGGAACCTTACTGAACCTTCACGAGGAATGAAATTCTGATACACACTAGACGTGGATGAACCTTGAGCACATTATTATGCTATATGAAATAAGCCAGATACAAAAGGACAACTCCTGTACAATTCCACGCACACGAGGTACGCATAACAGTCAGATTCATGGGTAGCAAGTACACAGTGGTTACCTGGGTCTAGGGGAGGAAGAATGGGGAGTTATCGCTGAATGAGAATGGGGTTGCTGCTTGGGATGATGGGGAAGTTCTGTGAGTAGGTCACGGTGATGGTTGTCGAGTATTGCGAATACTGAAAGCCACTGTACCGCACACTGGGAAATAGAACAATATGGTAAATTTATGCTATGCACTTTTTACCATAACCAGAACAAGAGAAATAAGTAAAAATAAAGTGATTTACCCCAGATCTTGGAATAAGGGGGGTTTCAGATGCTGAACCTAGAACCCTGGGATCCAGGTCCCTGGCCCAGCTTTCTCCAGAAATAGAAAGTTGTGTCCAACTCTTTACAGCTCCATGGACTGTAGCTCGCCAGGCTCCTCTGTTCATGGAAATAGGAGCCACCCCCTTAACAGTGGCCAGCACTCAGACTGCAGCAGTGGCGCCGGAAGCCGCTCAGTTTTCTTCCTCCAGTCCTTCTTAACTGTGTTTCCTGTCCTCCCTCTCAACCTCTTCTGAGGTGTGGAGTATCATTAGGTGATTAGGGCCATGGGCAGAGGAGCCTGGTAGGCTACAGTCAATGGGATCGCAAAGAATCAGACACGACTGAGCAACTTCACTTTCACTTTCAGTCATTAAATGAGGGCTCCCCAGGAGGTTCAGTGGTAAAGAATCTGCCTGCCAATGCAGGATCTCCTGCAGGAGGGCATGGCAACCCACTGCAGTCTTCTTGCCTGGAGAATCCCATGGACAGAGGAGCTTGGAGGGCTAAAATCCATAGCGTCGCAAAAGAGTCAGGCACGACTGCATGACCAAGCAGCGGCAGGGGCAGTTGCTGACTGAGACCACTCAGTACTGACTGAGTACTGACTGAGTACAGACTCAGTACTGACTGGGTACTGACTGGGTACTGACTGAGTACTGACTGGGAGCCTGTGCCCTGCAGTTGGGTTGCTGAGCTCAGATCCCAGCTCTGCCACGTCCTGGGTAGGTAGTTTGGGGCAAGTCACTTAAACTCTCTGTTCTTAAGGAGGGGACACCATGAGGAGAGGTGACGGCAGAGTCTCCAAGCCTGGCATTGTTAGGGCTAAGTGCGTGTTTCCACTGTTAACGCCACAGGGCTAAAAGAGCTGCCTCAGAGGGAGGCTCTCTGGCCAGCACAGAAGCTTGCTGGACTCTTAGACCCCTTCTGCACGATTCTTACAGCCCCAGGACTCTTCTAGAATGCTGCATCCGAGGCAAGAGGAACAGCCAAGACGCACATCCTTACTTACTCAGGGATGTCCAAGGACCTCCCAGTTGCTGTCCCAGTTTCAGGACACAGTTCGTAAACTACTAGGCTGCGACGAGAGTGAAAGTGTTAGTCGCTCAGTTGTGTCCAACTCTTTGCGACCTCATGGACTGTAGCCCGCCAGGCTCCTCTGTCCATGGGATTCTCCAGACAAGAACACTGGAGTGGGTTGCCATTCCCTTCTCCAGGGATCTTCCAGACCCAGGGGTCAAACCTAGGGTCTCCTGCATAGCAGGCAGACTCTTCACCCTCTGAGCCACCAGGGAAGCCTTAGGCTGTGATGAGTGCCATTTAAAAACCAACACAACATTGAAAAGCAATTTTCCTCCAATTAAAAAAGTAAGCGAAAATTTTTTTTCTAAGTATAAATTAAAAATTGATCTGCTGCAGATCTGCAGCCTAATAAATGGTGGGCTTTGACAATAAAAATGAAACTATTCCATTGCTAACAAAACAAAACTGTGACGTGTACGCAGAACTGTCCACACACACTGGGAAGCACATCACCTTCCATTATCAGTGCTGCCCACCCTGGGCAGTCGGAGAACTGCAGGCCAAGTCACACGGGGGGGGGCCAGGGGGCAGGCACAGGCCTGACCATATTACGTTTCCCCGACACAAGTCCGCTCCCGACTCTGTTCCCTCTGTTCTCGCTAAATGGATTTGTGAGATACTTACAGTGCTCCTGTTCCCATGAAATGAGGCTTAAAGAAAAGAAAAAAGGCAGCCAGCCCCTGAGAACCCAAGGAGCTGCAGGGCCGTCTGGGTGCTGGGGCTGGGCCGGGGCTCCTGGAGACCTGGGAGGGCTCCCTCCTGGAGGCCTGGGAGTGCTCCCCCTCGGAGGACATCACTGTCCCATCACTGTCCCTGCTTCGCCAGTCTGCGACTCACTGTCTAGAGGCCCGGCGATGAGACCAGTATGCTCCACTCCACTCTTTAAGGGATTCCTGGGTGGCTCAGTGGTAAAGAACCTGCCGGCAATGCTGGAGACACAGGGGACAGGTTCTGTCCCTGGGTCAGGAGGATGCCCTGGAGGAGGGCATGGCACCCCATTGTGCTGTCACACGGAGAATCCCACGGCAGAGGAGCCTGGCGGGCTGCAGCCCACAGGGTCACACAGACGTGGGCACAACTGAGCTCGCACACTGTTTAAACTTTTGCATGGAAAGGAAAAAAACCACTGTAGGCTAATTTTTTCTAAACGACAAATGTAAAAAAAAAATTCTTGCAGTTCATATGATAAATCAGGGATAAAAGTTCCTAATACAAAAAGGAGCACCTAGAAATAAGATGAAAGAAAGAGAAAGAATCCAATAGAAAATGTGGGCATCATGGACAGAAAGCACCCCTGAAACACGTTTTCATCCACTGCACTGACAAAAATCCTAGTTTTTAATACCATGCTCTGTCAGCTGGTCTGTGGAGAGACAGGCTCTGTGGAATGTTGCTGGTGGGATGTGAACTGGTATTTCCGTTATGGAGGGGATTGTGTCTCATCCATCCAAAATCACAAATACGTGGGGAATTCCCTGGTGGTCCAGCGGTCAGGACTCTGTGGTTTCACTGCCGAGGGCCTGGGTTCAGTCCCTGGTCGGGGAGCTGAGATCTTACAAGCTGTGTGGTGTGGCCAAAAAAAAAAAATACAAATACATGATCGCTCCTCTGAGACTGCACTGTGTGGCCACGGGCAGGCCCAAAAGAGGACGTATACAGGAGACGGCTCACTGCAACCTTGCCTGTGATAGGAGACTGCAATCAGCAGACCAAGGCCTCCCTGGGACGGACCACGCTGCCTGAACAAGAGGAGGTGTGTCCTCTGCACGGATGCAAAAGCGCTCTCCTGTGTCTCTTGGGAAAAATAAGTGAGCTTCAGGACAGTGCATATGATTTGCCACTTTGTGTAGCAAAAGGGGTGGAAAATAAGGATTTCTATTTTCATTCTCTTGGCTTTGCAAGGCAAATCTGAAGGGACTTAGGGAAAAGCTACTGAAAGAGTTTATCTGTCAGGTGGGACGTCTGGATGGACAAAGTACGGCTTGGAGACAGACTCTCCAGTCTCCCCTTTCTGTATTGACTGCTGAAAGGAAGAAAGGGCTTCCAATTCAGACCTCACTAAGTATATTCTTATAAGGGGGTAGGGTAGATTTGCCTATATCACACCGGGAGAATAAACAGTCTAACATTTCTGAAATGGGCTATTCTGAAATAGTTCAACATTTCTGAAGTGTGAAGATTCGTCTATGTCACAATGGGAGAATAAGCAGTCCAACAATTCTGAAATTATGCACACAAAAATTTCACTGGAAGGATCTTGGCTGTATGTTGTTCACAGGGGAAAATTACAAATTTTTGAAAGATAGACATGTTAACTAGCCAACCGCAGAGGATGGGCTGAATTAACTGTGGTTGAGTCATAAGATAGAACACTAAAAGCTAATTAAAATAGCATGAAGTGTAGCTGACCCTTGAACAACCAGTGTGGTGGGTGCTATCCCACATCCTGCAATGAAAAATGTGCATATAAATTCATGGTTGATCTTCCTATTCATGGTTCCACATCCGGGGATTCAACAGACCATGTATCTTACAGTACTGTAGTATGTATTTTTTTTTTAATACATGCAGTTCAAATCTGTGCAGTTCAAGAGTCAACTGTGTACATATTAACATGGAAAGTTGGTCATTGAATGAAAAAACAGATTACATATTTGTATGATTTGGTGTAACTGTAAAAATGTAGACAGAGATAAAAATTCTGTAAGAATAATACACCAAAGTGTCATCAGTGGTTAAAGCTACATAGTAGGGCATGATCAATTTAAATTTTTATCTTTTACTTATCTAACTTTTTTAATATTATGAATCAATATTGGAATTAAAGTTAATTTAAAATAATTGCAATATATGTGTATATTTGAAAAGACAGTTTAAAATGCTGGGATCATTACTATATATCCTGTTATAGAAACTGCTTTTTCAGCTTGAGCATTCATTAAATGCTGATGCTGGGAAACTGAAGGCAGGAGGGGAAGGGGACGACAGAGGATGAGATGGTTGGATGGCATCACTGACTCGGTGGACATGAGCTTTTGCGCAAACTCTGGGAGATGGTCAGGGACAGGGAAGTCTGGCGTGTGGCTGGAGTCGGAAAGTCAGACACGACTTAGCAACTGAGCAGAACACATCTTACGGGACTGAGTGGTGGGACTGAAAGATTTTTATGTCTGTTTGTTTTCGTTTTTTCTCATTCGGATCTCCTAATTTTCCTACTGTCAACATTTAGCAATTTATGCAATTAAGAAATAAACAATTTTTAAAAGAAAGAGTTGATGGCTTTCAAAGCTCTTTTTGGGCTGTCTGCACACAATTTATGTGAAAGGAGGCAAGGACACGATAACTCCATGTGGAGAAACAGACACTGAGGTTAGGAGGTTTGCTGGGAGATTCCGGGCCATCAGAGTGAAGCTGAGTCTGGACCCCGGTTTCTAACACATGGCTCATTCTGCCTGCTGTGCACATTCCCAGAGTCTGCCCAGACATCTGGAAGGCTCGGTCTCAGTTCCTGCTCCACTAGGAAAGCGTACAAGGTTGTCTGTGATGCCCAGTAAAAATGCACAAGAGGAAGGGCTCCCCGACACGAGGGAGCATCCCTCAGGCAACGCTTGGTTCAGGGCCCCATGTTAAATTACAATGACATTCTCAGGAATTCTCTTCCCACTTTTCCCTGAATAGGTTTATGACTGCATGTGGGCAGATTCACAAATATTTCTAGAGGAAATGGTTTCCATTAAAAGAAAAGAAAAGGTAATCCCCAGTTACAGATTTTTTTAAAAAATGTTATTAAATGGTAAACTAGTATTTTTACCTCTGGATTTCAATGCCTAGGTGGTTAGCTCAGAGGCACTCGATCGGTCTTGGATGGTTGCCATAAATGAGTGGATAGACGGAAGGATGATTATTTGAGACGCATTAGTTGAAACAGGGAAGGAAGGAAGAAAAAGGAAGGTAGGTAGGCAGGAAAGTTTGGGGAGGCTGCTCGGCTTGGTTGGAGAGATGATTGGAAAATGGCTGGGATGGAAGAAAGATGGTTGGCGCCCGAGCAGGAGGGATGTGATGGAACAATGGGTGGGTGGATGTAGGACAGACTGATGGATGGAAGGAATAGATAAAGCTGAAATTGATACTGAAGTATAACAAGACTCTCATTCAAGTACTGGGGCCTGACATAATTCATAATTCTCTCCTGTGGTGCTGGTTTAGTCGCTCAGTCGTGTCCAACTCTTACAGCCCCCTGGACTGTGGCCCACCAGGCTCCTCTGTCCATGGGATTTCCCAGGCAAGAATACCGGGGTGGGTTGCCATTTCCTCCTCCAGGGATCTTTCTGATCCAAGGATCAAACTCACATCTTCTGCGTTGCAGACGGATTCTTTACCGTTGAACCACCAGGGAAGCACCAGCTCTCTTCTAGGGAAGATGGAGATTTCACAGCTTCGTATGCGAGTCTCTCTAACAGCTGCCAAGGTGGACACAGGGCTCTCCACGGGGACCCACCCTCCTCACAGCTGTAAAACGGCAGAGCGAGTAAGAAGAGGCTGAAAAGAGGACGAGCAAGAGGCAGCATCTTCATTTTAGATGAAGCACTGAACTGAAACCCCCTCGCAGACAATGAACGTCCAAGCTATTAAGAGACTTTGTAAAATACTGGGCATTGAAGATAAAATTGCAGACCACAGAAAGGAACAAAAGAAGAGGACAGGGTCATTAAAACCATTCAGTGGGATGGGACAGGTCACCCCACCGAGGCTGCGGCCAAGGCTAAATTGCAGTGAGTAACACCACCTGCCCTGGTGTTCTTCCTGTCACTCCCCAAAGCTTTTTTCCCATTTTAAGAGTGCCAAAAGGTGTGTTTCTAATTTTACTCCTTTCCAGTTCTTTTTATAGTACTCAAACCTGGGCAAATGTCAGGAATATAAAGACGCGCCATTTTTTTGGAGTGTAAGTCAGCGAGGAGTCGAAGCGTCCTGCATTTCCTGCTCCTTTGCATCACCTGCTGTTTGTGGTGCCGGCTGCACCTGCGTGGTCTTTCGAGCGCACATCTGCCTGCTGACGGCCTGCCAGGCCACTAGCAAAACTGGCGGACAAGGCACATACTCAGGGTTGCTTTTTTTAGATTCTGTCCCTGCAGTGAGAGGCAAAAGCCTCAGGCTTCCTGCAACCCCTCCCAAAGCTTGCACGAGAGCCGGGAGGCGGCGGGGTTCATTCAGACAAGGCCGGTGAGCAGAGGGAAGTTCCAGAGCACCTTTCTGGCCCCGGGTTTGCTTGGTCTTCGTGTTGCCTGTGAAAGAAGCACGCTTTCCTGCAGGCTTGGAATCAAGGTGCAATAGCAGATGCTGCCTGAGCCTGTCTACACCCTTGTCCTTCCCCTTCAGCGATGACAGGGTGGAATTCCCACGGCCAGCACCCTGTCCTGTGGCCCGAAGACTTTCTCTTGACCTGTAGCACCCGCCTTGCAACCACGGCAGCAGGCCGAAGTGCCCAGGAACTGATGCCCCTGGAACAGCCTTCCAACAGGGTGGGACAGGGGGTGGTGTATGAACACCTCGCTCCCTTACCCCCCAGACAGGACACTCAGAGGCACATTCTACACTGGCTTCCAGAGCTTTCTGAGCAGGCATAAGCTTCAGTCACCCGCGGGGGCAACCAGTTTGATATCACACACTTGGCTGTCTTCCCTTTCCTGTCCTGTGTCCCCACGCCCCTGCCAGTGTCTCCTGGGATCATCTTCCAAATAAACCGCTCCATCTGGAGTCTCTGTCTTACGGTCAGACTCAGAGAGATTCCAAAGACGGGCGCCCACCTCAGCCAGTGGGAGGCTGCTGTGGAGGATGCAGGGATCGGTGACCGATTCCCTCCCAAAACCAGCAGTGCGCTCCTTCTGCAGGCTGAGCAGCACAGGGCTTGGAGGCCCTGTGATGTACTTTGGGGTCCTCCTGGCCTCCGGCCTCTGTCCCAGGAGGGGTGAGTTGACGGAGACCCGCAGCCAGAGATGTAAGTAGACAGACACTGCGTGTCGCTGGCACAGTGGAGTCACAGGAGGGCCCCACGTGCTCCTGCCCCATCTGTGAGCGCGCTCCTCGCCTGGCCCTCCTCCCCGTGAGCGGCAGGGGAAGCAGAAGGCTTCTCTGTATCCTGCTCGTTTCCTTTAGATTCAACTTACGCTTTTTGCTCTGAAGTATATTTATTAGTGGATTTTTCAGGGAGGATCTGCTAGGGGTAAACTTCCCACTTTGAGCTTCCCTGGTGGCTTAGTGGGAAAGAGTCCGCCTGCCAGTGCAGGAGACACGGGTTCGATCCCCAAACCGGGAGGATCCCACGTGCTGAGGAGCAGCTAAGCCCGTTCACCACGGCTGCTGAGCCTGCGCTCTGGAGCCGGGAGCCGCGGCTACCGAAGTCCCCACGCCCTGTGGGAGCCTGTGCTTCCAAACAAGAGAAGCCACCGCAGTGAGAAGCCTGCACAGCGATGAAGACCCAGCACAGACAAAAATACATTAAAAAACTACTTTTATAAACTTTCCACTCTTATTTTATTGAAGATGCCTTTATTGTATCCTTGCTCTGAATAACCCTTTGGCTCAATTTTGGAGCCTACCTTGGTACTTACTTTCTGTCGGCATGTGCCTTTTCTTCTGGCTTCTCTTGTTGATGTTGAGAAGGCTGTTTTCGGTTGGGCTGTGGTTGCTTTGTAGGCAAGCCCGTTTGTTTTTTAATCTGTTTTCTTTATCAAGAGAGATTTAATCTCTTTCCCCTCTCTGGTGTTCTGCAATTTCATTTTCATCTGTAGGTGTGCCTTTATTTTTACTTATATTACTCAGGACTCCCTACCAGTTGAGTATGAAGGATCATGTCTTCTGTTAATTCTTTAAAAAACAAACAAACAAACAAAAACAACTCAGCCAGTATCTCTTTGAGGATTGCCACTGTCTCATTCTTTCTCTTCCAGCTTAAAATTCCTATCAAGGATATGACAGCTCATGTTATTCTATCCTTCATGCCTCTTAAGCTTTCTTTAATATTTTCTATCTCCCCTTGGTTCCATCTTCCAATTTACAAACTTTTCCTTTAGCTGTGTCTAAGCTGCTCCTTAACCCTATCCATTGACTGTTTTATTTAAATAATCTTATTTTTCATTTCTACAAGTTCTATTTGGCTCTTCTTTGAATCTATCTGGTCATATTTATCTCCATTTATTACTTGCTCTTCTGTGGTTTATATTTTAAATGCATTACTTTATGCTCTCTGAATATTCTATTACCTCAAACCTACAAAATTTGGTGTGGACACTTAACTCTTGACGACTGTGTTCTTTAGCATTTTATAATTATTCCTCTTTACCATAAGCTTGTCTTCCATAGGGATGATCATGTTTTGTTCTCTGCAAGAATCCTGCGCAAGATGGAACAGAGAAATGTCCCTCCAGAGTGGTGGTGGCGTTGCTATTGCCTGCTGCTTGGGGGGAGCCGGAGCAGCTAAAAGCCGCCACATCGATACAGCCTCCTCGGGTCGTCTTTCCTCAGCTGAGCCTTGGAACCTCTGCTGCGTGCATGGCCCCCCAGACACATTCGTGTGGCGCCTCAGACCACGCTCTGCTGTTAGGTCATATGTCTGTTTCCTCAATTAATCTCTGAACCCCTCAACAGTCATCAAATCTGACGCCGAGCTCATAAACCTCTGCTGACTGACGGAACCTGGAGAAAGAAGTCCTCAGAGCCTTAGCTTTTTTGAATGGGATGTTATCTTTCATCCTCACTTCATAGAACTGGGGGGAGGTAGATCTTCGGGGTCAAAAAGTACTTTAATTCAACCCATAAGATCACTGCATCAAATGGTTGAAAGTGTTAGTCGCTCAGTCATGTCCAGCTCTTTGTGACCCCAGGGACTGCAGCCCACCAGGCTCCTCCCTCCATGGGATTCTCCAGGCAAGAAGCACTGGAGTGGGTTGCCATTCCCTTCTCCAGGGGATCTCCCCCACCCAGGGATCAAACCCGGGTCTCTTGCATTGCAGGTGGGTTCTTTACCATCTGAACCACCAGGGAAGGCCCATATTCCTGGCATAAGAGAATCAACTACAAGACACTCGCCAGGTATGAGGCGCCCGCAGAGGTATGTCGCTGTGCTTCCCACTATGCCTGGTGACGGGGTCACCGTGAGTCACCGTCTGCTTCCCTAGTGCTTTGAGAGGCAGGAAGGGTTTCAGTGGGAAAAGTCCATCATGTGGTAAAACAGGCTCTGAGAGTCACAAACTCTTGAGAGTCGCTTGGACTGCAAGGAGATCAAACCAATCAATCCCAAATGAAACCAACCCTGAATATTCACTGGAAGGACTGATGCTGAAGCTGAAGCTCCTATACTTTGGCCACCTGATGTGAAGAACCAACTCATTGGAAAATACCCTGATGCTGGGAAAGATTGAAGGCAGGAGGAGAAGGAGGAGACAGAGGATGAGATGGTTGGGTGGTTTCACTGACTCAGCGGACATGAATCTGGGCAAACTCCAGGAGATGGCAGAGAACAGCGAATCCTGGCGTCCTGCATCCATGGGGTGCAAAGAGTCATACACAACTGAGCAACTGAACAACAGCAAGAAGTAACAATTTCAGACTTTGCTGAGATCAAGACTGGACCTGAGGTTGATTCCCTCCTAAATCAAATGGCAGCAGCCAAAAGAGCAGTGCGATGGAACGTTCTCTGAAGACAGTGACCCTACATACTGGCGCACGCGTGCAAGACAGTGACCCTACATACTGGCGCACGCGTGCAAGACAGTGACCCTACATACTGGCGCACGCGTGCAAGACAGTGACCCTACATACTGGCGCACGCGTGCAAGACAGTGACCCTACATACTGGCGCACGCGTGCAAGACAGTGACCCTACATACTGGCGCACGCGTGCAAGACAGTGACCCTACATACTGGCGCACGTGTGAACATTCTCTGAAGACAGTGACCCTACATACTGGCGCACGTGTGAACATTCTCTGAAGACAGTGACCCTACATACTGGCGCACGTGTGAACATTCTCTGAAGACAGTGACCCTACATACTGGCGCACGCGTGCAAGACAGTGACCCTACATACTGGCGCACGTGTGAACATTCTCTGAAGACAGTGACCCTACATACTGGCGCACGCGTGCAAGACAGTGACCCTACATACTGGCGCACGTGTGAACATTCTCTGAAGACAGTGACCCTACATACTGGCGCACGCGTGCAAGACAGTGACCCTACATACTGGCGCACGTGTGAACGTTCTCTGAAGACAGTGACCCTACATACTGGCGCACGTGTGAACGTTCTCTGAAGACAGTGACCCTACATACTGGCGCACGTGTGAACGTTCTCTGAAGACAGTGACCCTACATACTGGCGCACGTGTGCAAGCCAGAAGGTGAAAGTGAAGTCGCTCAGTCGTGTTGGACTCTTTGCGACCCTGTGGACTGTAGCCCACCAGGCTCCTCCGTCCATGGGATTCTCCAGGCAAGAACACTGGAGTGGGCTGCCATTTCTTTCTCCAGGGGATCTTCCCGACCCAGGGATCGAACCCAGGTCTCCTGCATTGCAGGCAGACGCTTTAACCTCTGAGCCACCAGGGAAGCCCCTGTGTGAGCCAGAAGCACATGCTAAACAGCAGGCCTGACTGAATTTTGACTGAGTTCCGGTTACAGGTAGGGTTCCATCTGATACTCACACTCCATCTGCAAAATACAAACTACCTCTGAATACCAGAAACTCTTGATAGTGGTAAAGCCATTCTTGGGCAATGCTTGTTCTTCCCTTTTTTTTGGCTTTTGTTCTTTTTTTTAACTCAAGCGTTCTGTGATGGGAAAGGATTGGGACCGCAGTGGTTTTACTGGCTCCTTCCAAAGAGCTGTCTTCCTCTGCCCCCTAGTGGCCTCAGGACAAATTCTAAGACCCTCCACGCTGTCCTCCATCTATTCTTAACTGTTTTTATCATTGCTCATGAAAAAAAGATTTCCTTAATCTTGCTGCAACCTCCAAGTTTCCTACAGTAAAAGTGAAATGAATGGAGGGGCTTTTACTGGAAACTGTGTGCAGTCAGAGGCTTCGTGCTAGAGTTCAGAAGTGATCCCCTCCCTTCCTCTTGCAGGCTGCGTCCCGGCCTCCCATCCTTGGTGTAAACATCTTCCGGGGCAGCCGTTTGCCATCTGGGAAGCCCCTGCTCAACAGTTCCATCTGGTCAGACCTAGCACAACCACCTCTTTCCCAGTGGCGCCGTGCGACCCGGCCCCTCCCACATCAGAGCCAAGCCTGCCCTCGCAGGATGCAGGCACCCCTCGGCCACCCCAGTCTCCGGAGCATCCCAACCAGGACTGGCCCCCTTTGCCTGGACTCCCAGCACCCACATGCCGCCTGTGCTCTGACAGCTCACCAGCGCCCGGGAGACCCAGGGGAACCGGATCCTGGCCCTGAACGCGGTGTTCACGGTGTGGTCCAACCCACACCAGCCAGGTACTCCCGGGGAGCTACAGGCCTCGCAAACACATCATTACTCACGGCGCCACGTCTGCACAAGCTTCTCATCCAGCAGGGCGTGTGGCCGGCTCCTGCTGAGCTTGTCACCCCCGACATCTCCAGCGGCCGGCTCGGCCCGCCCTCACCCAGGCCTCCTCACTCTGGCTTCTTTTTTCCATATAACCGTGGGAACTTTCTGTCCATCCCTGCTTTCTGCCAGGGGACAGGATCCCCGTGTGACCATAAAGGGAGCCTCCATCCTGAAGGACGCTGACCACTGGGGACAGCCCATCCTGATGGCAGAGAGACAGGCCGGCCCAGGGGCCGGGAACCCAGTGCGTGCTCTTGGCCACCACTGGGGACAGCCCATCCTGAGGGCAGAGAGACAGGCCGGCCCAGGGGCCAGGAACCCAGTGCGTGCTCTTGGCCACCACTGGGGACAGCCCATCCTGATGGCAGAGAGACAGGCCGGCCCAGGGGCCGGGAACCCAGTGCGTGCTCTTGGCCACCGCTGGGGACAGCCCATCCTGATGGCAGAGAGACAGGCCGGCCCAGGGGCCGGGAACCCAGTGCGTGCTCTTGGCCACCGCTGGGGACAGCACATCCTGATGGCAGAGAGACAGGCCGGCCCAGGGGCCGGGAACCCAGTGCGTGCTCTTGGCCACCGCTGGGGACAGCCCATCCTGAGGGCAGAGAGACAGGCCGGCCCAGGGGCCGGGAACCCAGTGCGTGCTCTTGGCCACCGCTGGGGACAGCCCATCCTGAGGGCAGAGAGACAGGCCGGCCCAGGGGCCGGGAACCCAGTGCGTGCTCTTGGCCACCACTGGGGACAGCACATCCTGATGGCAGAGAGACAGGCCGGCCCAGGGGCCGGGAACCCAGTGCGTGCTCTTGGCCACCACTGGGGACAGCACATCCTGATGGCAGAGAGACAGGCCGGCCCAGGGGCCGGGAACCCAGTGCGTGCTCTTGGCCCCGACCCTCTCTGCTCAGCAGTGCCAGAGAATCCACCTGACCACACGCTTGGGAGCGCTGAAGGAGGGGAAGCGCATTCCAGAGAGGAGATGGTGTAACCTTGAATGGGCAGCTGAAGGATGCCAGACAGCCTTAGAAACTTTTTCCAGAAAACCACACGGATGTTCGGGAAACTAGCTCTCCAGTTGCCAGCTGGTGGGAACCTCAGTTCATAAATCCACGTGCGTCAGAAATACTGCCTTTCTCTATTCTCCTTAACTCCAATTCTGAATCTCTGTATTGGTTTCCTAGGGTTGCTGTGATAACGTAAACCACTGTGTGGTTGAAACAAGAGAAATGTATTGACACAACACTGTAAATCAACTATACGCCAATTAAAGAAAGATGTATCATTTCACAGCTCTGGAGTTCATGGTGTTCCCTGCATCTCTTTGTCCAAATTTCCCCTCCTGTAAGGACACCAGGCATAATGGATTAGGACCCACCCTGCTGACCTCACTGTAACATGTTTATCTTTATAAAGACCTTATTTCCAAGTAAGGTCACATTCTGAAGTACTACAGGTTAGGACTTCAAAATATCTTTTGAGAGGACACAATTCAACCCTTAAAAATCTCCACCCTGCCAAGTTAACAGGAAACTCAACCTTGACCACCATCAATTACCCCCATATCACACACACCCCCATATCCTCTAGCCCAAGACTGAGCTTCTGATGTTTGGGGCCGGCCCAACGCCCCTGGGAGACACCTCTGTTCCTCTATCTTTCCCGACTGCTGCTGAGTGCCCAAGCTTACTCCGTCTGCAAACCAACGGCCAGCCACGCACGCTTTGCTCGAGGGCTCCAAACTCTTTGTCTTTTGGCAGCTCGGGTGTCCAGGGCGCAGGCAATATGGCCTCCCACACAGGAATCCTTTCAGAGTGTTGCCCCTTCACCAGAGACCTGGGCCATGCCAGCCCTGAGCCTACCAATGGCTTCTCCCCTTCCCTCTGGAAGCCCCTACAGGCAACTCCTCACGCAATTCCAAGGAAACGGAGCTGTTGGCGCTAAGTGGACTTCTCTCCAAATGTCCCCTGAGGAGACGTCACTCAGAGCCTCTCTGGGCACATGAAATGGAGGGAGGGGAACACAGAAGATGAAGAACAAAGCTTGTATATCAACGCGTTACCCCGCCAGGCTTCTAACTGCATGCCCAAGGAATAAGCCACAAGCCAGTTCACTGACCAAAGCCAAGCTGGCTGGCGACCGCAGACCTGAACATGGTCTCGCTCTTTCCTCCACATTCAGCTCCAGGACACCTGCAGGCCCGAGCATATGATGCTGGGACCTGCAGATGACCAAGGATGAGTGGGTTTTTCTGGGGTCCCAAAACTCAAGGTCATCTGCGAGGAGTTGGACACAGAGCCTGGAGCAAGAACCAGAGGAGATACTTTGAGAAGAGATGGGTGTTGAGGGGCCCACTCTCTCTCCTGAAGAAGAAGAGGGGACCATATGTTTGGGCAGGGTCACTATGGTATGATAAGAAATACACGGTATCTCTCAGGGATTGGTTTCAGGGTGCCCCCACTCCCACTGAATACACAGATGTGTGGATGTTTTAGTCCCTTATAGAAAATAGCACAGTATTTGTATATAACCTATGCACATCCTCCTGTATATTTTAAATCATCTCTAGATTACTTCTCATACTCAATGCTATGTTAATACTTGGAGGTGCATGGAAAATTCCAGTTTTGTTTTTGGAACTTTCCAGAACTGTTTTTGATCTATTCAAGTAGATACTTGTTTGTTCATGTTCATAGCAGCATTTTTCACAATAGCCAAAAGATGAAAGCAAACTGTCGTCCATCAGTGGATAAATGGATACACAAAAATGTGGTCTACACATACGATATCATTCAGCCTTGCAAAGAAAGGAAATTCTGATACCTGTTACAACGTAAAGGAACCTTGAGAACATGATGTTAAGTGAAATAAGCCAGACGTGAAAGGACAGACACTGCATAATTCCACTTATTTGAGGGTTGGCATCGTGAGATCGTAGAAAGTGGAAGTTCCCAGGAGACAAGGGGAGATGGGGGTTGTTTTCTTAATGGTGCAGAGTGTGTTTCAGAAGACGGACATGTTCTGGAGGTCTGCTGCACAATGATGTGAATATACTTAGCACTACTGTGCTGTCCACTTAAAAACAGTAAGATGGCGCACTTCATGCCATATGCTTTGCAAAATTTTAAAATTTTTAGTGTTTAAAATTTTAAAAATTTGGATGTGTATGCTAACACTATGAAGCTACTTAATGCCACTTAACTGTATACTTAAAAATGGTTAAAACGATGACACTTTATGTTATGGATATTTTTCCACAATTGAAAAAAAGACTTGTTACAAAGTCGCAGCAGCTAAGACGGTGTGATAAAGCATAAAAACAGGCAAGTAAACTAATGAAACAGCACAGAACGTCCAGACACAGACCTAAACATATATGATCACCTGATTGATGACAGTGGTGACAATGCAGTACAATAAGGAAAGACCAAATTTTAATAAACAGTGTTGGATCTACCGGATAACCATATGGGAGAAAAATGAGCCTTGACACCTAATTCACACTACACACAGAAATCAATTCCAGATGGATTGCAGAACTAAATGTAAAAGATGAAATACTAAATCATCTAGGAAAAAACAGAGAAAAAATCTAAAATGCACTAACTCTAGAAAAAGAGACTGGTCAACTAGACTTAATTGAAATTAGAGACTTTTACTCATCAAAGACAACATTAAGAAGGTGAAAGGGCAAGCCTCAGAGTGTAAAGTGACATAGTACATATACCCAACTAATAAGTTACCTTCAGAATATGTAAAAAGTCCTAGAACTCAACAAGAAAAAGATATGCAACCCAATAGACAAATGAACAAAAGACTTAAATAGTTACTTCACAAAAGAATATAACCAAATGACCAATAAGCACATTGAACACACTAAAAGGTGCTCAACATTAAAATAAAATTGTCTAAGGCTTTCCCTGGTGGCTCAGCCGGCAAAGAATCTGCCTTCAATATGGGAGACCTGGGTTGGGAAGATCCCCTGGAGAAGGGAATGGCTACCTTCTCTCAGTATTCTGGCCTGGAGAATTCCATGGAGAGAGGAGCCTGGCAGGCTCCATGGGGTCACAAACATCACCACAAAATTAAATTGAAAGACAGAGAATACCAAGGGTTGATGAGATTTTGGAACAACTGAATCTTATGTACTGATAATACGAGCATACTTCAGTGTAAATACTCCAGAAAATCAATCATCCATATCTACTAAGTAGAGAATATGCACACCTTATGATCCAGAAATTCCACTCCTAGGTATAAAATTCCATGGAAATTCAGCAAGAATGTTAATAGCAACACTACTCATAACGACTTCAGAGAAGAAACGACTAAAATGCCCACTAACAGTAGAATGAATACATAAACTACAGCATAATTCAAAAAAATGAAATACTATATAGGAATGAAAAAGAACAAACTATGGTTACACATGATATAATGGGTGAATCCCACAATGTTGAACAAAAGAAGGCAGATACAAAAGTGACCCCATTTACATACAGTCCAAACTCAGGGAGAAGTCATCTACAGTGTCTGCACTCAGGAGGGTGAGCCATGCTTCCAGGTCACGGGGTGCAGGTTCAATCCCCGGTCAGTGAACTAAGATTCCGCATGCCTCGTTGCACGGGCAATGTTTTTTAATGCAAAACAGCATGAATGACCATTAGGAAGGGGAATTTGCAATGCCTCCTGATATCCCACATGCATTTATCCTGTGACTCAGGAATCCCACTTCTAGAAATCTATCCCAAAGAGACATTGGAAAGAAAAGCAAAGCAGTGTTTGAGCAAAACACAGTGGCATTATATGTGACAGCAAAACGTAGGAAACAAACCAAACACCCATGCACAGATTGAATTAAACAAGCCGTAAGGAAGATCTCTGAAGTACAGACAGAGAGAGATCTCTGATACACTATTAGGTGAAAAAAAAAAAATCAAGGTGCAGAACAGTATTTGTAACATGCCATCTTTGGGGCTTATCTTAACCGAGAACATTCAGATGTACAAGCTGGATTTAGAAAAGGCAGAGGAATCAGAGATCAAATTGCCAACACTGGTTGGATCATAGAGAAAGCAAGAGGATTCTAAGAAAAATCTACCTCTGTTTCATTGACTTCACTAAAGCCTTGGACTGCGTGGACCACAGCAAACTGTGGAAAATTCTTAAAGAGATGGGAATACAGACATCTTATTTGCCTCCTGAGAAATCTGTATGCAAGTCAAGAAGCAACAGTTAGAACCAGACATGGAACAACAGACTGGTTCCAAATTGAGACAGGAGGACGGCAAGACTGTATATTGTCACCCTGCTCATTTAACCTACATGCAGAGTTCTTGCTGTAGTTCAGTCACCCAGTCGTGTCCGGCTTTTTGCGATCCCATAGACTGCAGCACGCCAGGCCTGATGTATGCAGAGTACATCATGCGAAATGAACAGAAAGCTCCACCCAGAAGCCTCCCACGTTCGCAGTACAGGCTCACCCCCAGGGCCCTGGCTGCACAGACATGTGCTCAGAGCCACGTGAGGCTCTGCAATAGGACATCAGCACAAATGGTTACTGCTCGATGCGTAATTTGATTTAGTTGCTAACTCGTTTCCCATTCCTTGTGATCAACCCCATGGACTGTAGCCCACCAGGCTCTCCTCTGTCCATGGGATTTCCCAGGCAAGAACACTGGAGTGGGTTGCCATTCCCTTCTCCAGGGGATCTTCCTGACCTAGAGATGGAACTCGCATCTCCTGCTTGGCAGGCGGATTTTTACCAGCTGAGCCACCTGCGCTTCCTACTCAGGGCTGATTATTTGTGCAGGATTTTATTACAAAGTCCGGTTCACCAGAAACTGGCACCACACTCAGGCCCTGAGGAGAGGAAAATCCCTGACAGATGGGACTCCAGAGGGGGCCAAACCAGGGGAGGTATGTAGGGTGGGCAACCAAGTCAGCTGAAGCTCTGGTCAACGGTTAACACAAAGCCTCTTCAGGACCTTTGGGGAATCGTCCAAGTGTGTGGTAAGCCGTGATGGAAGGGGGTGTGCTTACCACATGTCCCCAGGGACAGCAAGGAGATCAAACCAGTCAATCCTAAAGGAAATCAACCCTGAATATTCATTGGAAGGACTGATGCTGAAGCTGAAACTCCAAGTACTTTGGCCACCTGATGCAAAGAGCCGACTCATTGGAAAAGACCTGATGCTGGGAAAGATTGAAGGCAGGAGGAGAAGGGGACGACAGAGGATGAGATGGTTGGATGGCATCACTGACTCAATGGACATGAGTTTGAGCAAGCTCCAGGAGTTGGTGATGGACAGGGAAGCCTGGCGTGCTGCAGTCCATGGGGTTGCAAAAGTCAGACACGACTGAGCGACTGAACAACAACGAGCAGGGCTTAAGTGCACAGGCTGGAGGAGGGAGGATGTAAAGAGGGAGGGGCTGCTCCTGGACAAGAAAATGGCCACCCAGGATGGTCCGCTCAGGTGAGTCTGGCTCCAACACTGTTCCTTAGAGTTCAGGTTCACAATATGGTGGCTCTGACAAATTCCAGCAAGAGGAATCAGTTCTTCGAGTGTCAAAAACCTCTCACTGACAGGTGGTCTGGAGGTGGGAAGTCTCTGCACCTGATAACACAGAGACTGGACAAGGTCCAGTTGTAGTTACATCTGTCTTCAGACTTCAACAGTTTGGTAAGATGATAAATATATAAGTGTTCCTTACACTGCAGGGCGCTGTACAAATGATGACACCTCTGCTATTAAGACACCTTGGACTTTTTTAACTTAGTGGAAGAGACTGGTGTAAATAAAATAAAATAAAATAAAATAAAATCCTCATGGTAGGCTCCAAGTTCCAGCCAGCTCTGCCACTTTAGATGTTGATGTTTAATTCAAGCCAGTATGAGATGGGGCCTGAAGGAAGGTGCAGAGAGAGGAAGCAGGGTGGGGAGGAGACCCTGATGAGGGCCCACAGGGCTTCCTGGAGGCGGGAATGGGGCACAATTAACCTCTGGAAAGTCTGCGAGGGGACGCAGTGTTTCCTCACCCCGCTGAGGCTCAAAGATTAACTGGTTTGCCCTGCGGAAGGGCCAGGCCTGAGTTCCAGAAGCGCCAGCTGGATGCCTCACGCACCCTCATTCTGACAGGAAGTCAGAGAGGAGGGGGGCGGTGTTCTCTCTGCAGGGGTCACCTGGCCACAGGGCTGAGCTCACCTCACCAGATCCAAGTACCTCACATCAGCCCCGGGGTCCCCCCAAGGGCGTCCCTGAGGTCTACCGCAGGCAGTGCCCTCTGGGCCCTGCCTGGGGCCCATCTGCCTCCTCTGGGGACACAGGCTGCTCCCACACTGAGCTGGTGCCACTTCCTGGCCATGGTCCGGTCACTGTCCCAACGCTCCCCTCAGGCGCGGAATCCTGTCACTGTCCCCACGCTCCCGTCAGATCAGGGTCCTGTCACTGTCCCCACCCTCTCCTCAGACGCGGGGTCCTGTCACTGTCCCCACCCTCCCCTCAGATCAGGGTCCTGTCACTGTCCCCACCCTCCCCTCAGATCAGGGTCCTGTCACTGTCCCCACCCTCCCCTCAGATCAGGGTCCTGTCACTGTCCCCACCCTCCCCTCAGATCAGGGTCCTGTCACTGTCCCCACCCTCCCCTCAGATCAGGGTCCTGTCACTGTCCCCACCCTCTCCTCAGGCGCGGGGTCCTGTCACTGTCCCCACCCTCTCCTCAGGCACGGGGTCTTGTCACTGTCCCCACCCTCCCCTCAGATCAGGGTCCTGTCACTGTCCCCACCCTCCCCTCAGACACGGGGTCCTGTCACTGTCCCCACGCTCCCCTCAGATCAGGGTCCTGTCACTGTCCCCACGCTCTCCTCAGACACGGGGTCCTGTCACTGTCCCCATGCTCCCCTCAGATCAGGGTCCTGTCACTGTCCCCACCCTCCCCTCAGATCAGGGTCCTGTCACTGTCCCCACCCTCCCCTCAGACACGGGGTCCTGTCACTGTCCCCACGCTCCCCTCAGATCAGGGTCCTGTCACTGTCCCCACCCTCTCCTCAGACACGGGGTCCTGTCACTGTCCCCACCCTCCCCTCAGATCAGGGTCCTGTCACTGTCCCCACCCTCTCCTCAGACGCGGGGTCCTGTCACTGTCCCCACGCTCCCCTCAGATCAGGGTCCTGTCACTGTCCCCACCCTCTCCTCAGACGCGGGGTCCTGTCACTGTCCCCACGCTCCCCTCAGATCAGGGTCCTGTCACTGTCCCCACCCTCTCCTCAGACGCGGGGTCCTGTCACTGTCCCCACCCTCTCCTCAGGCACGGGGTCCTGTCACTGTCCCCACCCTCTCCTCAGGCCCGGGGTCCTGTCACTGTCCCCACCCTCCCCTCAGACACGGGGTCCTGTCACTGTCCCCACGCTCCCCTCAGATCAGGGTCCTGTCACTGTCCCCACCCTCCCCTCAGACACGGGGTCCTGTCACTGTCCCCACCCTCCCCTCAGACACGGGGTCCTGTCACTGTCCCCATGCTCCCCTCAGATCAGGGTCCTGTCACTGTCCCCACGCTCCCCTCAGACACGGGGTCCTGTCACTGTCCCCACCCTCCCCTCAGACATGGGGTCCTGTCACTGACCCCATGCTCTCCTCAGATCAGGGTCCTGTCACTGTCCCCACCCTCCCCTCAGGCGCGGGGTCCTGTCACTGTCCCCATGCTCCCCTCAGATCAGGGTCCTGTCACTGTCCCCACGCTCCCCTCAGATCAGGGTCCTGTCACTGACCCCATGCTCTCCTCAGATCAGGGTCCTGTCACTGTCCCCACGCTCCCCTCAGACACGGGGTCCTGTCACTGTCCCCACGCTCCCCTCAGGCGCGGGGTCCTGTCACTGACCCACCCTCCCCTCAGGCGCGGGGTCCTGTCACTGTCCCCACCCTCCCCTCAGATCAGGGTCCTGTCACTGTCCCCACCCTCTCCTCAGACACGGGGTCCTGTCACTGTCCCCACCCTCCCCTCAGATCAGGGTCCTGTCACTGTCCCCACCCTCCCCTCAGATCAGGGTCCTGTCACTGTCCCCACCCTCCCCTCAGATCAGGGTCCTGTCACTGTCCCCACCCTCTCCTCAGGCGCGGGGTCCTGTCACTGTCCCCACCCTCTCCTCAGGCACGGGGTCTTGTCACTGTCCCCACCCTCCCCTCAGATCAGGGTCCTGTCACTGTCCCCACCCTCCCCTCAGACACGGGGTCCTGTCACTGTCCCCACGCTCCCCTCAGATCAGGGTCCTGTCACTGTCCCCACGCTCTCCTCAGACACGGGGTCCTGTCACTGTCCCCATGCTCCCCTCAGATCAGGGTCCTGTCACTGTCCCCACCCTCCCCTCAGATCAGGGTCCTGTCACTGTCCCCACCCTCCCCTCAGACACGGGGTCCTGTCACTGTCCCCACGCTCCCCTCAGATCAGGGTCCTGTCACTGTCCCCACCCTCTCCTCAGACACGGGGTCCTGTCACTGTCCCCACCCTCCCCTCAGATCAGGGTCCTGTCACTGTCCCCACCCTCTCCTCAGACGCGGGGTCCTGTCACTGTCCCCACGCTCCCCTCAGATCAGGGTCCTGTCACTGTCCCCACCCTCTCCTCAGACGCGGGGTCCTGTCACTGTCCCCACGCTCCCCTCAGATCAGGGTCCTGTCACTGTCCCCACCCTCTCCTCAGACGCGGGGTCCTGTCACTGTCCCCACCCTCTCCTCAGGCACGGGGTCCTGTCACTGTCCCCACCCTCTCCTCAGGCGCGGGGTCCTGTCACTGTCCCCACCCTCCCCTCAGACACGGGGTCCTGTCACTGTCCCCACGCTCCCCTCAGATCAGGGTCCTGTCACTGTCCCCACCCTCCCCTCAGACACGGGGTCCTGTCACTGTCCCCACCCTCCCCTCAGACACGGGGTCCTGTCACTGTCCCCATGCTCCCCTCAGATCAGGGTCCTGTCACTGTCCCCACGCTCCCCTCAGACACGGGGTCCTGTCACTGTCCCCACCCTCCCCTCAGACATGGGGTCCTGTCACTGACCCCATGCTCTCCTCAGATCAGGGTCCTGTCACTGTCCCCACCCTCCCCTCAGGCGCGGGGTCCTGTCACTGTCCCCATGCTCCCCTCAGATCAGGGTCCTGTCACTGTCCCCACGCTCCCCTCAGATCAGGGTCCTGTCACTGACCCCATGCTCTCCTCAGATCAGGGTCCTGTCACTGTCCCCACGCTCCCCTCAGACACGGGGTCCTGTCACTGTCCCCACGCTCCCCTCAGGCGCGGGGTCCTGTCACTGACCCACCCTCCCCTCAGGCGCGGGGTCCTGTCACTGTCCCCACCCTCCCCTCAGATCAGGGTCCTGTCACTGTCCCCACCCTCTCCTCAGACACGGGGTCCTGTCACTGTCCCCACCCTCCCCTCAGATCAGGGTCCTGTCACTGTCCCCACCCTCCCCTCAGATCAGGGTCCTGTCACTGTCCCCACCCTCCCCACAGACACGGGGTCCTGTCACTGTCCCCACGCTCCCCTCAGATCAGGGTCCTGTCACTGTCCCCACCCTCCCCACAGACACGGGGTCCTGTCACTGTCCCCACCCTCCCCTCAGATCAGGGTCCTGTCACTGTCCCCACCCTCCCCTCAGATCAGGGTCCTGTCACTGTCCCCACCCTCCCCTCAGACACGGGGTCCTGTCACTGTCCCCATGCTCACCTCAGATCAGGATCCTGTCAGTGACCCCACGCTCCCCTCAGACACCGGGTCCTGTCACTGTCCCCACCCTCCCCTCAGACACGGGGTCCTGTCACTGTCCCCACGCTCCCCTCAGATCAGGGTCCTGTCACTGTCCCCACCCTCCCCTCAGATCAGGGTCCTGTCACTGTCCCCACCCTCCCCACAGACACGGGGTCCTGTCACTGTCCCCACGCTCCCCTCAGATCAGGGTCCTGTCACTGTCCCCACCCTCCCCTCAGATCAGGATCCTGTCACTGTCCCCACCCTCCCCTCAGATCAGGGTTCTGTCACTGTCCCCACCCTCCCCTCAGACACGGGGTCCTGTCACTGTCCCCATGCTCACCTCAGATCAGGATCCTGTCAGTGACCCCACGCTCCCCTCAGACACCGGGTCCTGTCACTGTCCCCACCCTCCCCTCAGACACGGGGTCCTGTCACTGTCCCCACGCTCCCCTCAGATCAGGGTCCTGTCACTGTCCCCACGCTCCCCTCAGGCACAGGGTCCTGTTACTGTCCCCACCCTCCCCTCAGACATGGGGTCCTGTCACTGTCCCCACTCTCCCCTCAGACGGAGGGTCCTGTCACTGTCCCCACGCTCCCCTCAGACACGGGGATTCTGACAGGAAGCGCCCGTTTACCAGGGGAGAGGCATTGCTTGCACACCAGCTGGCCCTGGGAACTGGCGGCCCTACCAGTCCCCACCTCGAAGGAGTCTCTCAAGGTGAAGCAATCTGTCAGGCCTTGTTCTTCTGTGAGCAATTAGTGTTCTGCTTTTCAGTTGTGCAAAATGGGGTACTTGAGTCCTTGCCTCACCTAGAGCTGGAGAAAGAGCTCTTCATTTCCTCCACTTCTCCTCCCACCACTATGATTCCCCCCCTGGAAGCACAATGGCATCACCTCAGGTGTTTTCAAAAATACTCATGAAGGTCCCACCCCCAGGCCACTTAAATCAGAATTTCTCAGGGTGCGATCCTGGCATCAGTATTCTTTTCTTTTTTTTTTTTAATACTCCCCAAGTACTCTCGTGTGGAGCCAGGGTTGAGACTCACTGCCAAGAAGGGCTTCCCAGGTGGCTCAGTGGTAAAGAATCTGCCTGCTAGGGCAGGAGAACCACAGCGGGGGAAAACACACCAACAGCTCTGATGACCCCATCAGATGCACCGTTCCCAAACCTTTCAGGACTCGTGGAGACGGCCCTTCATTTTCTGGAGTGGCTAGTCTCATGCCCCCAGTCCTGCCTGACCTCAGACCCTCCTGGCACAAGATCCAGCCCCCAGTGCACTGGATCTACTGCAGACGTCAGGTCAACTCTGCCTGTTTCCTGTCCCAGCCTACAGTCTGGTTTCCAGAGCATCAGACCCCAGACAAAGCTGCCCTCACAAAGGGATTTATTCCAGTTGCTTAGAGATATGCAAGGGGGTACCCACCATCAGATGAGAATGAGGGCATGTGTGCCCGTGATCCTGACCTTGGGTGTGGGTTTAGCTTCATAACCTCAGACAGGACACTCATCTCTGAACATACGCACTCAGCTCACTTCATGGTTTTCTCCACATCTGTCTATTGGAAGTGGATTTTGTATTGGAATCATCATCAAAAACAACACACAGGAGGCTAAAGCCTCTTGGGACAAAAGTCTCCCAACAGGTGTTAGAATCCAGTTGTCACTGTCCAATTGTTAAGTTGTGTCTGACTCTTTGCAACCCCATGGACTGCAGCACGCCAGTCTTCCCTGTCCTTCACTATCTCTCCACAGTTTGCTCAAATTCATGTTCATTGAGTCACTTATGCTATTTAACCTATCTCATCCTCTGCCATTCTCTTCTGCCTTCAATCTTTCCCAGCATCAGGGTCTTTTCAGGTGGCCAAGGTATTGGAGTTTCAGCTTCAGCATCAGTCCTTCCAATGAATATTCAGGACTGATTTCCTTTAGGATTGACTGATTTGACCTCCTTGCAGTCCAAGGGACTCTCAAAAGTCTTCTCCAACACCACAGTTCAAAAGCATCAATTCTTCGGTGCTTCAGTCTTCTTTATGGTCCAACTCTCACATCCATACATGACTACTGGAAAAACCATAGCTTTGACTGTACGGACCTTTGTCAACAAAGTGATGTCTCTGCTTTTTAATACACTGTCTAGGTTTGTCATAGCTTTTCTTCCAAAGAGCAAGCATCTTTTAATTTCAAGACTGCAGTCACCATCTGCAGTGATTTTGGAGGTCCCAAAGAAGTCTCTCACTGTTTCCACTATTTCCCCATCTACTTGCCATGAAGTGATGGGACTGGATGCCATGATCTTCGTTTTTTGAATGTTGAGTTTTAAGCCAGTTTTTTTACTCTCCTCTTTCACCTTCATCAAGAGGCTCTTTAGTTCCTCTTCATTTTCTGCCATTAGAGTGCATCCAGTATATTCTATGAAGATTTCAAAACTCAGTTAAAGCCACTCAGGGCAGCATCCATTGTGTGTGTGTGTGTGTGTGAATAAGATTTTGGTAGAACAGTCTGGAATTTGCCCTCAAACAGTAATTCTCCAATTTCTGGAGCATCATCACTGATGATATATTCGGGGGGACAACAAATGGAAGCAGAGCATTCCTCAGTGTGAGCTCACTGCAAAGCCTCAAACGCAAGTCTCCTGAGTCCAGACACTGGTTGTCCCAGCCCTGCACACACCACTGCTATCAGAGAGGGAACCACAACCCTGGCTTGAGTGCCTGCTTCAAGGGAACAAAAGCGGCACAGAGCGCTGGACGTTGCGCTCGAAGCCGTGGGCACGTGGTGGACGCTAATCAAAGCTTTGCCCCTGGGGAGTGCGCTGTGCTGAGCAGCTGCCTGTCCACAGAAATTAATAAGGTGATCCATTTTTATCTTGAAAACTTCAATATTTAACACACATTCTATCGATATTGCCTTTTGTCCCCAGCTCCTGTCTCCAATATTTAATTGCAATGTATTGTAGCTGCAACAAGTTGAATCTATTGAGATTGAAAAATGAGATGCAAAAAAAAAAGTGTAAAAACGTATCCTTTGTGATTAATATTAATCTAGCAAAAGGGCTTTTTTCTTTCTGTAAGGAAGCCTGCCAAGAGCGATAGAAAGTGATTCACGGAGTCAGCAGCTTCAGAGAGGGCAGGAGGAGACATAGCTGGCCCTAGGATTTGGCAAAGAGAAGCGAGTCAAGAGGCTGGCGAGAGGCCCCGGAAACGCATCCTGTGAGACGAAAGGAGGAGTGTGTGCGACCACGGGGCAGTCAGGAGGGCGGGGGCCACGCTGCTGGGGGAGTGAGGGACGCCCCAGCCTCCTAGGACATGACCTCCGCCCCCCCACACCTTGGCTCCCAGCAGGGCCCCTCCCGTTTCCTGGAAGTCAATGTTCCCTTTATGTCAACAACCTCTCCATGACCTAACTACCCTCCACCCGCCAGGCTTCTTTCTGCTTGGGCTGTCTGAGGGGTGACCTCTGGGTGGGAGCCTCCTCACTGAGAGACTGAATCCCCGGCGTCATTCACCTGGGCCCGCTGGCACTTAGCTCACCAGACTAAGAAAGCTCAGGCTAAAAGATGCTGTCAAAACAAAACCTCCCTCGACTTTCTGCAGCCATCATGGCCTGGAATTATCTCAAGCATTCTGTAAGCCCGTCTTGACCTTCAAAACAAGTCGCAGTGAAGGAGGAGGAAGTCATTTACATGTCCACTTGGACATCTGGTTGTGTCACTGCCGCCTGTGGGCCTGGTACTATTGGTCGCACTGGGGACACTTAGCAACCACAGGTGAGTTTCCACTCCCATGAAGCTTCCAGTATAAGGAAGGAATGCTGCACAAAGAATAAACAAGCTCGTGTCAGTATTGACAAAGAATATGCAGAAATCAAAATGCAGTCATGTAGTACAGGGTGATTTTGAAGGGGTCACCTTAGGTTGAGTGGTCAAGGAGACCCTTCTGAGGAGGTGACATCTGAGCCAGGATCAGATCTGGCTGATGGAGGCGGACAGAAGGAGGCAGAGATGAGACCATCTAAGGAAGCTGAAGTCATCAAGGCTGTGGTCCTGACACAGGAACAGAAACACAGATCAATGGAGCAGGAGACAAAGTCCAGAGAAAAACTCCAGCACCTACGGTCACCTAACCTATAACAAAGGAGCAGAAATGTACAAGAGAGAAAAGACAGTCTCTTTAATAAGTGGTGCTGGGAAAACTGGACAGCTACATGTAAAAGAATGAAATTAGAACACTCCCTAACACACAAAAATACACTCAAAATGGTTTAAAGACGCAAACACAAGGCTGGACACTATAAAATTCCTAGAGGAAAACACAGGTAGAAACTATGACATAAATTGCAGCAAGATCTTTTTTGATTGACTTCCTAGACTAATAAAAAATTAAAAAAAATAAACAAATGGGATCGAGTTAAACTTAAAAGCTTTTACCTTGCAAAGGAAATCATAAACAAGATAAAAAGACAACCTTCAGAATGGGAGCAAAATATTTGCAAATGAAATAACTGACAAAGGATTGATCTCCAAAATATATAAACAGGTCATGCAGCTCAACATTAAAAAAAAAAAACCATCAAAAAACATGTAGCAGAAATGTCAAAAAAGACATTTCTCTAAAGGAGACATACAGATCTCCTGACACACACATGAAAAGATGCTCAACATCACTAATTATTAGAGAAATGCAAATCAAAACTACAATGAGGTATCACCTCACACTGGTCAGAATGGCCATCATCAAAAAATCTACAAACAATAAATGCTGGAGAGGGTGTGGAGAAAAGGGAACCCTCTTGCAGTTAGTGGGAATGTAAACTGATAGTTACCATGGAGAACAGTTGGAGTTTGCTTTAAAAACTAAAGTGAAAGTATTAGTTACTCAGTCATGTCAGACTCTTTGCGACCCCATGGACTGTATACCCACCAGGCTCCTCTGTCCATGGGATTCTCCAGGCAAGAATACTGCAGTGGGTTGCCATTTCTTTCTCCAAGGGATCTTCCCAACCCAGGGATCGAACCCAAACGCGGGTCTCCTTCGTTGCAGGTGGACTCTTCACCGTCTGAGCCCCCAGGGAAGCTATTAATACATACATGTAACCAATGGTGAAGACAGGCTCACCCACGAAATGGTTAAACAATGGCGATAAGAGACCGTCTGGGGACCAGTCAGGCGGCTCTGACGCCTCCAGGCAGTGACCTGACCTGCCGCTGATCACTGGAACCATCTGAGCCCGTGCTTCCTGCGGAGACAAGGATTGTAACAGTCTTCACCTCCTAGAGCTGCCGTCAAGATCAAGCCAACCACTAAGGTAAAGCAGCGTCCAACACTTCTTTAAAGCAGGGTATGATTTTTTTTTTTAAAGATTTTTTTGATGTGGACCATTTTTAAAGTCTTTATTGAGTTTGTTACAATATTGCTTCTGTTGATTCTGTTTTATGTGTTGTTCTATTGGCCGGGATTTCAGCCTCGAGGCTTGTGGGATCTTAGCTCTTCAACCAGGGATCGAACCCTCATCCCCTGCACTGGAAGGTGAAGCCTCCCCTGGCGTCCCAGGGGAGTCCCGCCGTATATGAATCTTAACTCTCACAGCTTTCAGAAATGCAAACAAACAAGGTAAGTTCTGGTATTTTCCTTCCATATCCAGCGGTTCCTCTGTGCATCGAGGGCTGAACACATGCTCCTGGGAGACCACGCTGTCCTCCAGGCCCCTCCCTGGCCGGGGAGGCTTCATGCTGGTGGTGCTGGGCCCCCCTGGGGCCGGCTTTGTGCGCACATCATCAGCCCGGGCCCAGAGCAGGTCCTCGAGGAGTCTGATTGAATCAGGCCACGTCCATTTCATGTGCTGGGATGAGTCCTGCTTCCTGAGAAAACCCTGAAGGGTGCCTGTTCCAATTTGTCTCCGCTCGGGAAGAACGTCATGAAAGCAGTGAGCTGCCCACGGAGGCGACCATGGCGGAGATTCATTAAAGGCGTAAGTCAGCTCATTATCCAGACTGTGGTTTCCACTTGGTTTTGGAAGAATTTACTTGATATTGATTGATTATGGAGGATGTGAAATGGCTTGTCCTGGGCTAAACAAGCAATTTAAAATAGAGATACAGGGAAAAAACCTAACCACAGCCGGTCGTCTGTTCCCAGGCCGTTAATAAACACACCCTGGACAGGAGACCCCGAAGGGGGTGGCCGACCAGCACAGGGGCTCGACGTTAAGCTGAGCCACAGGAAACGCCTAGTCCACACAACAGCTCCGAACGGTTGCACGTCCGACCTGTGCCCGCCTGGCATGGAGTGCCCGCAGCAGGACTCAAACCGGGAGGACCCCTCCCACGGACAGGAAGGGTCCCTCCGCAGGCCAGTGACACCACCGCGCCCCACGCCTCCCGCAGCTCCTGCCAAGACTGAACGAACACAAGTCATGCTCCTCAGTCCAGGGAGGAAGCGAACATTTTGTTGCACGGCAGACATTTTGAAACTCAAAGCTCCTTCTGGCTGTGATGGGTCAGAGGGGCCGCCAGGGCCCTGCGTTTCTCTGTGCCAGCCTGCGGTGGAACCGCGGGCGGGCGGACGAATCCGCGGAGGCCCGCGGACGAATCCACGGAGGCCCGCGGACGAATCCACGGAGGCCCACGTCCGGAGCCGCCCGGCGGCAGGTTCCGCCGCGTCGCGCCTGTGGAGGGGCCCATCTGAGGCCCGCGGGGTTCGTGGGGCCCGAGGCCAGGGAGGGGGGTCCCGGGGGCGTGTGGGCGGGGGCGGGGCCGGGGGTGAGCCCCCCCAGGGAGGAGCCTGGGGGGAGTGCGAGGAGCACGGAGCCTGGCTCTGAAGATCCGGCGGAGGAGCCTGCGAAACGGGGCAGAGAGGCGGCCGAAGACGGAGCCGGGGGGCCGGGGCCGGCGCGGAGGCTGAACAAGGGAAGCGCAGCCGCGCAGACGCTGGTCCCTGTCTTGGAAGTGGCCCCGGCCCTCAGGGCGGCAAGAGGCGGCAGGCGCAGCAGCCGAGGCCGGGCTGGAGGGCACGGAGGGGCTGGAGGCCGCGGCGGCCCAGGGCGCCGCAGGGATGGACCGCTGATGCTCGTTCTGGCCCAGGTGGACGGTGGCGGGTGGACTGAGCTCAGGGACGGAGCCTGGAGACCCTGAGGGTGCTTCTAGCGGAAGCCTGGCTGAAGTGCCAAGTCAGTGATTTCCAGCGGAGGCCAAGGCGCACGTCCAGCCTGGGGTGGGGGTGCCGACCACTGAGGGCTTGCTCCAAGCCCTCCAGGATGTGCAGAGCCCCCGCCTCCTACTGGGTGAAGCTCCTCCTGAGTGTGCAGACTTTTTTTGTCAACAGATGGGCATGTGTATCTCCGTCGCGAGGACAGGCTGCAGGAGGATTGCCCTGGGGCCGGTGAGCTCCCCAAGTGGGGACACAGAGCTGCTCAGGTGAAACTCCGCCAGCTGGAGAAAAACAGACGCGGTCTTGCTGGTGTTCCGTGAACAAGGGGACGTGGGTCCTTCTGCTTTCTGCCCGAGAGCCGAGTCTTCAGAGCTCTGCGGGTGCAGGCCCAGCGTCCATCTGCCCCACGCCTGCACCCTCGGCGCCCGGCCCGCGAGGAGGGGGAGGCGCTGTGCCCGGCGGCCACGAGGGTGGAGCCGTCGGGGGCTTCAGCTCTGCGGGAAGGAAGGAAGGAAGGCAGGCAGGCAGGCAGGCGAGCAGGGTGTTGATGAGAAGCCGCTGATGGTGCGTGGGCCTCCTTTGTGGCCTAGAGGTGGGAAGTCAGCGGTCATCCCACGGGATCCAGGGCAGGAACGCCTGATGGTGGACGGAGAAGCTTGGCACAGGGCGGGGCTGAGAGAGCTCCAAGCTGGGGGTGCACTCAGACCAGGAGCAAGTCTTTGCCCTGACCCCCCACCTGCCCCTGCATTCTACGCATCTAATACATCTTTCAAAATGTGGTTTATTCCTCACCGCTGTGGTCCTCTCCCTGCGCTCTGGCCCCCCTGGGGCTTCTGCTCAGAGTGAAGCTCAGCCTCTGCCTGTAGGCGCTCGGCAGTTTACGAAGCAGGTCTGTTTGGAGCTCCAGCAAGAAAGCACAGAAGCCCATCTGCAGACGCTTTGGACTCTGCTCAGGGATGCGCACTGGGCCGGCTCCCGAGTCATTTTCTCGGGTCATTCCGGCTACAAGGTGCGCAGCCCGGCTTCCGGTATCGAGAGGGCTGCTACGCAGGCCACGCTGGCGGGCTCGGGCCGCCTGCCCACTGCCTTTTCCTCCCCCAGTACACAGCATCTCATCCTTCAGAGCATGTATTGACAACGGAAAAGGAGAAAAAAGCCAAAACCCCACAGGTTACAATCCAAGGAACGCCATGGGTTTTTTTTGGCTGAGACACCCAGCATGCGGGACCTTACTTCCCCGCATTCGCCCCCTGCAGTGGACACACAGAACCCTGACCATGGGACTGCCAGGCTAGTGCTGTGATGAGACTTTTCAATTTGAAAAGCAGAGGACTTGTAAAAATGTTAAAAGGAAGACTGTACACAAATGATACGCAGACAGCATTGTCATACATGCTTAATGAGGTTTCTAGGGGAGAAAGTCCTGTGGCTTTACCTGGGACAGAGGGTGGTTTCATCTCCCGAGGAAAAAGTGTGAATGACTGTGCTTAGGGTGCCCGGGGCGGGACCCTTCTCAGTGAGCCATCGTAAGCCTACTGAAATGCTCTAGGGAAAGGAGTGTTTGAAGAGCTCTTAAGATGTATTGACCATCAGACAGACAAGAGACTTCATTCTGTGTGCAGTTTATTCCTGGCTGGCACGGCAGCCTCTTCTACGTGTAACACTGACTCAAGAACCTCCAAATGTTAACTGCAAAGCAGTTTTTCTAAAGACGCAGAAAAGCAAATGACCTGTAAACGAGTGCAGGAAAAGACAACAGTTGGAGGTGCCCCATTTGGGAAATGATCCGAGCTGCCATTTCAACTTCCCTGCAATAGATAAGAACACAAATTAGGGGCAAGTTCAGTTTATTGGAATAAGACCACAGTAATGACTAGAAAGTACTTGAAATTCAGTCTGAAGCCAGTTTTACTTCCGTGGCTTTAGAAAAAGAGAGGAATCACAATGGGAGCAGCTCTAGCCACAGGCAGATGGAGAGGATTCTCCAGGTTCTGCCGTTCCTGTTTGAACAGAATAGAGCATTGTGTTTCTGATCTAGAAGAAAATGAAAGCATAATGAACTGGAACCCAACAAAAGCAACGCTTGTGTCTGTGTCCTTAACCCAGGGCAGGGTGCAGTGTGGCTTTCTATGCGACCGCACGGCCAGGAGACGGAAAGCGGCCTGGGACCCCCTTGGCCCCCGTTCTGCCGTTGAAGGTGCAGCTTCAGTCCTCTGGAAGGCAGTGGCCAACACACAGGGCCCAAACTCACCCTCAACTGGTTGAGACCACGACTGCAGGGTGTCAGACGGCCACTTGGGCACCCCAGCCCCCTGCATTCATGGGCCCCGGGTGGGGGGCCCAGGGCTGAGCACGCGGTGGTCCCCTGTGCTTCCTGAACGTGTGGCGTGAACGGACGTGGAGAACCGGGCAGTGAGATGGTTGAGGAGCGCGCTTCCTGTCATCGCCCAGAGCTTTGTCTGCTCGCTGGAGTTCCCTGCTTTGTTAGTGATCAGGGCAGTGGATTTGCCAAGCCGAGTCTGAACGTGGCTGCAGTTCTGGTCAAGCTTGGGTAGGGGCAGCCTTGAGAGCAACCTTCTGCGTCTGCAGTGGCAGGAGTCAGTTCACGGCAGGTCGACAGCAACAATGAGATAAGCTGAGTGTAGATTCATGTGCCCAAAATGCCTTTTGGGGGATAAGTTGAAAGAAAATGAAATTCAGTGGCAGGAAATGAGAAAACCTGCCTTTTGTACCATTACCACATCCCTCCCTCCTGTAACAGTTCCAACAGATATTTCTCCAGTTTTATTTTTCTCTAGGAAAGTTTAATTTAAAAAAGCATTTTTGCTGTGTCCCCAATTATGTTCTCTCTGACCACCCTTAGGTGTTCGTTTACAACAAGACAACGCTTCCACTTACATAAGGTGGTACTATCTATCTACAGATTACCTGATTTGACCATGGGGAGATAGGGAGGGCAGATAACATAACCCTCACCCTTTACAAAAATTCTATTTCCTGACGTGTCCATGGGAATCCAAAATGCCTTCTGATGAGGTTCGCATGGGAATTGTTCTTATCTCTCTACTGGGCAGTGTCAGCAATGAGCTCACTCTCAGGTACAGTCCTATTAGATCCAAAGTGTTTACAGTTTTTATTTATTTTTCACCATTTAAGTGAAAGTCGCTCAGTTGTGTCCAACGCTCTGCGACCCATGGATTACACAGTCCATGGAATTCTCCAGGCCAGAATGCTGGAGTGGGTAGCCGTTCCCTTCTCCAGGGGATCTTCCCAACCCAGGGATCGAACCCAGGTCTCCTGCACTGCAGGTGGATTCTTTACCAGCTGAGCCACCAGGGAAGCCCTTTCTCCACCATGAGGAACAGAGGATTAGATGGATGCTGGAGACTGACTTCCTGTCTCCCAGGTTAATTCCTGTTATACCTCTTGATATGCCTGCATGTTGGTTTCCCAGAAAAAAGTGCTCATCACAGGAACCAGTCGTCAACCTTCCACCTTTCAGAGCAGAACTCCGTGGGGAACAGCAACGTGGCTTAACGTGGCTTCGCTGACTACGCCACAGTGCTTGGGAGTGCTTTCTGTCTCAGGTCTAGGAGGGACCCCAACTCTTTCTTCTGGAAGAGTGAAAGACGGAGAAAGAAGGGAGGCATGCCCATTTCCATCCAAGTCTAGTCTCACCAGCAGGTGGCGCTGCAACAAAGCCGTCGAGAGAAGCCGGGTCTGATGGCTGGGTGTCAGGGTGCCTGTGCCTTTGGGGAAGCCACGGCGGGCACACCCGATGCCGAGCCCACACCCGCGACTCCCGGGATCCTCAGTGGGGGCTCTGAGTGTGTCAGCAAGGCCCCGGCCTCGCTGGAGCTCCGCGATCCTTTCCCATTTTCTGGCCTTCCCAGAGGAAGGAGGGAGTCGGGGGGCAGGGGGAGTCCGTGTCCCTCACACTCATCCTGGAGATCCCGTGGCTTTGGGGAATCTCCAAATACTAAGTGCTTTCCAGCTTTATGAGCAGCTCTACATACGTATTACATGCTGCCTGGGTGAGCTTCCCTGGTGGCTCAGAGGGTAAAGAATCTGCCTGCAATGCAGGAGACCCGGGTTTGATCCCTGGGTCGGGAAGATCCCCTGGAGGAGGGCATGGCACCCACTCCAGTATTCTTGCCTGGAGAATCCCATGGACAGAGGAGCCCGGGGGGCTTCAGTTCATGGGGTCGCAGAGTTGGGCACGACTGAGTGACTTCACTTTCACCTCAGTGGGCCGCAGTGAAGGCCCCTCAGGCGGCTCCCGGGGAAGGGCAAGGAGGCCGAACAGGACCCCTGGGCCCACTGGCCTCTTTTACTCACTCACTATTGGCCCCACACTCCCCAAGGGCAAAGTCTTGTCCTTCATCTCCAGAGTCTTACGTGTGGCGAGTGGACAGCGGGACTTGCTGGGATAATGAACTAGAAGCAAGTGCGCCCTGAGCTGCCGGTCTTGGGGAAACAGCCACAACATGCCTGCGCCCCGTCTCCCCGTCAGTCGCAGAGGTCGGGGCATGGCTTCGCTGGTCCCAGTGGCCGCCTCTGGCACAAGCAGCTGCCAGGGACCCTCTGTGGACCCCCAGGTCATGCTGCCTCTGCTGGCCCTGCTCGGGGCGGAAGTGTGGGCTCCTCTGGAGGTGAGCTGTGGAAGAATGGGGTCCACACGGCCTGTCTGGGGCAGGGGCCACACAAGGCGACCGATGAGCCCTGCCCGCAGGGGGTTCCAGGACTAAGGAGTCAGAGAGCGGACGGGAACTTCCGGAGGGACTGATGCAGGAGGTGAGAATGCTGAGCCTCCCGGTCTGCTCAAATCTGCCCGGAGCAGCAGGAAGATGGGCGGGCCAGATGCTGGTGAGCGGGCGGGGCGCGGGGTCCCGAGCCGGCCTTGCTCCCGGTCTAAAGCGGAGCCCCGCCTGCGTTTCAGCAGTCTCCGCTCTCAGTCACTGACCCCTTGTGGGGCTGGGCGTGTGCCAAGTCAACTCACTTCAGTCATGTCTGACTCTTTGTGACCCATGGGCTGTAGCCCGCCAGGCTCTTCTGTCCATGGGATTCTCCAGGCAAGAATACTGGAGTGGGGTGCCATGCCCTCCTCCAGGGGATCTTCCCCACCCAGCGATGGAGCCCATGTCTCTATGTCTCCTGCACGGCAGGCGGGTTCTTAACCACAAGCGCCACCTGGGAAGCCACACTTAGAGGCTGAGATGAGCTCAGTCTTCTTCCACCGTCGTAGGGGTTTGCACAGTGTACAAGTAGCCCGACATGGAGTGAAGAATGGGCATCACCAAGACAAGGAGGGGTCCACTCATCTGGCCACCTAGAGAGGGGACGGACAGCCTGTTACTGAATCTACAAGAGAGACTAGTTGCTGTGTTCTGTTACTAAACCTGCCAGGTACCCCTCTGGAAGGCAGAACTGAAGAAGGGAAACCATTCTATCTGCAAACCTGGTCCACATGAGATATAGCGAAGATCTACAGCATCTCTAACACATGGGTCACAGATGCAGAGTGAGACGCTGCCATTTGTAAGTGGGGCCAGGAAGCCAACAGGAGCGTGGGACCCCCTAGAGGACCCCACTGCACGCACACTGTTCTTGCGAGGGGTGCAGAGTGAGGCAGTCAGCTCTGGACTTTCACTCTGTATGTGCACTGTTAATTATACTCCAATGTAAAAAAGAACTATATCCAATTAAAAAAAAAGTCAACTAACTGGTTCACATGATTGAGGGGCCTCTGAGAGAAAGGGAAACAGACTTGGTTTTGTGGGATTTTCCTGGGATCTCCTCTATGCAACCTTATCTATTCCCCTTTTAATATCTATATGTTACACAGTAACAACCGGAAATAGAAATGCTGTAAACCAGCTACACATATTGTTAACTACAGGGTGGATTTCACTACCTTCATTCAAGGTACTTTAACCTGTTGGGTTATTTTTTCTTCAAAAGAAAAAAAAATCAAAGACAGAAGCACCAGATAACCCCAAAGTTACATGCATTCATTCCAAACCCAAGCTGGGCGTGATCATCTGCAAGACACACCTGGCTCCCCAGACAAAAGCAGATGGGTCCGGGACTTGTAAATTTTATATTTATTATACCAAAATTATGACATGTTCATTTGTGCATTCTGCTTTAATATAACTCTCGGTATGTAAAGGATCTAACTGAATGCTTACACAATCATGCTGATTGTGGCAGCAGTAAGGAACACAGTTAAAAAGTGTCTGCAAAAGGAAGGGGCTGGGCGGGAACAGGAGGAGGAGGAGGAGTGGGTCAGCGGCCCCTGGGGGCAGGTCCCTTCCAGTGCCCTCAGCAGGGCTCAGGCGCATCAGTGGGAGACCCTGTGGGCGCGCGGGGGGGGGGGGGGACACCAGGAATCAGCTGTTCAGTCTGTGTCCCTTACGCCAAAGCTACGAAATTCTGAAGCATCACTATACAACATGGAGCTATTTACAATAGAAATTTCTCAATCAACGGTTCTCTCAGAGAAAATTAGTGAATCCCAGTGACTTCAGTCACCTGACAGAGTAAAACAACTCCTAGGAGTTAGTCTCCATATTCTACAAATGTCTATCATTTTCAAGACAAAAAAAAAAAAAAAAAAAAAAAGAAAACGTCTTCCCCCCACAAATAATTACATTATTATTAAATCATTTAAGCACTGGCAACCTGCCCTGCCTTCCACACAAACAGAACAACAAAAAAGCCATTTTAAAAAACATTACATTAACTGTTTCTCTGTAATATATTAAACCTTTTGTTCTTCGTCTTTACACATCTGATATGTTAGGGGAAGAGGTTAACAAATTGAAATCATACGGGTAAAGCATCACTAGAAGAAAAGTGGTAATTATTTTTTTAAACGGCCAACAGAAGGGGGGCCTGCAGGCAGCGGAGCCGTCTGGAGCCGGCGGGCGGCCCTGGTCTGCGGGGCCCGGGGCGGGTCAGAGCGGAGTGTCGCAGCAGCAGTCCGCGGGCTCCGCCGGGCCCGGGCGTGGCGGCGCAGGAGGCGGCGCGGGAGGCCGCTGCTTCATCATCTCCTTCACCTCCTCCTCCAGCTCCGGGGGGATGATGAACTGGTCGTCCGGGTCGGGCTGCGCCGGGGCCGCAAAGTATCCGCCCGGCCTACGCAGTGGTGCGTCGGTGGCCACCTCGATCACGTTGTGGCTGCGCTCCTGGGGGGCCACGGAGCCGTTTCCCCGCCGGCGCCCCATGGTCCCCGCGGCCCCATCCGCGCGCCGCGCCGCGCACAGCTCGTCCTCCGCGGTGCCCGCGCCCTCGTCGGCAGCCTCGGGCGGTGGGCCGGGCGCGGGCAGCCGCCGGCGCTCCCCGTCCCTGGCGCGGCCACAGTGGATGTCCACCGCCACCTCCACGCGGCTGCCGTTGCTGAACACGCCCTCGATGGGCTCCTCATCGTCGCTGTCCAGCCCGTTGTCCGAGAAGGCGCTGGAGAAGGTGGCGCTGGACAGCTGCCGCTGGAAGGCGCCGGGCGTGCTGCCGGGGTGCAGCGCGCAGCGGGGCTCGCAGGGGCCGGCGGGGCTGCCCTCGCCCAGCACGCCTGGTGGCGGCGGCTCGTCGGAGGCCGTGGAGCCCACCTCGCTGCTCATCTCCGACGTGGACAGCTCGCTGCTCATCTCGGAGGCCAGGCCGCTGCTAGAGGATGGCGCACCCAGCCCGTCAGCCGGCCGCTCCCGGGCGGCCGCACCAGAGGCCGGCGTGAAGACACCGGGGCTGGGTGGCGGTAGGGAGGCGGCCGCGGCCAGCTCGCAGCAGCAGAAGCTGTCCTCGGGAACGCTGAGCTGCACGACCACCGCGCTCACGCTCTCGCGGCAGCCGTAGCTCTGCGCCAGGGTGCAGAGCTTCTTGGCCGCGGCCAGCGCATCAGGCACGCTGCGCGCAGCGCCCACGGCCTCCTCCACGGACAGGCTGTCCCAAAGCCCCTTGCTGCCCAGGATGAAGAACTCGTCCTGCGGGCTCAAGGCCACGGACTGCACGTGTGGGCGGGGCACCACGCTGGGGTGCAAGAAGGTGTAGCCCAGGATGCGCGTGGACTCGGTCACTCCGTTCACTTTGCCGTCCTGGAAAGAGAGGGGTTGCCAAGCAGACGTTACGACCGAGAGTTGGGGGGCGGGGCTCCTGCATGGGGGAAGCTCCCCTGCAGGCCTGTCCACCTCCTCTGAGGGGCTCCCAGCCACCTGTCATCAGAACCCAGGGCAGAAGCCCGCGGCAGGCAGGGAGCAGGAGGGACCGTGAAAGCGCTTCATGCATTCCCTGTGTTGGGACCTGTCTGCTCCAAAGTACACAGTCACCTGGCTGAGTCAGCAACAGGGGCTGATCAGCATCTCTGGGAATGCACAGGGGTCCAGGGAGGAAGGGCCTGCTGAGCCAGCCGTGGGTGGCAGACGCTCCCAGGCAGGTGCAATTCAGCGTGATGGCCCCCATCTCAGACCGCTGCCCACAGCCCAGCAACCAGCAGGCGTAGCGCTGGAAGGTTCAGAAGTGAGCAGTTTTAAACTTGAGGCTGAAACAAACTGCTGGGGAAACCGCGGTGAGACTGGGTGGGGAGGAGTGAGGTGTTTGGAGAGGCAGACATGTATTCCACGAGAAAGGCGGCTCCTGTAACCCCTGAGCTGACTTTCCTGGCAGCAAATGCAGACGATGACACCTCCTGCTTCAGTCCAGCTGGGTTCCCACCATCTGAACTGTGAACTAAAACTTCACAGTTTGCCAGTGAAAAGCTTTTACTCCGAGGCTGGAGCGAGGAGCCCATGATGTACCTGCTTGGTTCTTTATTCTTCAAGTTCTTCAGTGGAAATGGTTAATCTCCGCACCGTGTACTGTTGAGCACGGAATTCAATACACAGGTAATAATCTAACACACTCCCATCTGAGACTCCCTACATGGTATCTAGTGTCCACCTTAGTCCTCTCTGCTCTTAGAACGGGAAGGGGACTGGACTCGACAGGCAGACTCCTTTCCCAGGCTCCCACGGGAGATCTTCCTCATGGCCCTGGTCGGAGCCGTCCTGGAGTCAGTCTGTCTCTGCCGACTGCAGACCTCCACCATGGTCCACCTGCGCGTCACACGGCTCCTCAGGCTTTATCGACGAGATGAGGCTGGACACCTCCTGTGGGTAGATGTGCGTCTACACGGGAATCACGTCGACAGCACCCACCCGTTTCCGGCACACGGAGGTGACCCACACTGCAGGATGAATGTGTGAACGGAGCCCGGCTCTTCCAGCCCATTCTGGAGGCTGTGCCGCAGCCCGACGGCTTTTCTCAGCAGCAGCACTCGGACCTTCCGGGCCACAGACTGTGCTGTGGGGCCGCCCTGCACGTGGGGGGCTCAGAGGGGCCAGCCCGCACCGTGGGAGGCTCAGAGGGGCCGCCCTGCACCGTGGGGGGCTCAGAGGGGCCGGCCCGCACCGTGGGGGGCTCAGAGGGGCCGATCCGCACCGTGGGAGGCTCAGAGGGGCCGGCCTGCACCGTGGGGGGCTCAGGTGGGCTGATCCGCACAGTGGGAGGCTCAGAGGGGCCGGCCCGCACCGTGGGAGGCTCAGAGGGGCCGGCCCGCACTGTGGGGGGCTCAGAGGGCCGGCCCACACCGTGGGAGGCTCAGAGGGGCTGGTCCGCACCGTGGGGGGCTCAGAGGGGCTGGCCCGCACCGTGGGAGACTCAGAGGGGCCGGCCCGCACCGTGGGGGGCTCAGAGGGGCCGATCCGCACCGTGGGAGGCTCAGAGGGGCCGGCCCGCACCGTGGGAGACTCAGAGGGCCGGCCCGCACCGTGGGAGGCTCAGAGGGGCCGATCCGCACCGTGGGGGGCTCAGAGGGGCCGGCCCGCACCGTGGGAGACTCAGAGGGGCCGGCCCGCACCGTGGGAGACTCAGAGGGGCCGGCCCGCACCGTGGGAGACTCAGAGGGCCGGCCCGCACCGTGGGAGGCTCAGAGGGGCTGGCCCGCACCGTGGGAGACTCAGAGGGCCGGCCCGCACCGTGGGAGGCTCAGAGGGGCCGATCCGCACCGTGGGGGGCTCAGAGGGGCCGGCCCGCACCGTGGGGGGCTCAGAGGGGCCGGCCCGCACCGTGGGAGGCTCAGAGGGGCCGGCCCGCACCGTGGGAGGCTCAGAGGGGCCGGTCCGCACCGTGGGGGGCTCAGAGGGGCCGGCCCGCACCGTGGGGGGCTCAGAGGGGCCGGCCCGCACCGTGGGGGGCTCAGCAGCGTCCCTGGCTTCTACCTGGGCTTCCCTGGTGGCTCAGACGGTAAAGAATCCGCCTGCAATGCGGGGAGAAACCAGGGTTCGATCCCTGGGTCGGGAAGACCCCCTGGACAAGGAAACGGCAACCCACTCCTGGAGAATCCGTGAGACAGAGAGGCCTGGCGGGCTACAGTCCATGGGGTCACAGACAGTCAGACGTGACTGAGTGACTATCACGCACGCACATCTACGGGCTTCTACAGGCTAGGTGCCAAAAGCACGCACTCTCCACCCCAGCTGTGACAACAAAAATGTCCTCGGACATTACCAAGTGCCTATGGTGTTGACCGGGGAATGGCCCCTGGTTGAGAATCCCTCACCGCCTTGTTCGAGTGCAGCAGGAGTCACGAACTGAAGGAACTAGTGAGTTCACACTGATATGTATGCTGGCCTCGGGGGGCCTCACCACACCCACCTCACCCAGGAGGACACCGAGGTGTTGAGGTTGAAAGGTGACGGCCTGCCGGCGCCAGAGCCAGGAAGACAGGAGGGCGGGCAGTGTGACCTCTGTGGGGCCTGAACCCCACTGCGGGTGCCCCAAGGAGGGGACGGGGTGACCGCCCGCCCTGACGTGGAGAGGCCGCTGGGCCTGAGCCCCTCGGCGGGCGCCCTGAGAAGGGGACGGGGTGACCGCCCGCCCTGACGTGGAGAGGTCGCTAGGCCTGAGCCCCTCGGCGGGTGCCCTGAGGAGGGGATGGGGTGACCGCCTGGCTCCCAGGTGGAGAGGCCGCCAGGCGCCCGCCCTGATGTGGAGAGGCCGCTGGGCCTGAGCCCCTCGGCGGGCGCCCTGAAGAAGAGACGGGGTGACCGCCTGCCCTGACGTGAAGAGGCCACCAGGTGCCCGCCCTGATGCAGAGAGGCCACCGGACCTGAGCCCCACTGCGGACACCTGAGGAACAGATGGCCCTGACGCGGAGAGGCCTTTGGCCCTGTTCTGTATTCTAGACGTTATAATGTCCCAGACACATCACACACAGAGTCTGGTCTGTGATGCTATGGATTCGGATCTGGAATCTCGGCTCAGCTTTGGTGTTTACAGGACGCTGAGGGAGATGCTCCCCAGCCAGTCTCAGCCGCCTCCTCCCAGTCTTCCTCCCCCGCCCCGCCCCCCACCGAGGAAGACGCCCTCTCACCTCGGTGATGATGGCCTTGTACCGTTTGATCCTCCTCAGCTCCTCCTCGCAGCTCATGACATACGACCTGGACAGGGGCAGCGGCTTGCCGTTCCGACACAGCACCGTCTGGCACTTGCCCACGTTGGCGGAGGTCAGGGTGAAGGGTCCTCCCGGGTCCACAGGGTCGTGCCTGATGTGACAAAGGACGGCAGCGCCTCCGAGTTTCTGCCCGGCTGTGCCCAGCTTCCTGGAATACAGAGACAGTGCTGAGAGCCCACACCGCTGCCAGACGGCCCCACGGGACAGGGAAGTAGAGCTTGGGGGAAGAGCCCGTGAGACTGGATGCACACATGGGCACACACGGGGGTCTGCTCCCAGCTGGGCGGTGCCGCTCCGCCATGCAAAGCCGAGGAGCCACTGAGGGATGAAGAGCCCTCTCCCGGCTCGGTGTGGCCTGTGGCGCCCGAATCAGCATGGCCAAACCAGAGGGGGAGCCGTGTCTCCCCCACCCCTCTGCTCCTGAGAAGGACCGAGAACCACCGCACAGGAGCAGGCATGAACGCCCACCGACGCATCAGAATGGCTGATCACCCCTCTCCCACAGGCTGCTTGCGGGCAGGAGCCTTCATGCACTGGGTTTCACGTTCTGGTCCTACACAGTGCGACTCCCTGGAGGAATGAGGTCTATCCTCAAATATTTACAGAAAAGACCATCTAATGACAGGCTCCAAAGTGCTCTTACTTGCCATGAGTTCATCATGCACTGAATACACAAGACACCTGCAAGTGTTGGCAATCAAAAGGCGCTCAGACCCCCGCCAGCAAGGCCTGAGGCTGGCAGAGCCTCCACTCTGAGCCTGGGCACGGCAGGAGCAGGGAGGGCCAGATGGACGGACCCCACTGTTCACGAGGGCAGACCCTGTAGGTCAGGCCGGGGTCACCAAGGATGGGAACAAGGGTGGCCTGATCACAGGCATCAGGATGCTGGCAGAGCAGACACACGCTTCTCGCAAGGACTGCGAGCATCGCCACACGCCCTGTATCCCACTAACCCACAGGGAAAACGAGGCAGGAAGTGACGCGAAGACAGGCGGATGGCGGGGGCCTCCGGACCCCAGCTCGGGCACGTCTAGGCCGTTGGCTCCAGACTCCACCAAGGCAGCACGGCTTCCCTGCTGTCAGAGGCCGTGACTCTGCCAGCCAAGCTAGAGCTCGGGCTGTATCTGGGGGAAGTGCAGCCAGCGACCAGGGTTCGAGGGTCTCAAGCTCTTAACTCTGACCCAGTACTTGGGGTCCATAAAGAGCAGGCCTCTGGGCTGTGTGAGCGGGCTATCCAGGTGATGCGTGTGTCTATAATACGTGTTTGCCTTTTTATGAAACAAGACGGTGGTCAAAACAGAAAAGTAGACAGCTGTGCAGACAGACGTCCCTGTCTCACACCTCTTGGCATTAAGGCACTTAGAACAATGACTGGTATATATTAAGGACTCACTAAACATTAGCTGTTATCAGCATCGATTATTAACTGCACATGCCCACCGAGGTGAGCTGTGGCACAGAACCTCACCGGGACGCCTCTGCTGAGCTCTCCAGGAGTCCTCATGCCTGGGGGAACTGCCAAGGCTTCTGGGGCAGCATTCCTCAGAGGACACTTTTCCTAGCCCTGCCGCAAAGTATTTCCTCTGGCAGATTATCAAGGGAGAGAAAAAGAAGCGGAGCAGAAAAGGTCGTCACTGTTCCCATGACCTCTGAAGCGCTCTCTGCCTCCTGGTCCCACAGCAGCAAACGTTTGCAGTGCAACACCAGCAGGCGCGCCTTCACAGCCTACACGCCTTCAGAGTGACAGCGCGAGCGAGGCTTTGAATGTGGGGCACTTACGACACTCAGCCCTCAGAGTCAGAAACAACGCTCCGCAACTTCCAGGTGGCCAGAATCTCTAGGGAAAGGCCTATGATGCTTCTAGCAACACTGTCTTGAACAGGGCTTCCCAGGTGGCTCAGTGGTAAAGAATCCGCCTGCCAATGCAGGAGATGCAAGAGACATGGGTTTGATCCCTGGGTTGGGAAGATCCCCTGGAGGAGGAAATGGCAACCCACTCCAGTATTCTTGCCTGGGAAACCCTATGGACAGAGGAGCCTGGTGGGCTGTACAGTCCATGGAGCTGCAGAGAGCTGGACACGACTGAGCACACGCATGCACATGTGCGCGCGCACACACACACACACACACACACACACACACACACCATCTGAAGAATGACTTACCTCCTGGCCTTTTAAAATTTGATCACGAACAAGAACAAGAAAGCCCACAGCAGGTGCTCTAAGTTTTACCTTTGCATAACGATGAACGTGTTGACCATGTATTCTTCTTCGTTTTTTGTTTTCTGCAGCTCTTCTGCCAAAATGTCACTCATGGTGCACTGGAGAAGGTAGGGCACTTCCACATTGCGGTCTCCGTCAAACACACCGTACAGGGCCTCCCGGTTGTCACAGAAGTTGTTCACCGACAGGGCCGCAACACACAACCTGCAAAGCAAACATGCTTCTGTGCTGAGTCAACTCATCTTTTCTTCTCCATGCCCAACCCAACTGTGGTTCTTCTCCCATTTGCTTAATCCAGTCTTGTCTCTTTCTTCGTGACTCTGAGTAGATTAAGAATAGGTAATACTTTGGCTACTTGATATGAAAAGCCAACTCATTGGAAAAGACCCTGATGCTGGGAAAGACTGAAGGCAAAAGGAGAAGGGGGCAGCAGAGGATGAGATGGTTAGACAGCATCACCAACTCAATGGACATGAATTTGAGCAAACTCTGGAAAATAAAGGAGAAGAGGAGCCTGGTGTGCTGTAGTTCATGATGTGGCAAAGAGCTGGACATGACTGTGCCTGAACAACAACAAGACTGAACCCCAGCTAATTTACATCAACTAATTTCTGTAAGTGAAGAAAAATGAGCACGTATTTATGCTTCATAGCTTTCCCCCACTCTTTTCTTCTGATGATTTTATTTTTAAATAGCACTGAAAGAAAGACCGTAAGAGGCATGGGGAATAACACCAGATTATAAATGCATATGTCCACATTCGTTCACAAAATGTTTATTAAGGAAAACTTCCACAAGGAGCAAAAACGGAGTCACCACTGAAACACTGGGAAGAGGAAGAGAAACGTGCACACCAGCGGGAGGAGGGCCACACGCGGCGCTCGGGGGACCCACAGTCCTTCCACTTAGGCTGCGTCCGTGGGGCTCCGTGTCCCACACGCGCTCCAAAACAGGCAGCGCCAGGGAGGAACGAAAAGCCACGGCATTGGTAAGTGGGGAGATGGCTTCAGGCAGCCTAACACGCAGGGAGCTGGGGTCTTCAGGAGAGAGGAGAGACAGGCGGAAAAACATTCTGAAGAGTTAATAGATAAAAATATTCAAATCTGATGAAAATGACAAGAAGCTCAACAAACAGCAAGCGAAAGCAAGTAAAAAAAGTTTAACTGAGGCACATCAAACTGCTGAAAAGCGGGGATGAAGGTGGGGGTGGGGGCAGAGGGACAGCACACCCCCTGTGGAACAGCAGAGATGGCAGAGATCTTGTCAGAAACTGTGCGGGAGGCGGAGGACGGGCAGCAGCGTCTTCAAGGACTTACAGAAAGACCGCCACCCTTGCTTTCTAAACAGTGAGAACAGCTTCCGAAAGTGAAGGTGCAAAACAGACATTTTCAGATGCACACACAAAAAGACGGCACTACAAGAAATAGGAAATAGGCGGAGCAGAAGAAAATGGCCCTACCAGATGGAAGTCTTGCTCTACACAAAAGAATGGAGTGCGTCGGAAATAACAAAGAGGTTAGTACATGTAAACGTTTTCTTTCTCTTATTTTAAAAATCACGTTAGGACAGTGGTTCTCGGGACTTCCCTGGCAGTCCATGTTAAGACTTGACGCCTTCACTATGGGGGGCACAGGCTTGACCCCTCATTGCGGAACCAGGATCCCACATGCTGCAGGGTGCAGCCAAAACACAAATGAAAGAACAAAACAGTGGTTCTCAGCAGGGGACATTCTTCCCCCTGGAGTCATCTTTGCTTGTAATGACTGGGATGGTGTTGATATTGGCATCTAGGGGGTAGAGTCGAGGGTGCTGCTAAATATCCTAAAATGCAGAGGACACCCCGTCCCTCCCCTGCTCTCCAACAACAAATAATTATCTGGCTCAAAATGTCACTAATACTGAAGTTGAGAAATACTTTGGGAAATAACTTTAAAATAAAAATTATAATAATGTATCCTGGGGTTTATAACAAAAGCAGAAGTATAAAACGTGACAATAATGGCACAAAGACAAGGAGGGGAAAGTGGAAGTACACAATGTAAGCTTCTTATCACACATATGAAAGGATGCTACTACTCGAAGGTAAACCGTAATGAACAAGGTCAAGGTTATACTACAGACCCAAAACAAACCACACACACACAGAGTAGAACCCATGAGAACAAATACAAGAGATAACAAGGAATAAGAAATAACCCAAAAGAATAAAGAAAACGAGAATCAAGAACAGATGAGACAAACAGAAGACAAATATTATTAAACTGGCAGATTTAAACCTAACCACATCAGTATTTTATTAAATATAAAAATGGTCTAGACACTACCCAAAAAGATTCAAATTATATTAAAAAGTAAGACTTAACCATATGCTGCTTATAAGAAATATACTTTAAACATAGAGACAAATAGGTTAAAAGCAAAAAGGATTAGAAATGATATACACTGGCCCCCTAAACAACACAGGTTTAAACTGCATAGGTCCACTTATGTGTTAATTTTTTCCCCCTCTATTACAATCTCTGCAAATGTGGAACCTTGGATATAAAGGGTTAACTGTAAAGCAATGCATGGATTTCTGATGGTTGGTTGGTGCCTCTTAATCTGAAGTAGTTGATGGGTCAACTATACTATGCTAACACTAAACAAAAGGAAGCTAGAGTAGTTACATTAATATCAGACAAAATATATTTCAGCATGAAGAACATTACAGAAATAGTTATTTTATAGTGATTAAAGGGTCAGTTCATCACAAGACTGTAACATTCTAAATGTTTATGCACTTAATAATAGAGCTTTGAAATACATGAAGCAAAAACTAAGAGAATCACAAGGAGAAACAGACAAGCCTGTAATTACAGTCTCTCAGGCACTGACAGAAAAGTAGACAGAAAATCAGTAAGGACAGTCAAGGCTTGAACAACATTTTCAACAAACTTGATCTAAATAACAATGTACCCAATTTTTTTTCAAATGCACACAAAATATTTACCATAATAAACATATTTTGGGCCAGAAAATGTCTTAATAATTTTAAAAGATTCAAGTGATTCAAAGTATGTTCTCCAACCACACTGGGAAAACTGCTTAGGAGGAAATTTATAGCTCTAAATGCTTAGAATATTAATACCCTAAGCTCAAATCAGTGACCCAAACTTATACCTTAAGAAGCTAGAAATTCATTAAGCACAATAAATCTAAACAAGCAGATAATAATAAAAATAAGAGCAGAAGTCAATGAAATAGAAAACAGAAAGAAAACAACAACAAAAAAATTCAATGAAACCAAAAGCTGGTTCCTTGAGAATTATCAATAAAACTGATAGACCTGAAACCAATTTGGTCAGGATAAAAAGACAGATGATAAGTATATCAGGAGAGAGGGGAGAGACATTACTACAGATCCTACAGATAGTAAAAGGAGAATAATGGTATATTATAGCCAATGTCTGAGGAGGCCTTACAAATAGCTGTGAAAAGAAGAGAAGCGAAAAGCAAAGGAAAAGGAAAGATACACCCATTTGAATGCAGAGTTACAAAGAATAGCAAGGAGAGATAAGCCTTCCTCAGTGATCAATGCAAAGAAACAGAGGAAAACAACAGAATGAGAAAGACTAGAGATCTCTTCAAGAAAATTCTCCAAGCCAGGCTTCAGCAATACGTGAACTGTGAACTTCCAGATGTTCAAGCTGGTTTTAGAAAAGGCAGAGGGACCAGAGATCAAATTGCCAATATCCACTGGATCATCAAAAAAGCAAGAGAGTTCCAGAAAAATATCTATTTCTGCTTTACTGACTACGCCAAAGCCTTCCACTCTGGATCACAATAAACTGTGGAAAATTCTGAAAGAGATGGGAATACCAGACCACCTGACCTGCCTCTTGAGAAACCTGTATGCAGGTCAGGAAGCAACAGTTAGAACTGGACATGGGACAACAGACTGTTTCCAAATAGGAAAAGGAGTACGTCAAGGCTGTATATTGTCACCCTGCTTATTTAACTTATATGCAAAGTACATCATGAGAAACGCTGGACTGGAAGAAGCACAAGCTGGAATCAAGATTGCCGGGAGAAATATCAATAACCTCAGATATGCAGATGACACCATCCTTATGACAGAAAGCGAAGAGGAACTAAAGAGCCTCTTGATGAAAGTGAAAGAGGAGAGTGAAAAAGTTGGCTTAAAGCTTAACATTCAGAAAACTAAGATCATGGCATCTGGTCCCATCACCTCATGGGAAATAGATAGGGAGACAGTGGAAACAGTGTCAGACTTTATTTTTTTGGACTCCAAAATCACTGCAGATGGTGACTGCAGCCATGAAATTAAAAGATGCTTACTCCTTGGAAGGAAAGTTATGACCAACCTAGACAGCATATTAAAAAGCAGAGACATTACTTTGCCAACAAAGGTCCGTCTGGTCAAGGCTATGGTTTTTCCAGTGGTCATATATGGATGTGAGAGTTGGACTGTGAAGAAAGCTGAGCACCAAAAAATTGATGCTTTTGAACTGTGGTGTTGGAGAAGACTCTTGAGAGTCCCTTGGACTGCAAGGAGATCCAACCAGTCCATTCTAAAGGAGATGAGTCCTGGGTGTTCATTGGAAGGACTGATGCTGAAGCTGAAACTCCAATACTTTGGCCACCAGATGCAAAGAGCTGACTCATTTGAAAAGACCCTGATGCTGGGAGGGTTTGGGGGCAGGAGGAGAAGAGGACGACAGAGGATGAGATGGCTGGATGGCATCACCGACTCGATGGGCATGAGTCTGAGTAAACTCCGGGAGCTGGTGATGGACAGGGAGGCCTGGTGTGCTGCAGTTCATGGGGTCACAAAGAGTTGGACACGACTGAGTGAACTGACTGACTGAATGATGGCCAATACATTTGAAAACTAGATGAAAATGGATAAATTCTTTGACAGACACAAATTACTAAAGTTCATTCAAGAAGAGAGAGATAATCCTATATTAAAGAAATCATATATTTAGTTATAAACCAAAGAAAACTCCAGGTCCAGGTGGAATTCATTGGCAACTACTACCAAAAATTTAGGAAGAAATAATATCAAGGCTATAGAAACTCTTCCAGAAGACTGCAGAATCCTGAAGACAAAATACTCCTCAACTCAGTTTATGAGGTGAGGCCAGCATCACCCTGATATCAAAATCAGACACCACAAGAGAAAAATTACTGTGAATACAGACATGATCAACAAATTAGTAGAAAACTGAGCCCAGCAGAATATAAAAAGGTAATACATCATGACCACATGAAACTTATGCTGAAAATGCATGGCGGATTCCACATTTTAAAATCATTATCTCAACTAAGACAGGAAAAAAAAGTGATCACCTCAACTGATGAAGAAAAAACCTATGACAAAAAATCTGATACACATTATGAAAACTCTTAGCAAACTAGGAACAGAAGGGACTTTCCTAACGTGATAAATGGAGTGTGCGTCTCCTCTAACATACCTGTCACACTCCCAGGGAGAGAGGAGGGGACGGACGTGTCAGACCCACAGTGTGACTTCCGTTCTGTTTTCTGACCCAAGGAAAGGCAGTCAGCACGGCAACCATAGTTCCACCTTTTACTTTCCATGAAGGAAAGATAGCCAGCAGGCCTCAGTCCCGGATGCCCGTTAGAGTCGCCTGGGGGAGATTTTAAAGCGTCCTGATTGAACGGTCCTCAGCGGGAGAATGCTCTTTAAAGCTCCTCGCCTGGTTGATTCTCATGGGCAACTCGGGTTGAAGGCTGTTGGCTTTCATGAGGTCGTCCTCCACTTCCTGTCCACCTGCACCCTGCCCGCTCTGAACATTTTGAGGTCTTACATCGCCGCTAGTGAAATAACGCCTCTTCCGAGTTATAGGAGCCTTTGCTTCTCTGCTGCCGCTGCTCAGTCGCTCAGTCACATCTGACTCTGTGACCCCATGGACTGCAGCCCACCAGGCTCCTCTGTCCACGGGATTCTCCAGGCAAGAAGACTGGAGTGGGTTGCCATTGCCCTCCTCCAGGGGATCTTCCTGACCCAGGGGCCACACTTACGTCTCCTGCAATGCAGGCGGATTCTTCACCCGCACTGATTATCAGCACCCCTTCATAAAAAGCAAGCCTGAAGAGCAGGATTACGATTCTCAAGAAACCAACATCTGCATGTGAGACAAGGAAGGTTGGTGAAAAGAGGGAAGAGAAAGGAATTAAGATGGACAGGACTTGGAGGCAAGACAAGCAGCTGACATTACAGAGAATGGACATCAAACTCCTGACAAGCTGATTGAGACTGTAAAAGACAGCTCCACAAAAATGCTGTCAGTGCAGTAAGGGATCGCGAATAAGGACAATCAAGGCTACTTCTGCTGCTTTAATACTGTTCCTGTTTTGCTTGGTAAACAGGCTTCAGAGAAAGATAAAGGGGCTTTTCAAAAGAGCAGGGATGCGTTTCAATACTCACGCCTTCTCCAAACACTGGAGTCTCACAGAGACATAATGTGTCAGTTACACCATCTCCTAGCAACCTCTCTCACAAAGAGGGAGGATATGATGCCAAGCAGGGCTGAGCTAACGTTCCCGCCTAAGTCATGTGGTGGCCTCCCTCTGGGGAGACAGGCCGGAATAAAGGTGGCACAGGGAAGTCTGTGCCAGTGAGGGGCTTCTTTCTGCCCCGCTATGGCGGGGAGGCAGGAGGGCAGCAGCTCTCATCCCAAAGTTTCAACTTACTTGTTTTTCACCCCTGAAGCTTCAGTGTAGCCGTGGCTCCACACGGCTGGAGCTCCAGAAGCATCTCCTGCCGAAGGCTGATCAATCTTGAAACAGCGGATATTACTGATCAGAGAAACAGAGGGGCCAGGAATCATTAAAACAGAACAGGTGCTCATTGCTACCTTCACCTGAGAAACGAGAAACACCTAAGCACTCTGTCCTTACCATTTCTCACTGTGTTTGATGTGTCTGAAATGTTCATCAGCAGCAAGAACCAGCTACTCATCATAATGAAACCAAGGGGCATACACACAGAGCACAGAAACGAGTTCATTAGCGTCAAGCGGCGGTTACTAAGGGCTTTCACACTCACCGCCCTGGACGGCTGCTCTCTGCTGGGAATGGAAGGCTTTCAGCCTTGGCATGAGAACAGGAACTATTTAAGTTAGGTGTGTTCTCACAACATGAAACTCAGATGTGAAAAGAACGAAACCTCAGCTACAATCGTACTTTGCCTGGATGATGCAAGAGAGTTCTGCAACATTCATCCTTAAATCCAATATCTGCTCATATCACCCCTTTAAATACTTATAGAACATTACTGGGGACTTGCCGCTCCCTGATGCTTCCAATTCTTTCCTCACGTGCACAGCCAACCATGCTGAGACCAACATCATAAAGTTATGAAATAAATGAGGGGAATTCGATAAATTTCATGCTAACTACATATATATAAACGGGAAGATAAGTTCTTATCTCACCTTGGCTGTGGTATGCTGTAACTGGCCCAATAGGATGACAACCAGAAATATTAAGAGTAAACCCTCAAACTCAGTTCATTAAAAACCAGCCTATGAGAAAGCATTCAATGCCCATGAACACGAAGTCATACAGATATGTAGCAGGTCCTTAAAAGGCTGCCTACCACACGGTGAGATAAATCCCTATTTGTAAACTGCCACTAGTTTTTTTCCCCTATTAATTAAGAGAAAGGGCATATAATTTCAAAACCTAAACACTTCTGTCCTGAGCCCAAGAACTTAAATTATCTGTTGGCATTTATTAACTCCACAATATAATAAACACGGAATACCTTTCCCAAGAAGTAGTCAACTAAGAAGCAAATCAACACCCAATAATATTAACTTTGATTCTAGAAATATTTGGTGGCAATTTCTTTGAAATTTAAAACTATTTCATTAAACAGAAGCTTCTACTCTTAACTACCAGAAGGCATCACTTTTCCCTTATCCTAAAAAGCTGAGAAACATAAATATCACAGAGGGTGCCAATGGAAAATTCTGAAATAAAATACCTCATTTTACATCAGGGGGATATATCCTTTTTTCAAACACATCAATAAAAGGGGTATTTAAAAAAGACCTGCTGTTGTTTGTTTTCCATATGACCTGGTACCAGATGTGATCCATGTACCATGGTAAGCAATGCACTGGGTTTCTTAAGGCATGTCTTATAGGTTCTCACTGCATTTTTTGCTTACCTTTCTGAATTCTAGAGAAAAATGGAACGTTCCTTTCTAAAGACATATATACTAAAAAAACAAAAAACAGAACAGAGAGCCTTTAAAGAATTCCATTTCCTAGCCTGATTATTAAAGAAAAGAATAACCCTGCCCCCTTCCCCCCCGCCCCAGTCCTTTCCAGTGAAGCAGCCCTCATCCTCCGCCAGGCTGAGAACAGTGCGACCAGGCGGCCCTCTGAAGTGAGCGGGGCGCGGACTCGTGTGCATCCTGAGAGGAGGCTGAGGGGGTCTGGGAGCTGGAGCTTAACCCTGTAGAAGGGTCACCACATGGACTGACGCTGCCTTGTGGAGAACAGACCAGCCAGCCCTTGACAGAGGGTCTAAGTTACACATTAGATATGGAACCTCTACCAGGTTATTAAGGGGCCACAACTTTCTAGATATTAAACAGAGGGTGACGATTTTACCTGAAGAGTGCTATGATGTCATTGCCTGTTACTCATCTTTTTAAATCTGGGAGCACACCTGTGCTTCACTACAGGCACTCCAGCCATTCCAGTACCATATACTCTTTAGTAGAGAATTTAACGGGCACCGTTTTAGGCCTGTATAATAGTGGGGTCATTCCATTAACTATATGGTTTTGCATTTTTTTTCTAATTACGTCATGAAAATCTCCCTGTGTGATTTTGTAGTCATCCTAAATGTAATTAGAAATATCTTGATGACTATCCCTATGCCTAAAATGAACACATTTCTGATTATTTTTAGAATAAAATTTTTACCACAGAAAACCTTGTTTAGGTATACGAATACTTTTTAAAAAATCTAACAGAGAGCCAATGGCTTTTTAAAAAACTTATATAAAACGACAATCCTCCATCAGCACCAATTTGAGAGGAAAAATGTCATTATTTAAACATTTAATATTTCCTTGATACACTAATAAAGCTGCATAATGATCTTTTCATGTAACTGTCTGTACTTTGTTTATTAAATGTTAATGTCCTGTGCTTATTTTCTGCTTGAATGAGTATTAGCATTATTGACTCACACATAACTACATATAACATAAATATTAATACCAATATACTGACTTCTTTTGTGATTCCCCTTCTCTTTTTTGGCCTTAAAAGTTCTTTTCTGGTTTGTGAATATATATGATTTCTTCTTACTTTTAAAAATTATTTCATTTTATAGATTTAACTCTTTAATTTAGCTGGAGTTTATTTTGGTGTGCAATAGAAATTTGACTTTTATTTTTCTCCAAAGAGCTGCTTTCACTTATTAACACATTTTTATACAATTATTTTTAACACAAAATGACATGTCATATTTCTAAACACTCAAAAGTTACCTGTGTAAGGGTGAAATATGTCTTGATAACCCACATATTCTTAGTTCTGAAAAGTCCCTTAGACGCGTGTAGACCACCCTCCCTTAAAGATGAAAAGACTAAGGTACGGGCACACTGAGGGACCTGGGCCAAGCCTCTGCATCCTGTTAAAACAGTGGGGAGAGCTGCAGGTCTCCTGTCTTTAAATCTCCCTTTCTACTTTGTTTTCATTATTCTCATCTCTTTTTGTCTGAACACTTTCTTAAAAACTTTCTGGAAGGACAGGAGTATCCAATTATCTGAAAAAAATTTTTGGCTGTCCGTCCATCTTGGTGAACTACAGACTCACAAATCACTTCACTTCAAGTCTGTGCAGACAGACCTAGTGAGTCAGACACTTCCCATTCCACTCAATGTTTGCAGTGAGGGGATGCGGCGCCTCACGAAGGACTCACTTCAGCAGCTCCAGGGTTCTGTGGTCAAGGGCGAGTCGGGGGTTTCCAGTCAGGTCCAGCTCTTGCAGCTTCGGAGGCAGGTTTTCTGGTAACGTGACTTCGCTTAGCTCGTTACAGCTCAGGTCCACGCACTGAAGGAAAAGTGGAAAAAAGAAGACATGGTCTGCAGACGTGGTTCAAGTGGTTCTAATGCTCTGTTGCAGGAGAATCAGTCTGACGATTCACTGCACTATGACGGCCAAATGCAGGAACTATGTTTGTCTGCTGTTTAGCCCTAAACATTTACGACGGACTAGGGCTTCCAGCGTGGCTCAGATGGTAAAGAGTCTGCCTGCAATGCAGGAGACCTGGGTTCGATCCCTGGGTTGGGAAGATCCCCTGGAGAAGGAAATGGCAACCCACTCCAGTACTCTTGCCTGGAGAATCCCACAGACAGAGGAGCCTGGCGGGCTACAGTCCATGGGGTCGCAAAGAGTCAGAGATGATTGAGTGACTACACCACCACCACTACCCTGTAACACCTGAACATAACCAGTGTTAGAGTTCTGTATCTTTCTTTAGCCTTATTATTAAAATATAAAAATCATAAATGTAGGTACAATTTCATTACATTTCATTTATTCCAGATCTTCTCTCTCATCACCTTTGATAGCATTAATACTCTGAACAGAAGTGCAAGAATTCACTTAATCTAAATGTTAATAATAGGGACATCGTCATCTCCTCCTTTTTGTTGTTTTTCCAATTATAAATAATGGCTGTATGCCACCTGGACTTGAATGAAACCCTGATAATACTGCATCATTATGGGCTATTCCGGTAGCACGGTCCGTATATATCAGTAGAGAGAAAACAGCACATCACACGGTATCAACAGAGTCTCCTGATGGTGATGAAACATGAGCTCAAGGACTGACAGGTGCTGGTAACACAGAAGGTTAAATGGTTGACACAAACGAATTCAGAGGTCAGAGTATGTATTACGGGAAAAGATTAAAGACACTATGGAACATCACTGACTTTTATGCAATTGGTCAATAATGTTTTTAATGTTACCTCTAAAGATGTAAACTTTTACAATTCCATAGACATAAAATTGCTCCTTCTTTAAATTACCAGATTATAAACAAGTTCGTGGGGTATCATTTATAAAAGTGACCTTGGGGACAGCGATACAGATTCTGAGAGACGGGTTCATGCACCAGCCCTCCCAGGCCCATCTGGTCACCAGTCCTGAACTCCCTGCAGCCAGTTCCGCACCATCTAGTTCCACCGTCCTGTTCTGACCACTGAGCACTTCCCAACGTTGTTTCAGCCTCACTTCCCTCTGATCCGCTCCTCATGGTGCTGCCGGGGTGGTTTTCTGATGTGGTTTTTTCTATCTCATTCCACTCCAGCCTCAGTCTCTCTGCCGCTCCCTGCCACCCTCCAACATGCCCCCAAAGTCCTCAGCTGCGGCCTTTGGACCGCCTTTCGGTGCCCGCGTCCTCACGCGGTGTTCAGCTGTGTCAGAGGGACTCTGCGCCAACCTGTTCTCACCTGTCTGTGCCCTTGCACTGCATCCTCTGTGGATGGAACGCTTCACACTCTCCTTGCTGCATCTCCTCCCACGTCTCATGTGTTTTTAGCACACTGCGCAAAGCAGAAGCTCGACCGATGCTTTCACCACAAGGAGAAACAAACTACTGCCTGCCAATTATTTGTTGACTGAATAAATGAACGGATCTTAATGGATCTGTTAGGATTGGAACTGCAATACACATGTTTAGGTTAAATTCAGTCTAGAGTAAGTAGCACTGCAAAGGAACCGATGTTTTTAAATGTGACTGCTTCTGCATGAGACGGGAACTCATCTCATTAAGGGCAGGCTGAGTGGAGAAACACCCCTTACACAGCCGTGCATACTGAAGGGGGTTTATTCCTAAGAAGTACAGGACGCTGATACCTGGTGACGACCTCTGGTGCTAACACAGACAGTAAGTGCTTTGCTTACAAGCACTATTGCCTATTCTTTTAATAGTCTTCCACTAATGCTTGTGGACTGAATAAGCAAAAGAAGAACTTCAATTTGTAAAAGTGTTAATTGCTCAGTCATGTCTGACTCTTTGAGATCCCATGGACTGCAGGCCACGAGGCTCCTCTGTCCATAGGATTCTCCAGGCAAGAACACTGGACTGGGTTGCCATTCCCTTCTCCATTAATTTGTAAAGACCCTTCCTTTTAAGTTTATATACAGTATCTCTGATTTTTCTCAACTGGATTTTAGATTTAGGAAACCTTATTGGCAACACCTTGACAAAAATGACCATCAGGGTAAAACTTTTTTCAAAAAAATCTTCAATCCACCAATTACTATTCCATTGCTGCAAATAGTAAATTCCCTTCAACACCAAAACTATTTCTAAAATCTGACTTTAATGAAATGCATCCTATATATAAGCTAAGCAATTCCTTTTCATCATTTCTTCTTAAAACTGGTTATGTGTGCCCTTGGGGAGACTCAGTGGTGTATCATAAACTTACAGGACACCTGGCCTGTGCTTCTGGGGGCGTCAGTGTTACTTAGAAGACTATGGAGCCTTCACTTCTATATTAAAACTAAAAGAAATGGTAAAAGAGTAGAACACAAAATAAACATGTAATTTTAGATCAGAAAGGAGATGTCAAAGAAGTTTATAGATGATTCCAGTTTATAGATATTCCAGACTTTGGGGCATATGATCTTACTTCTCTTCTCCCTGTGGATAGGAGACTGTCGAGAGCATGACAGCGCCCACTTCCCAGCCAACCTCCCCGAGGACTCACGGTCACAAGTGCGCCTTTCCCCGGAGCATCTCTGAAGAGATGCTTTTCACACACACACGACTCTCAGAGGGCCAGTTGTTTATCTGCATGTACACACAGCCCACTTCATAAGATGAAGCAGTATTTGGTTGGAAAGGGCGTGGCTTTGTGTTTAAAAGACCTGCTGAAATAATTTTTCAAACTTGAGTTAAAAAAACAAACCAATCTGTCTGAGATAATACATTATCCTGACTCAGAGAGAGAGACTGTTCAGGCCTAGTTTCCTGCGGGCTGTGTGGCCAGTGCGGCAGGGGGAAAAGCGGCTTCAATGGCCCTGTCCTGGGAGACACTGCTTCATTCCTTTTCCACAGCTTTTGTTCCAAACAGGAATGGATGCCAGATTCCCCAAATTTTAGAAGAATTCCTAAATAACTAATACCTAGACTCCAGGATCAGAAAGACAATTGTTCCTGTTTCCTGGTTTTTGGATATTTCAGTTCCTGGGTGACCTGTTGAGTCTAGAAGGTCAGCTACCCCACCCAAACTGCCACCTAACCGGTCCCTGGTGTGTCTTTATTTCCCTTACCCTCCTTTCCAAAGAATTAATGCCTTTTCTTTCATCCGCTTTGACCCATCACTTCCCCACATGCTTTGTGTTTTATGACTGAGCTGGTTCTCTTGCTCTCATCCCACTTCAGAAAAAACAAACACGGCTTGATTCCAAGGGAAATTCAACTTCCTGGAGCTATTGTTGTCAAGAGTGTGGCGTATTAAAAACATTTTGTACTCCATTTCCCAGTGAAAACAACAGTCCTAGAGATGACATCACTCAACTTGTCCAAATGGTTTATTACTTCACAGCACAAACATGAAAATAACCTTCTGGGGAGAACTTAAAACATTCTAAAATATGCTGTTCACCTAGGGGCCAGAATCAGGACCCTATGGAAAATTTGACCAAAGTTGCTGGTATATGGTGTTTCAATCTCACCTGCTTAAACCCCACTTTGAAAATGGTAGGAATATGCCACTAATTGGAAGTCATTCAACGAAGAGCTGGGGTTTTGCTGCACAGCTCCTACAGTCTCGCTGTCACTGCTGAGGAGCGAGGTGAGGGGCCTGGGCGAGAGGGGCCGAGGGCTGCCCAGGCGGCTCCGCTGCTCTCTGGGCCACCAGCACCGCAGCCCAGACAGGACGTCGCTGGGACCTCACGCCAAGCCTGGCTGACGTGGGGACTCGAGGACCAGGTGTTCTTCTCTAGCTGATGACCAAGCGGTTCTGTATCCAGAAGGAGGTGGAGGTGTGTCTATTTTAGAATCAGAACGGAACACGACCTGCTCCAGGACACAGGATTGGTGGTGGGTTTGGAAGAAAGTGCCGAACAGTGGTGAAGACAGTAATCCTAGGGAGCAAAGCTTCTATGACTGGGTGCCCTCGAGCGCACCAGGAAACTCCAAAAAATTAACCTTTTCCTACTAACTTATATGACTTCTGGCCCACACAGAGAATCTGCTGCCTGACGATCACTCTGTGAGATATCACTGAATGCACCAAAATGAGGGAAGCCTACACCCACATTTTATCCAAGATTAGGGGAGGCACGTGGTCTCTGTTTTAGGGGTATGCGGATAACGGCCTAATTTTACAAGTTTCAAAAATTACATTTTAGTATATATATTTTAGTAAGAAAACTTGTTTATTCTTTTAAATGATAATTGGTTTTAAAGCTTTGGTAACAAAGCTGTGAACAAGCCCTCTCCTTCTTAAAAGATGAGACTGCTCACGGAGAACTAGCTAAATATAATAGAACCTTATTCTTTTTAAAATTATGTTATCTGCTAATGTTTATAATTGCAATGATTTTAACACTTTATATGAAACACCTTACAATTACTGTACTTTATTTTCAAGAAGCATTAAGAATATAATCTAGGATTACTAGTGCCACTCAGTCATGTCCAACTCTTTGTGACTCCATGGACTGCAGCCCGCCAGGCTCCTCTGTCCATGGGATTCTCCAGGCAAGAATACTGGAGTGGGTTGCCATTCCTTCTCCAGGGGATCTTCCCAAAACCCAGGGATCAAACCTGGGTCTCCTGCATTGCAGGTGGATGGATTCTCACCATCTGAACCATAATAAAATTTTTAACATAGGCTAGATTATTTCAACTTATAAAAAATGATTTCTTTTATATTAAAAACATGCATTAGGGCTCAGTTTGCAGTGATGACTCTTATAGGTATTTTATCATTTGTTATCAGCCACTATTTTTACCAGGAATTTTCTTTTGGATGGTTTAAATGTGTGTAAATACTTACATAGCTGCTTAAAATATTCTCATATGAAATATGAATGAGTTGTTTCTCATATGAAATAACACCAAAATATCAATCCAGAGTTCTCAAACAATGTAACTATTACTTTTTCAATAACACTATCTGTCCAGGGCTGCAAAGTTCATACTTTTGTATATAAAGGATACTTGATACAGAGCATCACCGCCCCTCCAAATAAAACCCCAACAACAAAATATCTCTTGGTCATGGAATTGCTGGGTCAGAAAGACTGGACATTTTTAACATAAGGAAAATGCTAAGATATAATATCTGGGATTAAAAAAAAACTATTAAAAAATAACACCAAAAGTAAAATTTTAAAAGTGGCTGTAGGACTTCCCTGGTGGTCCAGTGGCTAGGACCCTGCATTTTCACTGCCAGAGCCCTGGGTTTAAACCCTGGGGAAGGGGAACTAAGACCCCACAAGCCACTGGTGTAGCTCCAGCCACACACCCTCCCCCACCCCCAACGCAGGGGCTGCAAATCAGGGCACAGAGAGCAGACAACAGGGAAGAAATTAAACGAAACACAAAGGCACCAATTTTAAAAGCCAGGAACCCAAGGAAGAGTCTAAGAGAAAGTTTGCTTTTGCAGGACAACATTCACATTGTGCAAAATCTAGTCAAAACTTGAAAAGTGTAAACGTCTATCCATATTTTAAACCAGATACTTAAAAACAAAAGAATCTACAACTAAGAGTTTGATAACATTAAAAGACAGGTGCAGAAAATAAGACAGCACACGGGAGGTTAACCCGGAGGCCAGGGTGCACAGGGCCCTGTTTAATGAGCACCCATGACCCACCACGCCCCCTCCCAGGGTCAGCTGGCCAGCAGCCCCCAGCAGGCTCAGCTGTCAACACAGCTCCTGTGCTGGAATCAGAGAAGCCTGTGCTTAAGCGACAGGTTTCCTGGATTTTGTTGATCATCAGTCAAAACAGTTGCTCCATATAATCAACATCAGAGCTGACCCCTATGGAGGCCTTGTCACTAATAATAGTCCACATTTAGCACTCTCCTTAAGAGTTCTTACTTCTATTTCAGATGCTTTACATGTTATATTTCATTTCATCCTCACGGCAATACTGCAACTCTGTACTGTTCTTTCCCTCACTGTACAGATGAGGAAACAGAACAATTAAGTGACTTTTAGCTGGAATCCAACTCTAGATCGATTCCTTTCAGAAGCCTGCCTCTTACCCACTGTAAAAGGTGCTATAAAGTAAAAACAGAATACTTCTGGGACTTCCCTGGTGGTGTGGTGGTTAAGACTCTGTGCCTCCACTGTAGGGGCCCGGGCTCCAGCCCTCGTCAGGGAACTAAGATCCCGCGAGCCAGACAGCGTGGCCAAAAAAGAAAAATTCTGCTAGTTTTCAGTAAGTGTTGTAAAATGCCACAGTCATATATGAGAAGACAGTGCTCACAGTAAAATACTTCATGGCCTAAAGCACATACACACACACACTTATCACACGGCTCATACACACCTCAACCATGTAAATGTACTCCTGTGATGAAAAATCGTTCATGTTATTCAAAGTGTCTTCAAATAGGATGACATTTGTTCCTTTTTAGGAGATCAGAATATATCCTGAGTCTATAGCCAGAGTTGTTTTTTTTTTAAGTATAAAATGAATAATCAGAAATGCTGAGATACAAATGAAAGAACTTCTTATTCTTTGTGCCAAAAAAAAAATCATTAGATGACGTTCCTTCTAGTGAACTGGTTTCATCCTGTGAGAGTGCTCAGGGTCAGGAGGTGCAGAAAGTCTCTGCCACCAAGCTGCTCTCTTCACTGACATAAACCACTTCTTTTTCAGCACCTCAGCTTCCCTGCCTACCACGTGGGAGATACTACTTGTCCTGCCAGCATCATTCAACTGAAGTGAATCTCTGGTCATAGTAGCAGCAGTGAGACTACATCTGCCCAGGGAATTACTACTACTCCACAGTGCTGGGGGGACGCTGCTGTTTAATCAGGGCGTGGGGTGCAGTGGTGCTGCTGGCTCTGCCGAACTCCTATTGAGCCTGGTCAGTGTCCGAGTCTCACAAACACCCTGAGGAAAGGTGCGGCAGGTGCTGTTAGACATGATGGGAACGAGCGAGGCGGCTATGCGACTGATGCTGTTCAGTCGCAAGTAGTGTTCAATCCCTTGTGACCCCACGGACTGCAGCCCGCCGGGCTCCTGTGTCCATGGGACCCTCCACTACGGTGGGCGGCTGTCCCCTCCTGCGGGGCATCTTCCGGACCCGGGGATGGGACCCGGGCTCCTGTGTCCATGGGACCCTCCACTGCAGCGGGCGGCTGTCCCCTCCTGCGGTGCATCTTCCTGACCCAGGGATGGGGCCCAGTCTCCTGTGTCCATGGGACCCTCCACTACAGTGGGCGGCTGCCCCTCCTGCGGGGCATCTTCCTGACCCGGGGATGGGGCCTGGTCTCCTGCATCTCTGCAGGCAGACTCTTGACCTCGGAGCCACCTTCCCCACTCCCAGTCCAGGGTTTCTTGTTTAATGGTTCCCCTCCCCCTCCCACCTTGGCCAACTCAGCAGTGTGGCCCAGCAGTGAGGAAGGATGGGGCAAGAACAACAGAGATGTCTTCATTCTGAGGAGACCCAATGAGGGTGCCAACATCCTGAACTGGTGACTCAGACGAAACAAGTCTCTCTGCAGACCTGAAGGCTGGGGGTTACGGGCTTGGACCACATACCTTGATTTCCGGGAGCTGCATAACTTCAGGGAAGACTTCGATGCAGTTGGAGTGAGCAGTCACCGTGTGCATGCGTCTGCAGTTCATGATGGTTGTCGGGACGGCCTTCAGTTTATTCCCACTAAGGTCAATCTCTTCAAGCTCCTCCAGTTTTGCCATTTTACTAAAGAAAGAGAAAATCCAAGGTGGACAAGTCACAAAATAATTAGAAGGAAATTTAAAAAGAAAATACTAATAATAGATAATGAGAACCAAAGGGTAATTTAGTCTGAAGATTCTTTAAAGATTCACTTAGAATCATTTTAACAAATGATTTGTTAAATCACTTTTTCACTACTCTTTTTGAGGATCAAAGTATTTTAACACCTCCTTTCTTACTACAGGGGTCTTTCCTGGTCGGTCAGACAGTAAAGAATCCGCTTGCAATGCATGAGACGCGAGAAACCCGAGTTCAATCACTGGGTCAGGAAGATCCCCTGGAATAGGAAATGGCAACCTGCTCCAGTATTCTTGCCTGGAGAATTCCAAGGACAGAGGAGTCTGGTGGGCTACAGTCCTTGGGGTCGCACAGAGTTGGACACGACTGAGCAACAAACACACACACTTTTCTTACTACAAAACAAAAAGTCTCAGCTTCAACTCTTTAAATTGGCAACAAGAAGAAAAACGGATGTCCTTTTCCTATTAAAACTCTGTGTGTGAATTAAGTTATCCTGACAACAATCACTTCACTATGTGGCTTAGTCTGAACTTCAAATCAGAACTTGAAAATCCTACTCAAATGGGTCAAAAGTTAGCACTGATCCAGTATATGTGCTTTAAAAGAGCTTAGTGTAAGAGTAGGCTTTCTTTGTATTGGCACTGAAACCTCAAGGGGGTACAGAGGAGAAGAGGGAACAGCTTATATGAAGATATGCTTTCTCCTGAAACCCCACTCCCCACACTCCTCCGACATAACGTGTGAAAACAAAGTGGCGGTGAGGAGGAGAATGCTGCGGGACACCCGGATCACCTCCAGGCCTTCTGTGTGTGTGTATTAGTCTCTCAGTTGTGTCCAACTCTTTGAGACCCCATGGACTGTAGCCCACCAGGCTCCTCTGTCCATGGAATTCTCCAGGCAAGAATGCTGGAGTGGGTAGCCATTCCCTTCTCCAGAGGATCTTCCCCACCCAGGGATCGAACCCAGGTCTCCTGCATTGCAGGTGGATTCTTTATTGTCTGAGCCAACAAGAGATCTTCTGGCTGAGCCAAATTCCATCTGCACCCAAAGAAATTTCTCTCAACTTCTGCTAAATATCTACAAAGAAAGCACCTTTCTAACTTTACCTTAATAACACACCCTAATGTAATTTTCCTGATAGCTCAGCTGGTAAAGAATTCGCCTGCAATGTGGGAGACCTGGGTTCGATCCCTGGGTTGGGAAGATCCCCTGGAGAAGGGAAAGGCTACCCACTCCAGTATTCTGGCCTGGAGAATTCCAAGGACTGTGTAGTCCATGGGGTCGCAAAGAGTCAGACATGACTGAGTGACTTTCACTTTCAATATAATTTAATGTTTTTGTTTAAGGATGTCTTTTATTGTTTAATCTTAACCTATGGTCTAGAATTAACATTAATTAATCAATAATTACAGTAACCAAATAAAGAAAAATTCCAGAGTTAGGGGTTTCCTATATTTTCTGTAAATCTAAAGGGAGAAAGTTCCCCCGCCCCCACCCCCAGTCCTATATGCATCTATCACTCCTCTGACCCCTTTTCCACCGCAGGTGATGCTGGAGTCTTAACAGGCATCAGTGAGTGCAACTCAAACCTACAATGTGAATCATTTAGTTTACAGTTATTATATCTTACCTGCCTGGTTCAGTTTCACTTGTCATAATAAACCATACAAACAATTTAGCAAGAAACCCTTTATTGCCTTCTGTTACCTCTCAAAAATAAAGGTTACTTTATTTGATTACTCAAAGACATATACCAAAGATACAAGAACTAAGTTTTTATCTTATGAAATCAGATCTTTTAATATCATAAACATTCAACATGGGATTAGGATATACTATAAACACCCCTGTATGCAGACTGTCGAGTAACCCATCTATGAGAGCCTGAATTTGTGAGGTTGTTATTTGAATATGTCGTCATATTTTGAAAAGATATGGGAAGAAATCAATAAGCAACAGGCATGAAAAAAAGATTCAAAATACGGAAGTCAGGCCCGAGGGAGAAAATGTTACGGAAATTTCTATGCCTCAACACAGAATGAAGGTGAAAAAAGGACAAGTTTCTATATTCAGGGCGGTCACCAGTGGCCTGGGTCCCTGGGGAAACCCTCAGAACCTGAGTGCATGACCATTTCTCCTGCTGCGCGTGGTCACTAACCATCTCAAAGAGGACAGGGAGCCCTTTCAGGGATGTTATCCTTATGGGACTACTATGTTTTCTTCTAAAACTATCATCTCATTCCATAATAAAAGAAAAACACATAACAATTAAAAAGAAAAAAGAAAAGCTTAAACATTAACATCAAATGAGTGGGAGAAAATAAATAAATGTATACTACAAAACAGGGCAATACTAGAAGTCAATGCATATCTGGGCCTCCCCGTGTTAGTAAGGGCTTCAACAGACTGCTAACCTTGATGGCCACAGAGGGAGGCTGTGCCAATATTCTGCTTTGGCTCAACGCTAAGCTGCAGTTAACAGTAGAATACCACAGGGGTTACTGTTTGCTTCTTTGACATGTGGGTGTGAGCTCTAGGACCTGACTTTTTAAAGGATAAATGCCAGTGACACAGAAGCAGAGTAAGTCCTCCATGGCAGGCTCAGTGTGCAGATTCACTCAAAGCAAGACACAGTGCTACTGTTTCCCAGATTACAAATTCAAATTAAAATAGACTTAAAAGTGTAATTTTGAGAGCCATAAATTATTCCCAATGTCACAGTTTCTATGATCAAATAAGCCACCACTGTTTTTATACCATAAACACAAATACGAAGCTATTAGCGAATTAAGAACCTTCATGTTTCTAGTTAATGTTCTAATTCTCTCTCACCATACTAAGTTAAGTTTTTAAAAAATTAATTTGACTGGTTAATAGGAAGCAACAGAAAAAATACACCTTGTAAATAACATACTTTTTTCAAAATCATAAGAACATTCTAGCAATTGGGTCCTTGGATACATTCATATTAGAAAAATAAACACACTCCTCTTTAACACAATGTTGATAATGGCTTATAGAACAGAGGAATAGCTTTACACTATTTGGAAAATAAACATTTTAGTTTTGGCCTTTCCATCTATGAACCCATCTTCAGATATGCAATGAAGGATGCCACTCTGTAATCTTTTACCTTGCGGGAAAACTCTGAAGTCGGTTGTAGGCCATGTGAAGAATCTTCAGATGGGGGTGTCCGGTTAACAAAGGCACACACTTATCTGTGAGGTTGTTATTCGTCAAATACAACTCCTGTAAGATGCTGTTGGTCTCCTCTGAAAGTGTGGCTGGAGGGAGGGTTTCCAGTTTGTTTGCAGATGCATTCAGGAATCTCAGGCTACAACGACAAAACACAACAAAATCCTGCTGATAAGCCAGAGCTCCACTTCAGAATTCTCAACAAACCCAGAAGTTTCTGACGGACACCTGCCATGCTGGAGACTGGATTTAGAAACATGAACTTACAGATCGGTTTTAGCTTTAACAGGCATACAGATATATGACTCCACAATCTACACTGAACATAATAATCACCTAAATGTGTTAACTGCAAAGAGACAGAGATCAATTTTTTTTGTTTGTTTTTTTCTGGCCGCAACTGTGTGGCTTGCAGGATCTTAAGTTTCCTGATGGAACCCTTGCCCCTTGCAGTGGAAGCATGGAGTCCTAACCACTGGACTGCCAGGGAATTCCCTAGAAATATATTTTAATGGAAGTACTAAAGTAAAAGGAAGTCATATTTTATAGCTGATGGGCAGTAGAAAGGAGAGTGATAAGGTAAAGCTAATATTCTGTCTTAAGAAAGAGAAACACAATTGCTTATTTTAAAATAAAAGGGTTTTCATAGCAATAAAACAATCAGACGTTAGATCACAATACAACTAAATCACATAGTGACTAAGTCCTTTTCAGTATGCTGTCTAAACCATACTTCACTGACATATATTCACAACTGCAAGAGATAACTTGTTCTATAGTAAAATAATGGAATACTATATAGTAGTGAAAATGAAGAACTACATGTATCAATAGGATGAATCTCAAAAATATGATACTAATAAGAGAATCTAGATAACAGGATACACTGCATGATTCCATAATTTCAGAGTTCAAAATCAGGCAAAACTAATCTACAGTATTAAAAGTCAGGGCAGGGAGGCAATGTCTAGGAGATAGCTTCTAATTTTTCCAGTATGATACTGTACTGGTTCTTAATCTGGGTGCTGGTCACATGAATATGTTCACTTTGAGAAAATTTATCAAGTACTATACTTGCAATAGAAGGAAATGGGCTACCCACTCTAGTATTCTTGCCTGGAGAACTCTATGGACAGAGAAGCCTGGTGGGCTACAGTCCATGGGATTGTAAAGAATTGGAGTGAGCAACTAACACTTTCATACTTATGGTCCCATTTCTGTATTTATATTATACTTTAATAAAACTTACATAGAAACATACGTATTAATATATGCTATCAGTAATCCAAATGATAGTGTGAACAATAGCTAAACTATGAATAACGTTTTTATACTTGAGGTAACTAAAACTCTCAAAAAAACACTGTAATCCTTCCTTAGTTACTGTGAAACACAGAAAAATGCAAAATGCAAAGTTGGAGAACTGAAACAGAATCCGTGCTGGGTTCAGGTTCCCAATCACTGAAAAGGGAAGTGAAGGGAGGGGCAGGACCTGGGCAGGCAGACAACCCTGCTGCGTCCGGTGACCTCCAGCACGGGGCTCGGTCATGGGGCCGCAGGGACAGAGCAGAGACTGCCCAGCCCACAGTGCCCCCCTGCCACGGTTACCCAGGCCAAAGCTGCCTTGCTCCCCAAGCCCACCTGGAATGAACCACTCTGTTCGTGAACTGACCTTCTCTCATTCCAAAACCACCCAGGTTTGAAACATTCTGCACTCAGTTCGGGACTATTTTACCATACCTTAGTTAAAAAAAGAAAATCTTCCTTGAAAATAAAGACTCTGAAATACCAGGTACAGATATTTTTAATCAAGGATGAAAAGAAGGCTCTGTTTTCAGGAGTTACCACCAGGACTGTCGTTCCAAGCTTTCAATCCACTAATTCAATACTCTCGGATCCTGCAGCCCCCACACACTTACACACACACAACTCCACGATGGAGCTAAGGAAAAGCAGCATCCCCAAAATAGAACATTTTCCATTAAAGAAACACGTATTCCGTTGACATTTTCTTTAAAAAAAAAAAGGAAGTTAGAAAAGGGCTGTACAGACCATAAATAGTCATGGGAAATTACAGTTGTGTGTGCTACAGAGAAGAAAATAAAGGTCATTCATGCAGTTTCTGAAATGTTTTGAACTAGGAAGGAAATCCATTCCAGCACCATAGTTCTTTAAAGCAGTTTTACGACTCTCATTTTATCACCTGACTTAAATACCCTGTTAGGATTTCTCCAGTGTAGAATTAGAAAACATTAAAATGCATTGCCCTAAAACATTTTGAGACAGGGCTGAGAAACTCTGACAATCTCATTAAAACACAATTCTCTAGGAAATATGTAGTTATAAACACATGAAAAGAAATTAACTCATGAATATTTGCATTATTTTTAGGCCAGGAAAAAAAGAAGGAAATTTGTTTCGAAAAAGGAAAAAAGATTGACTAGTGAATGCTCACTAGAAAACGACTAAAGGAACTTTAAAAACTCCTTGCAACACGAAAGTGATTTCCAGAAAGACTGGTCTACTCATCTTGTTGAAATTTGCCTGTATTGAAGCTTATACTCATTATGGGAAACTGAGGGGGGCGGGATTCCACATTCTACCCCTCCAGGAAACAAAACAAGTTGAAACTACCTGGTTGGTTTTGAAAGACTGAGTTTGAACTGAATAAATCCTGATTGAATCATCTTGTTAGTTAATGGTCAAAGAGCAAACAACTGGGCTAAAAACATTTTTGATTATAATCGTCTCAGGGAAATTAAATTTAATACCCATACTTCAAGAAATAAAACACACCTGTCACCCAACCGCACATTTTAGCAGAAGGCAGATTAAGTTGGTTTAATCATCTGCGTGTTATATCCATCAGAGTGAGCAACTGCTTTAATTCTGTAAAATGTCTCCAGTCCAGGTAACAGTTTTACTCAATAAATAGGGTGTAAAACCCTAACTTCTGCTTTCAAAACCTTCTGGAGAGTTAAATTCCTGAAACAATGAGTTAGGTCTCAACTCCGTATGGTATGGGAGAACTTCCTCAAGCTTCTCCCTTGTAGATTTTTGTAGTAACTGTGTAAAAGACTTGTTTTACGCCATGAAGACTTTGATCCATAGAACCCTCTTCACTACTCAACCCTTTCATAAAGACCAGAGAAAAGCAGTTGCATGTCATTGCCTTCTTTCAGTAAAGTGTTCTGTACAGACCACAGCTCCTTCCTATTTCCTGTTTCATCTATCCCCCCACCATCCAGAGATGCCCCTGTTCTATCTCACAGAAGACAAAGTGAAGCTGAGAAAAGTCAAATTACTTGGCTGCTGTTAAACGGTAATTAGTGGCTGTCTGTGTGTGTGCGCGCACGTGTACAAGTGGGCTCAGCCCCCTGTCCAATTCCCGCCAGGCTCCTCTGTCCATGGGATTCTCCAGGCAAGAATACTGGAGTGGGTTGCCATGCCCTTCTCCAGGGGATCTTCCCGACCCAGGGATCTTTGCTATCTTGAGCCACCAGGGAAGCTCCGAAAGACCGGTGTCTCTTTCGTCTCCTGCACTGGCAGGCAGGCTCTAAATAAACCAGATCTCATTGGTCTTAAAGACCCCTCTATGTGAAAGGGGTAGTGTTTACTCAGTCGTGTATGGCGCTGTGCGACCCCACGGACTGCAGCCTGCCAGGCTTCTCCATCCATGGGATTTGCCAGACAAGAAGAGTGGAGTGGGTAGTCATCCAAGGGATCTTTCTGACCCAGAGATCTGTGCCATCGGAGCCACAAGGGAAGCCCCAAGAAAGCCCATGATTACCTAATACAATTCTCCAAAATTTAACTGACAGAAACAGTAATAATAAAACATTTTCCTGAGGACACTTCCATGTCATCTTCCTCCAAAACCCTGGAGGTCAAGCAGAGCACCTGCCGGGCAGTGTGAAGACCACACGTGCGCAGCTCGTCAAACTCCATCCCTAAAATAACGGGATGCATGGCGGAGCGCTCACACCTTCCTCAGCAGAGAGTGTGACGCTGTAGAGAAAGGACACTCACACAGGGCTCCTGCCCCGAAGCATCTGGAGAGCTGCCCACGACAGCAGGGGGACACATCCGCTTCCTGGTTCTTGAGCAATCCCTTTGTTTTTCCTTGGCACATTCTGTCCGTCTGCTCTGGCTCCTCTAGGGTTTTCTGTTTTGCTTTTGCTTTTTTTTTTTTTTAGTAATTCCCAGAACATCCTTAAATTTTACAGCCAAATTCTGTCCTTGAAACGAAGCATTGGATCAGTGCCACAACAGATCTATGTATTTGCAGGCAGAACAGGTATTCTGCATTTGAATTATTTTTTATGCAGACAGGTACTGTGACTTGTGGTCTATTAAAAATGCAAAAGCTTAAGACCCTAAGCGCAGTGAAATCCTTCAACTTTTACACAACCCCCTGATTTCTCTGGCCCTCAAAATCCTCAAGAGGTGTCAAACAAAATGCTCTAAATTACTTCTGATGTGTCTATACAACACAATGCTTTTAACAACTTCATCTATCTTCAAAAGACTGATAGCTCTTAAAGCAGGGACTTTTAAACTTTTCATTAGTGACAACTAAGAGTACAACATGCATTTTACATGACCACCTAGTGAAGATGCAAAATACACACATAGAAACAAAACAAGTTTCTTGCAACAGTATTTAATCTTACTCTGTCTTATACTGATATTTTCTATCCCATTTTTAAGTGCTGGTAGAAACCCACTAAATTACTACATCCTCATTTACCAGTTTGAAAAAAGGATGCCTGTTATTCATTGTACAGCAACACCACTTAATAGTGAGACTGCATGGGAAGAGAAAGTACGTACGTACCGCCTAGCAGAACGTACGCGTCATTATTTGGCAAGGTCTGAAAACGTGCCTGGCCTGGGCAGTAAAGATCACAAGCCTATGGACCGAAGGAACGAAGGTCACACAGATGGAGACCTGCTAAGCAAGAGCTCAGAAAGGACTGACTTTAAAATTTTAGAGTAATTATACTAAGAACTAACATTGAGGTAACACTGTAAGCTAACCTACAGACCTCATCCTGATTCAGTCAGTTATCCCACGCATGTCCTCGCTCTGGTCCAGAATCCAACCAAGGACTGCACGTTCCATTTCCTTACTGTGCCTCGGACATCTCCTCTAATCAGTGTGATTTGTTTCAAATGACCTTGACACTTTAAAAAAGTACAATTATTGTGTGGAATGTCTCTCACTTTAGATTTGTTTGATGTTCTATTATCATTAGAATAATGTAATGCACCTCTAGCGAACACACACAGACCTTCCGGAATGAGAAGAAACATCACTTCTGTGATTCTCAACTTCACCTCCCAGATACTCTTATTAATTAGGTCAGGGTAAGGTTTCAAGTGGAGGAGGCATGGCAGTCCACTCCAGTGTTCTTGCCTGGAGAATCCCCTTGGACAGAGGAGCCTGGTGGGCTACAGTGGTCCACGGGGCTGCAAAGAGTTGGAAGAGACTGAATGACGAAGACAGCACAAGACTTCAGAAACCTATACAGAATTAAGAATCCTGATGACTGGCCAAGCTGAGTCAGTAGAAATGAGAAAATGGCCAGAAAAATACAGGTTTAGTAGGTAATCTAGGGGATCCTGAACACCCTTTGAGAAACACTATTTTATTTCACTATGGCAATCAAAACATCAGAACTTCACAAGATAGCTCTCTTTCCTTAGGAAAAATAATACAGGCAATCTAGCTCTTCAAAATGTCAGAAATTTTCTATCTTTGCCAAAAGGCACCAGTTGTCATGGTCAATTGATCATGCTTTCCCAAATCTTCCATTCCCTTTTAGTCCCTTTGATATTTACACCCATTCTATCTGAGTCACTAAAACTTATGGTCTGTAATGTGACTAATACTCTGGGGATATTTTAATAATTACCACGTACTTCATTTGTACATACACCCTCTCCTCCTTCACATCCCCTGAAAATACCTTGTTTTGCTCCAATCAGGCGGAAAAAACAGACCCTAATCTCCACTTATAACAGGAATCTATAACTCTCCTATAAAGGGCCCCTTGTGGCTTTGTTAATTAGACTTATCTCATCAGAAGCAGTTCTCTGGCCATGATGTAAGAGTGCAAATGCACAATGGCCCAGGAATCAGCCACCGCCAAGCTCTCAGGAGGGACGGCAGCACCTCACCCATCCACTCCGGTGGTCCACAGGGATATCTGCTCCCACTCCTGTCTATCTGCTGAAGAACACTGATTATCTGAAACTCTTTTGGGGGTTCCCATCAAGAAAATTCTCAACTCTCTGTAAGATGGGAGGACTAGGCCAGTTAAGATCCAGATTAGAATATTTGCCAGTTTCCCTCACAGAACCAAGTCCTGTCTTGATCACAAGATACAAAATCACAGTCCATTTATCAGCAAATATGGTCCAACATACTTCACATCTATCTATGGTTATTGAGCTGCCAGTCAAAAGACACAACATTCAAAGAAAAACATGGAGAGTAAACTCATAAACTTAAATTGCTGATTCAAGTCGTAAGAATTTTAATACAATTGGTCTGAAGGTGATCTGGACCAACACCGCTGAGCTGGCGTGCCCTAGACCCACACTCTGCAACGGGGGACCCACAGCACCAAGAAGCCCTGCCTGCAGCCAAGAGCAGCCTCTGCCCCTCAAACCAGGGACAAGCCCCAGCAGCAGCGGAGACCCAGCACGGCCAAAAAACAAACAAATGAAAGTACGGGGGGATAAACTGGTCTGAAGTTTTCAGAGGAAGCCAAGGATATCACTCACTAGAAGTCATCTAATTTAGACTCCTCTCTCTTCTCCAGTTAACTGCTACCAGGTCAAGCAGATCAAAACACACCATTCCAAAACTATAAAATCTCACAGACAATAGTATGCAATGAAAACCATGATACTGTGTTTTACCAGCAAGATTCAGAGCTAAAGAAATCTCCCTAGAAAGGGAGTTCAACCTTTTGCTGTGTCTAATAACACATGTTTTTCTGACCTCTCATAACACTTCTAAGCACAAGTTCTATTTAGAGAACAAACTAAACCATTTTTAACTTATAAAGACTTATATATTCAGGCCTTTTCCTCAGTTACATAACCACAGAACTAGTAATAATAATTTATTACCAGAAAAAAAGAAAGAAAGAAAAAGTGAGCATCTACATATATTTTTAAAGGTCTGTACTATGAAGCAAACTGAATGGAAGGAGAACTGAAGCAGTCTTGTCGCTGCCTGGAGCCATCTGCCAAATACAAAGCTCTGTATCATAAAACAGAATGCTCCTCTTCATACCGGGAGCCTAAATGAAAACCAACCCTATCATTTACATTCTTCTTTTCCCTCTAACCTACCACGTTTTATTAGTTTATTGTGCAGCTATTTTAACTCGGCATTAGACTGTAAGTACCTTGAGGATTAGTCATTTTTCAGTTTCCTGCAGCACCTAACCCAGTGACATAAACTGACAAGGTCAGTGAGACACCGGCCACCCTGAACCAATAAATGAAAACAGATCACAGGTGGTCCACCTGCAAGGAGTGTGTGATGATTTTCTCCTAGAAAACCCTCTTAATATTTTAAGCTTCATGTCTTTAGGTTGACCTACTCCCAACAATGTCGGTAGTAGTTTATTCCTTCCCCTCAAACGAATCAAGCCAAATATACTCTATCCTACATATTCCTGAATGTAAATTATGCCTCAATGTAAAATCTTAATTAGTCTCAATTAAAATTTCAATTAAAAAAAAATCTTAAAGTAGGTAGATAAACCTCAATTACTTAGGTTTTGGAAATGGGATAAGTAGAAAAAAGTATTAACCCTTTAAGAGGCAGTAAATAGTATGGTACAATAGAGGGAATAAAATCAATATTTTCATCATAACTTTGTATAGCATATCTATAAAAACTAATTGAATCACTGTTGTTGTACACCTTAAGCTAATATAATATTGTAAGTCAACCACATTCCAATTTTTAAAAGTTCTGTTTTTCTTGTCTTCCAACGAGTGAGATAATACAAGAACGCTGTTCAAAAAAAAGATCTCATCGACATAACCCACCCTTTTCATAACCCTGTCTGCCCGAGAGACTCAAACCTCCTGGGCTTTCTGCTCGAGTCGGGACCACAGGGTCAGCGGCAACAGGAGCCTGGAGACACAGCTATGGCGCGCGCTCTTGGAAAACAAAGGCAGAACGCCTTCTGGAAAAGCTCCTCACTTCAGCCCCTTTCAGTCGCTTGCTTTTCTCTCACAGAACAGGAGCAGGACGACTGCCCTTTCCAGCTCCCTCAGCCCCTTACTCCAGAGCATTCCTGGGCCAGAGCCGTGTTTAATACGGCCCGCCCTCCTCCCAAGACCTGCAGACTGTCTATGTCCCCCGGAGACAGCCCTGACTCTTCAAAACAAAGCTGGCTCTGGACAGGCCTATGCATTCAGACAAGGGCGTCTCAGCCTGCACGCCTTCAGCTCTCACTTGCAGGCTCGGCCCCCTCTGCTCCCCTCAGTAGCAGTGTCCTCCTTCAGAGGCTCGATTCGGGTCCTCAGTTTTTCACACTGTGTGACTAGAAATATTCTGGCTCACACAGTCACACCTGTTCCAACGGACACAGTCCATTTGGGACTGCAGAGTCGAGACAACACGGGAAGACCTGCGGAGGGCCACGAGGCAACAGTCCACACAGCAGTTCCTAAGCCCAGGGGTCAGCAGAATGGCCTGTGGAGCAACCTAGTTAAAGCTGCCACTCGAAGCTCCTCATGTGAACACAGCGTCTCCTGGACCACATTACGAGCATCCTCAGACCCACGCTGTCAGATGCGCCTGGCACCTGGGAGACTCAGGACTGCTTACTGACACCTCAGAGAATGCAACACATATACAAGAGTCCTTTTAGAATCAAATCCTCAGAAATTAACAAGAGCGATTACTACCTACTGGAGAGTTCCAGGTCTATTTACCTTTTCGATGAGCCATGACCTTACAAGATGCAGAGTCACAGGTTTATCTCACTCAAAGACTCTTAAAACCCAAATGCATCTACCTATTTTTTTCCTATCAATTCAGTGTAGATCCCCCAAGAGAACAAGTAGACTCCCATTATAGAACCTCATGCAGATTTTGCCTAGCGAGCCTCAGGAAAGGAAACACAAGGTTACAACACAACACAGAATTCTCCACAGGGGAAGAAACCAAACCCTATATTCATAACAACAAGAAACAAGACTACAGCTACTGACAGGCTGTGCATCGTCTTTTCACATGAAGGCAAAAGCAAGAACAATTCTTTAAATGATCTTGAAATGCTGTACTCTTTGTCAGGGCAATGACACAGCACCAGCCATTACAAAGGAACAATCCCATTTTCTCCCAATTTCATTATATCTCAGTAACCACTCCAGTAGGAATTCATTTAACTTACATTAAGTACAGAGAATAATTTTTTTAGTGAGGAAAACAGGAGGAAAAGAATGAAGTAAATATTCTCTGTTTCAATCTGGGTGATGGTTATGGGGTATATATGTACGTAAAAGTTCACAGAGCAGTATGGTTAAGAGTTGTACACATTTATTATCAGAAGTTACATCTGGATAAAAAGATTTCCTTTAAAAAAAGAGGAGGAATAAAAAATGCAAATCCAAGATCAAGGGTAGTATTTAAAACTCCTTAAATTTTCTATCTTTCATTAAACAAATATTTACTGAACATCTTAAAAGGGTTCCTACACTGTTGGTGGGAACATGAACCGGGACAGCCACTATGGAGCAGGATGAAGGTTCCTTAAAAAACGAAAACTAGAGTGATCATGCAGTCCAGCTTCTGGGCACATATCTGCAGAAAACTCTAGTTCAAAAAGACACATGCATCTCAGTGCTCACAGCAGTACTGTTAACAACAATCAAGACATGGAAGGACTTCCCCGGGGGTTCAGTGGGAAAGAACCCGCCTGACAATACAGGAGACAGGGGTTCCATCCCTGGTCTCGGAAGATTCTCTGGAGAAGGAATGGCAACCCACTCCAATATTCTTGCTGGGAAATCCCATGGACAGAGGAGCCTGGCGAGCTACGTCCACGGGGTCACAAAGAATTGGACACAACTTAGTGACTGAACAACAAGTGATGGGAACAACCTAAACGTCTGTAATCTGTGAGCAGGGCGAGACCAGTAAGCGAGAAATTAAACACAGTGTGGTGTGATGAGTACGACAGCAGGGTCAACCCTGGGGGCTTGGGGACCATTATCTATTTCAGTTCAGGAGAGCCAGAGTTCTTCAACTGCTATTTCACCCACAAAATCAAAACAAAAAAACCACACATTCTGAAATATTTTTTAAAGCAAAAAGATCCATCATGATGTCTTTCTCTTAGGGAAGCACAAAACTAAATTTAACTCTTGTCTTTATCATGAGGCACAGTAAAAGTCAGATCCTTCATCTTGTTGCTAAAGTTATGGTCACTCACTAAAATAAACACCCACAGAGACCAACATAATTCAGGCCACCAGGCTATGGAGCATTTCGGTTTAATGCATAAGGGCTCTGAAGCAAACAAGATGTTCCAAAGTAATTTAACATGCAGCTACTTACAGCTTTCTTGAAAGAAAGTTCTGCCCGTGGTAACTCCTCAGAGAAAAGAGTTTCCACTTAATGTTTAACTTCCTCCTTGGATCAAAACAATGTCTTTTAAAACTTAGTAAACAAGTAATTTAGAAAAACTCGGTCCAAAAAGAAAATAGTTCAAATGTGAGGGGAAACTGTGGTAAAGATGAGAACTAAAAAAAAAAGACAAGTCAAAACTCTAGGAAAATCTCTCTGTCGCCCACAGTCATAAACATGTGGAGACAGAAGGGAGACTCCTGAGATGATTCTGGTAAGCAGGAGTGACCTGCAGGGTTTTGCCCAGGTAGCAAACTTCTCATCCTGCTATCACACACTCCTCCACGGCACAGGGCTGTTTATGCACGGCTCACCGTACTTAAGGAATCAAAATTAAGGAAGACTCGCTAAGATATTCCTGCCTCTATCCCCACAAAATGGTGAGGCTGGCAATACCATTTTCTTCATAAACGCAGGACAGATAGATAAGTCACAAGGAGTGGGTAGCCATTCCCTTCTCCAGGGGATCTTCCCAACCCAGGGATCAAACCAGGGTCTCCTGCATTGCAGGTGGATTCTTTACTGTCTGAGCCAGCAGGGAAGCCTCAGATAGTCACAAATTCCACTTGAAATGGTCTGAGATCACCTAAGGCAAGACTGGGCTCCCCTGTGGCTCAGATGGTAAAGAAGCTGCCTGCAATGCAGGAGACCCAGGTTCGATCCTTGGGGCTCAGGAAGATCCCCTGGAGAAGGAAATGGCAACCCACTCCAGTATTCTTGCCTAGAAAATTCCATGGATAGAGGAGCCTGGTGGGCTACAGTCCATGGGGTCGCAAAGAGTTGGACATGACTGAGCAACTAAGACAGCTAAGACAAGCCTGTTAACGAGGGGGCATTTCACAAGTCAATGAGCACCCAGAGCAAACCCGCGGCTTTACCTGTCGGCCTTCATCAGGAGGCTGGGCGGCAGCTCCAGGAGCTGGTTGTGCTGCACATCCAAGACCTCCACGGGGGTCCTTTCCAGCCTTTCAGGAAGCCTGGTCAGCTGGTTGTGTCCTGCCAGCAGTTTCCGGAGACTACTGTTACAAAACAGGCTGTGTGAACAGGGGCAAAGAGAGAAGGTAACTCACTGAGAGCTCGTTTGGGATGAAGGCTTAAAAATGAATGGGAGGAAGAGAAGACTTAAAATTACCTTGCCAAGAAACCTAAATTCACCAGAGCAACTGCAAATTCATTTTAATATAAGCTCAAAGTTTGAGCTGTTATTTCAATGCTTTCCATACTTCAAAAAAAAAAAAAAGAGGGTGGGAAAAACTATGAAAAGGACTATTTAACAGAGCAGCTCTCCTTAGTGCGAAGAAAACACGAGTTTCATGGACGACATGGAAGGTGGCAGCCTCATCGTGTCAGACTCACGGGGCAACAGCGAGGCCGCCAGCTCCCAGGCAAGGCCTATGCCCGGGGTTGCCGGGGACACAGGGCACTCTTCTACACAACAGACTCTGAAGAAACACAGCTGAGCAATTTTCACCTACAGGATCAACATTCAGTGAGGGTTCTTGTGTCCAAATAAACTTTTACCAGTGCCCACTGAGAAAATGTTACATTTTCCTCAGCTGCATTTCACAGTAATTATTTGTTCCTTTCCTCACTTCCCTAAATCTGATTGCTTTTATTTTCTCATCGATTTCATCCTGGACCAAAGCAGGCTCCCTTCTAAAGAGAACGGAAGGCGCTCACTGCAGCATTTTCTTCTGAGCCTTAAACGAGCTGTTGGGAAGCGTGACTGTTTCTTCTATGGATTATCAAAACTGCAATAAATGATGAGTTTGTGTTCATCAAAGCAAAATCTGCTTTATGATCACTTGAGACAGCAACAGTTGCAGAGAATAAAGCACATCCTGCGTTAAACACAGAAGCCTGGGGACTGTGGGGAAGCAAGGTTGTGATTCACGTCAGGGTCACTTTGAAACGAGAGCTCACTCACACTGACGTCAAAGAATGAGGCTTCCTCACCCACCTCCTGTTTTCCACCATCTTGACCTCACTCACTTAAAAGTTCTTAAAGTCACTCTAACTTAGAGCCATAACTTTGTTCACTTTAAGGATGAAAACGAGAAACTTTGGTCACAAAGATGCTACCAACCTGTCTCAACAAGGTGACATCATGGGCCACCATTAAGGATCACCTGCCTCTGTGGGTTTAGAGGCTAGAGGACAAGACAAGGCGTCCAGGATGGTCTTCAGTCAGTTACTGCAGGGCCGGCCTCTGGGACACTCACTCTAAGCTCCTAACTCTGGATTTGGTCCACAGAGGAATGAGATTGTCTGTCTGTCTGTCTGTCTGTCTCACATGCACAGACACACATATACAGACACGCTTTACCCTTAAATAGAAGGATAGCTGAAGGAAGATAACACAATCTTTATCTTCATTTTTCCACATAAGAAAGTAGATTTCATGACTACAGAATGAGTATACATGCTAGTGACAGAATTTGTTCAATTCTTTTGTACATGAAGAATAAATAGCTTCCTTTCCTTTCAATACATCTCTGGTTCTAAATATTATTTTCTGTTTTGTCAAACCCTTTCAAACACATCTCTTAGACAAATAAAGTTTGAATGGTTCAATCAGTTTCTAATGAATCGCTGTCTCGGCCTGGATGTTAGATCAATGACAAGGCTGATACAAACTTTGCAACTAAACAACAGTAATAAATGAGCAAACAATATGCAATGTTATTGTCCCATGTGTTAAACACACACAAAAACAAATGCTGTTTACATTTTATGACAATAGAGCATCTGGATTTGCTTTGAATAAGCATTCGTTTAGATCCCCCAAATCCTGCACTGTTCAGTTCAGTTGCTCAGTCGTGTCTGACTTTTTGCGACCCCATGGACTGCAGCACGCCAGGCCTCCCTGTCCATCACAAACTCCCGGAGTTTACTCAAACTCACGCCCATCAAGTCGGTGATGCCATCCAGCCATCTCATTCTCTGTTGTCCCTGAATCCTCCTGCCGCCAATCCCTCCCAGCATCAGGGTCTTTTCCAATGAGTTAGTTCTTCGCATGAGGTGGCCAAAGTACTGGAGTTTCAGCTTCAGCATCAGTCCTTCCAATGAACACCCAGGACTGATCTCCTTTAGGATGGACTGGTTGGATCTCCTTGCAGTCCAAGGGACTCTCAAGAGTCTTCTCCAACACCATAGTTCAAAAGCATCAATTTTTTGGTGCTCAGCTTTCTTCACAGTCCAACTCTCACATCCATACATGACCACTGGAAAAACCATAGCCTTGACCAGACGGACCTCTGTTGGCAAAGCATTTTTAATATGCTGTCTAGGTTGGTCATAACTTTCCTTCCAAGGAGTAAGCATCTTTTAATTTCATGGCTGCAGTCACCATCTGCAGTGATTTTGGAGTCCAAAAAAATAAAGTCTGACACTGTTTCCACTGTCTCCCTATCTATTTCCCATGAGGTGATGGGACCAGATGCCATGATCTTAGTTTTCTGAATGTTAAGCTTTAAGCCAACTTTTTCACTCTCCTTTTTCACTTTCATCAAGAGGCTTTTTCGTTTCTCTTCACTCTCTGCCATAAGGGTGGTGTCATCTGCATATCTGAGGTTATTGATATTTCTCCCGGCAATCTTGATTCCAGCTTGTGCTTCTTCCAGCCCAGCGTTTCTCATGATGTACTCTGCATATAAGTTAAATAAGCAGGGTGACAATATACAGCCTTGACGTACTCCTTTTCCTATTTGGAACCAGTCTGTTGTTCCATGTCCAGTTCTAACTGTTGCTTCCTGACCTGCATACAGGTTTCCCAAGAGGCAGGTCAGGTGGTCTGGCAGAGCAAATCAAAGATTAATTCACTCAGGCAAACTGGATAATAAATCAGTTATCCTGTATTTATGTAACTGTTGGTTTATTTATATGTTTGTTGCAGCCTGCAGTGACACAGCGGCTTTAAACTCCAATAGGCTACATGTGTTAAGTTGGGGAGGTCAGAGTAGCGAAGAGAAAAACAGACGTAAAGATAAACAGGACAAGATTTTTTTTAACAAATTATTTTTCTTGTCAGTAGTCCCCTTTGACTATTCTGCTGTCCTCTACAGGCTCTCCCCCCGCGCCCCACACGCACTGCCGCCCACAGTCCTGATGGTGGTGGGCTCTGCAGTGGCTGACCTAGGCTCACTGAGCGCAAGACTCAGCGTTTCAAACGGACCCACTCACAGGTGTGATATATTCCTGAGAAACAAAGCGCGAGTCACTGAGCTTGCCAGGAACTAAAAACGGAAATTTAGTGTTTAAATTCTTCTCACAGTTCTTCTACAAGAAGACAGACATGTTAAGACAAGAGACAGAAAGTAAAGATTCTGAAAGAATTAAGATTACAGAGGTGAACCAGCCATATCATTTGCTGAGTTTCTGGACATTTCTTTTGGCTTATTTGAAAAGTTCCAACAAGCATCAGCCTCCACAAGGCTTTGCCAAGTCTGGCTAGCAGTCAAAACTTCACTGTACTTGTCAATACATGATGAAATATTATGACTTAACGATACCATGAGAGATAAGAGATAGTAAATAAGGTTTAAAAGCAAACTCTTTCAGGGGTTCATAACAACAAATTAAACACTGAACCAGCAATTTTTTCCATTGTTCATCTTATTTGAGATTCTCTAACTTAATCTGTGCTTAATACTCACCGTGCAGGAAGTTCACATATTTGATTATGGCCAACATCCAAAACTTCTAGCTTTCGGCTTTCACAGACCCACTCAGGCACGTTTTCTAAACAGTTCCTAAATGCAAGAATATACAATTTCTTCTTTGATTGGAATATGGCTTAAAATATGGTTCAAAAGTCAAAATAATTACATATAACAAATAAAACTTCAGAGTAAATACTCAATTACAGTGAATATAAATAAAAAAGATATGTGTAGTCACTTTAACCTAAAGCAAGATGTGATAAGGAATAAGAAATAAAGAAAAAGTAGGAAAGAACACAGTAACATCATTTGTATTATCTCTAAAGTCTAAAAAATAGTCTGGCTTCCAGAGTTACTATCCTAAAATGTCTATAAACCCATGTAAATTTAGGGAGAAGATGTCTTCCACTGGAAAACCAATAAACACATATTTACACACTTACAGTTATGGTAAAGAGTCAAATGGCATAAAATAGCTTTGTTTTCCAATCTGCATTTTTACCATTAATATGAAAAATTTCCCCAACTCCAGAAGGTACCCTGAGACCACTGCCATACACAAGAGGAAAGAAATGGTGGCAATGAAAATATACACTGACCCTAAGACTCAGAATCAATGATTTGAAAATATTTACTTATGCATTTGACAGTAATTATAATTACTGGAAACAAGTAAACTAAGCTAATGGTAACTATAATTGTTAAATGAATTGACCACTTTTTTGATAAATCTATTACAGTATTTGAATGTCTCCTTAGTCATGGATGGTTAGCTTTTTATCTTCTTTTTAAAATATGTGAAATGACTAGGCTCAAAAAAAATCTAAAACAGTATGTATGTTATGGTTACAATTCTTTAAAAACAGATGAACAAGTCTGTGAAAAGTATGAGGCTTGGAACAAGGATTATAGTAGAATAAAATTTTTTTCTATTTTATCTTCTCAATTAAAATATAGAAAAGAAGGCATTATTTTCCGTTTAGTGTTTGTATACGTACACACTGCTCAGGCTTTGAGGTCTACCGACTGATACACTTTATTATTTTATTGCACAGCAGTCAAGGAGGGCATGGAGACCCGCTCCAGGGTTCCTGCCTGGAGAGTGCCACGGACAGAGGAGCCGGTAGGCTACAGCCCATTGGGCTGCAAAGAGTCGGACGCAACTGAGTGACCAAGCGCGCGCTGGCATGCACACACACACACACATACACACACAGAGTCAGACATGACTGCGTGACTAAGCGCACACTCTCACACAGAGTCAGACGTGACTGCGTGACTAAGCGCACACTCTCACACAGAGTCAGACGTGACTGAGTGACTAAGTGCACACTCTCACACACACACAGAGTCAGACGTGACTGAGTGACTAAGTGCACACTCTCACACAGAGTCAGACGTGACTAAGTGCACACTCTCACACACACACAGAGTCAGACGTGACTGAGTGACTAAGTGCACACTCTCACACAGAGTCAGACGTGACTAAGTGCACACTCTCACACACAGTCAGACGTGACTGAGTGACTAAGCGCACACTCTCACACAGAGTCAGACGTGACTAAGTGCACACTCTCACACACACACAGTCAGACGTGACTGAGTGACTAAGTGCACACTCACACACACACAGAGTCAGACGTGACTGAGTGACTAAGCGCACACTCTCACACAGAGTCAGACGTGACTGAGTGCACACTCTCACACACACAGAGTCAGACGTGACTGAGTGACTAAGCGCACACTCTCACACAGAGTCAGACGTGACTGAGTGCACACTCTCACACACACAGAGTCAGACATGACTGCGTGACTAAGTGCACACTCTCACACACACAGAGTCAGACGTGACTGAGTGACTAAGCGCACACTCTCACACAGAGTCAGACGTGACTAAGTGCACACTCTCACACACACAGAGTCAGACGTGACTGAGTGACTAAGCGCACACTCTCACACAGAGTCAGACGTGACTGAGTGCACACTCTCACACACACACAGTCAGACGTGACTGAGTGACTAAGTGCACACTCTCACACAGAGTCAGACGTGACTAAGTGCACACTCTCACACACAGTCAGACGTGACTGAGTGACTAAGCGCACACTCTCACACAGAGTCAGACGTGACTGAGTGCACACTCTCACACACACACAGTCAGACGTGACTGAGTGACTAAGTGCACACTCTCACACAGAGTCAGATGTGACTAAGTGCACACTCTCACACACACACAGAGTCAGACGTGACTGAGTGACTAAGTGCACACTCTCACACACACACAGAGTCAGACGTGACTCAGTGACTAAGTGCACTCTCACACACACACAGAGTCAGACGTGACTGAGTGACTAAGTGCACACTCTCACACAGAGTCAGACGTGACTAAGTGCACACTCTCACACACACACACAGTCAGACATGACTGAGTTGCTAAGTGCACACTCTCACACAGAGTCAGACGTGACTAAGTGCACACTCTCACACACACACACAGTCAGACGTGACTCAGTGACTAAGTGCACACTCACACACAGAGTCAGACGTGACTAAGTGCACACTCTCACACACAGTCAGACGTGACTGAGTGACTAAGCACACACTCTCACACACACAGAGTCAGACGTGACTGAGTGACTAAGCGCACACTCTCACACAGAGTCAGACGTGACTAAGTGCACACTCTCACACACACACAGTCAGACGTGACTGAGTGACTAAGCGCACACTCTCACACAGAGTCAGACGTGACTAAGTGCACACTCACACACACACACAGTCAGACGTGACTGAGTGACTAAGTGCACACTCTCACACAGAGTCAGACGTGACTAAGCGCACACTCACACACACACACAGTCAGACGTGACTGAGTGACTAAGTGCACACTCACACACAGAGTCAGACGTGACTAAGTGCACACTCTCACACACAGTCAGACGTGACTGAGTGACTAAGCGCACACTCTCACACAGAGTCAGACGTGACTGAGTGACTAAGTGCACACTCTCACACACACACAGAGTCAGACGTGACTGAGTGACTAAGTGCACACTCTCACACAGAGTCAGACGTGACTAAGTGCACACTCTCACACACACACAGAGTCAGACGTGACTGAGTGACAGTGACTAAGTGCACACTCACACACAGAGTCAGACGTGACTGAGTGACTAAAGCGCACACTCACACACACACACAGAATCGGACATGACTGAGTGACTAACTGCACACTCTCTCACACACACACACATCAACCCCTAAAACATCTCATTAAGGTAGGCAAGTGAAAGTACCCTTCAGCATAAGCAAACACTAAAATAACACAACTCCTCTAAGTGGCAAAATATCCTGAACTTTGACCCTGAGGAACTCTAAGAACCTCGTAAGCACCATAATTAGGAACAGCTCAGTTCCTTTGGAAACATAAATACTGACAGAGAGGAGGGTGAAACACCCAGAGCTATGTGAGGGGTCTGATGCAGAGGGCTTTCTAAGAGAAAAAGTCCTACAGTTTGGGAGGTGGACAAGGCAGAGCGTGTCACAATGCAGGCTCTGGACATGAGAATTTTTCTTAAGAAAAAGATGAACAGCATTTAAGCACAGAATTCAGGGACTAGCAAAGCACAAGTTTCTAATTCAGTCTCATGGGGCGGGGGAGGGGCTTCAATGGGAACCAATTACATCCTTTAAACAAAAGAAAAACAGATTCACTCTATGGCCAATTCTCTAGAATAAATCTATTCAAGATATTTACATGCACCCATGTATGCAAACCCCACTCCTGTACTCTTATTTCAATACTGAAGATAACACTATTCAAGGCCGATAAAATAAAAAGAACTTGGGCAGTGTCTGACTTAAAGTTCATTAAACACAAAATTGACATGAATTTAGTAGGAAGTATATGAAACACCACTCATAAAGAATTTTATAAATTCAAAGCTGTAACTGTAATCATTCTCACATCAGCCAAATTCTGACACATTCTTACATAACATGATTGAAAATATTATTAAAATATCTAGGTTTGTATACTTTCAAGACTAAAGGCAAATTCTCTACCTGACAAATTACACAGCAGTTGTACCAAATTTATGCACTGAAATGAGGTGCCTGTCACATTGAGAGGCCACATACTCCTATGCACTGTGGTCGTTCAGAAAAGTTTGGATTATTACCTTTGAAATTATGTTAAAAGTGAGTTTCAATTTAGTGTGTGGAGATTATGAAAGTCTAATTTGCTCCAATATATGCTTTGGGCCTTCAGGGAAAAGTTAACTACGATATTTGTGGAAACCAAAGTAAATATGATACACAGCAGTAGTGAATCTGTACACAAGGTGAGGAGGTGAGCTTGTGCACAAGTGAGTTTAGAGGTGAGCCGGCTGTACGGAAACCCCACTCTGGCCATGCCAGTTGCCACCACTTCAGGGCTCCAGGCAGGATATGTGGGGCTTCCCCGGGAGCACAGTGGTAAATAATCTGCCAAAGCAGGAGACACGGGTTCAATCCCTGGGGCGGGAAGACCCCTGGAGAAGGAAACGGCCACCCACTCCAGTGTTCTTGCCTCGAGAATCCCATGGACAGAGCCTCCTGGTGGGCTGCAGCCCATGGGGTCGCCAGGAGCCGGACAGGACCAAACGACTCTCCCAGCTGTGGTCGTTCGGCAGAGCTGCTGGCTTTACAGGTCATTTCTATTGTGCAGCAAAGTGATCACCTGTTGTACACACGTATCCCCTCTTTTTTGGGTTTCCTTCCCATGAAGGTCACCAAAGAGGGCTGAGCAGAGTTCCCTGGGCTGTACAAGAGGTTCTCATTCGTTACCTGTTTTATATAAAAAGCTCTTACGCTCAGGTTTAGACAGAATCATCCAGATAATTTTCACGCAGACCCTACAGCGCTCCAGGAACTGGCTTCTTACCTTGAGACATCCATGTAGGACAGATAATTCGGAACTGGGCAAACATCAAGCTGGACAAGTTCTAGGAAGCAGGAAAAAAACACAACCAACCACATCACCATTCAAGTGACACAGAGACTCTTTTTATGTGTAGAATCGTTCCTGTGTTTTATTCTCCATTGTTTGTTTAGGTTGGGAAGCACAATATATCCATTTGTTTAACTCTAAACTACAGGGAAGTACAGAGACCTTCTAATTTAGTCACAAGGTCTTAGTCAAAGACTGAAATAAATCACTCACTCTGCTTTCCTGCCTCTTCCCATCCACTTGCTGCTGCACTCCTCTTGTTATGCAGCCTAAATTTTAACTGGAAGATTACGAATATCACTGTTTTTAAACACTCAGGGTTCCTGGCATGTAATCAAATGTGTCCTGGCTTGAGCCTTTTTCACTCTGTGCCATTCACTGGAACAGCCCTCCTGAGGATCAGGAAGGACTACTCAAATCTGGAAGCCTTCCTCAAAACTGTGTGCAAAGTGACACCAAGGGCTCTGCTTCTCAGATGCAGTAGTCTCGAGAGGCCCTTCTGCTTTTCTCTGAACACTTACCAAGTGTTTCAGAGGCTCAGCTCCTCTCGGCTTCCTCATCTGGCCCCAGAAACTGTGATGGTTTGGGAAGTCTACTTCTAGTACTGGGTCTCCTCTCTGCTCTATTTACCTTACTTCCATGGTTTCAGATACCACCTCTGAGCAGACGTCCTACATCGACATCTGTAGTCCCGCCTGCAAATTCCTACTAACTCACATGAAACCACTGCAATAACCTGGATTAGTGGAAAGGTGGATTATCTCACTCTTCTCCCATATGGGCACTCTGGACCCTGCTTCCACGTTAATAGTCTTACAGCTTCATTTTCATCACTTGCCTCTTCCACTAAAAATTTCCACTGGATCTCTACAGCTTACTGTACCAGCTGCAAAGTTTCACCATCTGACTCCAAGCTGTGTGTCTCATAAGTACATGTTACCACTTCCCAGCAGGTACCTATGAGAGCAGAATTCCCTTTTGCTCATCTACCAAATGAACCACATTCATAGTCTTTCCTCTTCAACACCTATTTCATGTCTCTCAACTAGCCAAATCCTATAACACTTGGGTGACCTGCAGTTATCTGAGGTTTATTTCTCCATTGAGATGACAGTAAATTCATTAAAACCAAAAAAAGAAAAAGGAAAAGGAAAGAAAGAATCCCATCCTTTAGCACTCCTGCGCTACATGACACAGAACACAAGTGCCTGACAGACATGTGTTCAGTGCAGCGGTAAACACTCATTTCCATTCCGCTGTCTGACAGGAAGGGGCAGAAACCTTCATTCATTCACCAAACATGTGCCCATATAGCCTTTTCTTTTTCAGAACTGCCAAGATCTCCAAAGTCTAAGGAGGCAATCTTATTAAATGAATAAGGCTCTTGCTTTGTGATGGCCCTGTGGTATATAATAGAGGTTTCTCTTATGCTGAGGTCCTCTGTTGGTGGAGCAGGAAATCTAAGACCTTGTATGGAATCCATAATAGACGTAGCTTCCACTTGTACTCTGCAGATTCACTATCTTCACAAGGTGGCCCAATAAACAGTTCACTTCCCACTGCCCCCCACCCCCACCCCCCACACCCCGCCTGTTCTTCAAGCTGAAGAGTCAATCACCAGTGGGAATAACTTATTTAAATGTCACAATACGAGAAAAACAAGTCAGGAACTATAAATAAGTCCTTCCTTTTTGATTGCTTTAAATACCAAACAGCATTCTTCTGTCATGATTTTTATCTTAGCAAAAATTGACAGCTATTTTACTAAATGAGGAAAGAAAAGTCACAGCCAGGAGGGAGCTGACAGCACTGAGTGGATTCTCAGGGCCATGTGAGGAACCCCATGTGGTCTTGTCACATACCGTTGGAAGAGGCATAGAGCGCTTTGAGGACGCAGCCACAGATGCTTAACGTCACCAGCTGATTCCTTTCACAGTGTAAAACTTCAAGGTTGTTGAAAACCATAGCATCCAGACCCCCAAGTTTGTTGTCTCGCAGATCAAGCTGAGTGACATGAGGGAGAAAATCCACTTCATCCGCTATTAGCTTCCTAATTAGGTTCAGTCTTGAGAGGAAAAGGACATAAACAGAGACTATAATCAAAGGCAATGCTGTAAATACAAGCCATCGCCTAATAGGTGACCAACAAGAAGGACTCGAGTATCACTGTAGCACAGTTCCCCATGATTTCCTTACTCTCAGTATCTGGTCTTCCTTCACTAGCTAGGTTCCCTGGCTATTTCTAGCTACAATTCCATGAGGTCTTAACTTTGAAACTATATTCTGAAATGCAATTTAGACCATTAATAGACTGGAAGAGAAGCATGCATATTGATTTTTACCTTAATTCATTTCAAGGGGGGGAAATCATTTAAACATTTATTTTCAAGAATCTGGTTGAAAGAATACAAGAAACAGAATCCAGAAAACCCAGCTAAGCACATGCAGCGACCCTGAGTATTTAAGGAAGGAGAGAGGGTAAGCAAGCAGGTAGATGAGCAGCCATAAAAGACAAAACTAACAGGCGAGCTTGAGAAAAAAAAATAATGAACGGAGACCACCTATGCACCAGAAACAGGCGTGTAAGCCCACCTGAATTTTCATAGCTGGTTCCAGACCAAGGATTAATTACCAAAACTATCTCCATCTTTAAAATACTGCTTGAAAAAGCAAAGCACAGGAAATACTGATGTTTGGCATGTAGGATTCACTGCGAACTCACAGAACAATGGATCGTGATGGGGCCCAATGAGTTCAGGGCGCAGGGAAAACCTGGCAGAGCCTCGGTCATAAACACTGGTTAGCTCACGGACCAACGCTGCCATGGACGAGGTGCCAGGAAGACAAGCCAGCAGTGAGGGGACTGGGAATCAACACGGAAACACGTCGAGTGTGGAGAGAAACACGGAACTCCCCAGTCCTAGCCTGCTGGGCAGCACCCAGCCCCTGCACAAACAGCAGCAGCGCCCCCGCGTCCCGTCACAGAGCCGACAGCGCGCTGGGTTACAGGAGCGCTCGCGTGGGGGGGCGTGGGAAAAGGCCAAGTGCGCTCTGCACTGGTGTCCAGCCCTCGGAAAAATAAAATGAGAGGAGCTGAATTTTTAAAATTTAAAAAATAAATCTAAAAAAATAAAATGAGAGAACTGAACTAAATTTCTAATAGCAGTATCATAAAGCCATTGGAACACAAGGATGAGGGACAAGACAGCCAAGAGCTAGGATTTGTCAAACTGCAAGGACAGCATGTGGCTTCTTCACATGTCCCTGAGATTTAAAATTATTTTTTTTGCTCCTTCTCTTTTCTGTTCCAGGTTGTAAGAGTAAAAAACTGGCCTCAACTCAGGGATCTGCCTATCTCGAAATGCTCACTAGGTTACTAGAATATGTACACATAATCACTTTAGTTCAGTCGCTCAGTCATGTCTGACTCTGAGACCCCATGGACTGCAGCACGCCAGGCCTCCCTGTCCATCACCAACTCCCGGAGTTTACTCAGACTCATGTCCACTGAATCAGTGATGCCGTCCAGCCATCTCATCCTCTGTCGTCCCCTTCTCCTCCTGCCTTCAATCTCTCCCAGCAGCAGGGTCTTCCCAGTGAGTGGGCGCTCCGCATCAAACCCCTCACCTCCTGTTGGGCGTGAGAGCCTACGGGAGCTGAGCGCGGCCCCGCCCCCGCGTCCACACTCTGAATCACCGTCACGCGGCGCTGTCAGCTCAGTCCACCCCAGCCCTGCACTGCATTAACACGGACACAATTTTAGGGCTGATGCAGTGAGACAAAAGGACATTTATAATGACAAGGAGGTTACTACCACTATTCACTTTAGATTGTCAAGTCTTATCAGGATGCAAATGTCAAAAGGTTTCAGTCTCACATAATAATACTACTTCAGATAACTTTTAAAAAGGCAAAATGTTTGTGAAAATTTCTTTCCAATAACCTCAGTTAACAGAAGCATTTTATTTATTTCATCAATACTCATCGAGCATTTATTGTGTGTAGGTTGGCTGTGTGAAAACGTTCTAGTTCCAGTCTGCTGCTCAACACTTTACATATATGTCCTTGAGCCATCACCTAAGCCTCCAGGAAGTCTCATTCTAACCTGGAAACTGGGGCTGACACCTTCCTTGTCCTACACGGCCGCTGAGAAACGAGGGGGATGCATGTGCCAGTGCTCTGCAAACGAGAGGAGGTCACGGAGACGAGACAAGGACAACCCTAGGCTTTGCGTAAGAGATGAATAAAATAAGGGGTGTGCCAACAGATTTAGTAATTCAAGCTACATATGCTTTAAAATATGAAGCCAAAGGATACAAGTCTGTGATCAGTGTCATGGTGGTGGTTTAGTTGATAAGTCATGTCCAACTCTTTGTGACCTCATGGACTGTAGCCCACCAGGCTCTTCTGTCCGTGGGATTTCCCAGGCAGGAATACTGGAGTGGGTTGTCATTTCCTTCTCCAGGAGATCTTCCCCAACCAGGGATCAAACCTGTGTCTCCTGCATTGGCAAGCAGGTTCTTTACCGATGGAGCTACCAGGGAAGCCCAATCAATGTCATCAATGATGTATAAGACAGACAGAATGGTCAAAAAGAGATGCTATGGGAGAGGAAGCATCTCATCTGAACCCCAAGAGCAGGCAGAACTCACTGGACATAAATGGGAGAAGAGGAAGTCCGTGAGGAAGAGCTGGACGGCCGAGCCTCCCACGTGGGTGCAGGGGCCCCTCAGCAGTGCACACTACGTGAGAGGAGCGAGCACAGGCACCCAGAGGTGGCTGAGTCCGCTAACACTCATCAAGCGCTGGGCCTACTGCGTGCTGGTTCCAGGACACATGCTTCTCTGGTGGCTGAGATGCTAAAGAATCTGCCTGCAATGCAGGAGACCCAGGTTTGATTCCTGGGTCTGGAAGATGCTCTGGAGAAGGAAATGGCAACCTTCTCCAGTATTCCTGCCTGGAGAATTCCATGGACAGAGGAGACTGGTGGGCTACAGTCCATGGGGTGGCAAAGAGTTGGACACGGCTGAGCGACTAACCCGTTTTCACTACAGAGACTAAGGATGTATAAACGAGAGCAGTGCTTCTCAAGTTATCTAGGAGGAAGGACCTATTTTCCAAACTTCTAATCCCTCACAGATGGACGTGCATACACTAGGACATGGCTCCCTGCACAGGTGGCTCACCACTTCGAGCTCGCCAACACCTAACCTCATCTGTTCCCTTTACAATGAGATGCGTCTGCTTACACGGGTCTAGGGGAATACTGTGGCAGTGCGCGATGTTTCTAGGATATTAAGTCTCAATCACTATACGTATCTCTTTGTTAAAAAAAGTTGCAAAGAGTTGGTCTGCTAGCACATGCTGGAGGACCACAGTCTGGACAGAACCATACTTAGAACCTCATCCTCAAGGGATTCACAGGCTAGAGGCTTGAAACTAGAGATGAGAGCTTAAGCATCTTGAATTAGGGAACTGAAGGCTCTGAGTGAGGCTGTGCTTGAGAGGCTGTACAGTGGCAGCAGACCGCGCGGAGAGGAGGCAAGAGCAGCAGTGAGAAGAAAAACAAAGGCCGGAGAGTCAGACCGGTGCCCAAGACGAACTGACAGCGTCTGGGCGGCCCACTAGAAACCAGAGTCACAAATTCTGTGTCTGGTGACCAGTGAAGATGGAACACTCAGCAGGGGCCACAGGACTGGAAAAGGTCAGTTTTCATTCCAATCCCAAAGAAAGGCAACGCGAAAGAAGGCTCAGACTACCACACAACTGCACTCATCTCAGACACTAGCAAAATAACGACCAAAATTCTCCAAGCCACGCTTCAACAGTACGTGAATGGAGAACTCCCAGATGTTCAAGCTGGATTTAGAAAAGGCAGAGGAACCAAAGATCAAATTGCTAACATCTGCTGGATTATAGAAAAAGCAAGAGAATTCCAGAAAAACATCTACTTTTGCTTCATTGACTATGCTAAAGACTTTGACTGTGTGGATCACAACAAACTGGAAAATTCAAGAGATGGGAATACCAGACAACCTGACCTGCCTCTCGAGAAATCTGTGTGCAGGTCAAGAAGCAACAGTTAGAACTGACATGGAACAACAGACTGGTTCCAAATTGGGAAAGGAGTACGTCAAGGCTGTATATTGTCACCCTGCTTATTTAACTTATGTGCAGAGTACATCATGTGAAATGCCAGGCTGGATGAAGCACAAGCTGGAATCAAGATTGCTGGGAGAAATATCAGTAACTTCAGGTATGTACACACCACCACCCTTATGGCAGAAAGCAAAGACGAACTTAAGAGCCTCTTGATGAAAGTGAAAGTTCAGTTCAGTTGCTCAGTCGTGTCTGACTCTTTGCAACTCTGTGGACTGCAGCATGCCAGGATTCTCTGTCCATGACCAACTCCCAGAGTTTACCCAAACTCATGTTCACTGAGTCGGTGATGCCACCTAACCATCTCATCCTCTGTCATCCCCTTCTCCTCCTGCCTTCAATCTTTCTCAACATCAGGGTCTTTTCCAATGAGTCAGCTCTTCGCATCAGGTGGCCAAAGTACTAGAGTTTCAGCTTCAGCATCAGTCCTTCCAATGAACACCCAGGACTGATTTCCTTCAGGATGGACTGGTTGGATCTCCTTGCAGTCCAAGGGACTCTCAAGAGTCTTCTCCAACACCACAGTTCAAAAGCATCAATTCTTCGGCGCTCAGCTTTCTTCACAGTCCAACTCTCACATCCATACATGACCACTGGGAAAACCATAGCTTTAACTAGATGGACCTTTGTTGACAAATCAGTGAAAGTAAAAGAGAAGAGTGAAGAAGCTGGCTTAGAACTCAACATTCAAAAAACGAAGATCATGGCATCCAGTCCCACTACCTCAAGGCAAATAGATGGGGAAACAATGGAAACAGTGACAGACTTTATTTTCTTGGGCTCTAAAATCACTGCAGATGGTGACTGCAGCCATGAAATTAAAAGACATTTGCTCCTTGGAAGAAAAACTATGACAAACCTAGACAGCATATTAAAAAGCAGAGACATTACTTTGCCAACAAAGGTCTGTCTAGTCAAAGCTATGGTTTTTCCAGTGGTTGTGTATGGATGTGAGCAATGAACCATAAAGAAAGCTGAGCACCAAAGAATTGATAATTTTGAACTGTGGTGTTGGAGAAGACTCTTGAGAGTCTCTTAGACTGCAAGATCAAACCAGTCCATCCTAAAGGAAATCAATCCTGAATATTCACTGGAAGGACAGATGCTGAAGCTGAAACTCTAATACTCTGGCCATCTGATGTGAAGAACTGACTCATTAGAAAACATCCTGATGCTGGGAAAGACTGAGGCAGGAGGAGAAGGGGACAACAGAGGATGAGATGGTTGGATGGCATCACCGACTCAATGGACATGAGTTTGAGCAAGCTCCAGGAGATGGTGATGGACAAGGAAGCCTGGTGTGCTGCAGTCCATGGGGGTCACAAAGAGTCAGACATGACTGAGTGAATGAATTGAACCAATAAAGTGGTGCTGCTATCAGCAAAAATAGGAATCCATGGGAAAGAACTTGCTGAATAAAGAAAGAAAGTAGTCATTTATAGTGATGTGGATGAACCTAGAATTTGTCATTCAGAATGAAGTCAGAAAAACAAATATTGTATATTAGCACATATATATGGAATCTAGAAAAATGGTACTAAGGAATCTATTTGCAGGGCAGGAGCAGAGACACAGATATATAAACAGACTTGTGGACACAGAGATGGGAGGGAGAAGGTGGGATAAATTGAGAGCAGCACTGATACAAGCACGGCTACGTGTAAGATACGTAGCTAGTAACTGCTATGCACAGCTGGCAAACCGCTGTGTAGCCTAGGGAGCTCAGCTCAGTGCTCTGTGATGGCCGAGGGGGTGGGGCGGGGGCAGGGGGCGGTAGGAAGGAGGCTTAGGAGCGAAGGAACACGCGTAGACACACAGCCGATTCGCAGCAGAAACTAACACAACACTGTAAAGCAATTACACTCCAATTTAAAAACACGTTAAAAAAAAGAAACTAAACTGTTTCACATGCAATTTGGTTAAGTGTGTCAAAAGAAGAAAGTGAAATTATCCTGCTGGCAGCTGAAGTGGAATTGATCCTAAGACGAGAAACAAGGGTTGGAACAAGACGAAGAGTATTTACCACGGAGACAAGAGGTAACGATGGGGCCCGGTGAGCACAGGCAGAGAACAGAGAGAGGAGTGATCAAGGAGAGAAACGTAACATCCAGAGTTTGGAGAAGAGGCAAAAATATTAACCACACCATAGAAAAAACAGTATCAATCTTAAATACGTCAATGTGAGAAAAAGAGTAAGATTAAAAGAAAAATGATTACTTTTAATTTGACGTACTATTTCCATCTGAAGGAACAGAAATTCAATCAATACAATTAGCCCTCGGCTCACAGAAACTAAGTGAGACTCCTCTTAAATCATCCCACTAGCTTCAGTATAAAGCATTAAGGCAGAATCGCAAGCAGATCTGACCAGACCTTCTCAACTCTGTACTCTGGAGGGAAGCAGTTACTCATGGTCATTCAGCATTTACAGTGTATAAACGTCTATTCTGGTTTCTAAATATCCTGTAACTGACCTCATCTAAAAATACCCAATTTGAACTAGAAATCTGAAGAATTTACAAAGCTCTTAATAAGAACAGTTGCTTCCAAACATATTAGATTGATCTTGTTTGGAAGCTAATTCATATCAAGGAAAATGATGTCTTCTTATCTAACATGAGGTAACTTATAAATCCTCTCTGATGCTTGTTACCAGAGATCAATATGACCATCTCTGGGTGATTGAATTTAAAAAGAGCCCAAACTTTTGAATATGAAGGTTTTCTAAACCCAGTTGTATGTGTGCTATGGGTACTCGGTCACAGCAGTCACGTCTGACTCTCTGTGACCCCGTGGACTGCAGCCCGCCAGGCTCCCCTGTCCATGGGATTTCCTAGGGAAGAATACTAGAGTGGGTTGCCATTTCCATTCCTCCAGGGGATCTTTCCAACCCAGGGATGGAACCCACATCTCCTGCCTCTCCTGCACTGAAGGCAGACTCTTTTGCCACTGAGCCACCACTCAGAGGCAAATAAGGTTAACAAATTCAGAATGAAAGTTAACAAGACAATGTGTTCAGCTCCCTATCCTGTCACCCTTCAAAAAGTTCTCAAAGTCAGAAAAATTGTTACCATTTGGTCTCCCTGAACTAAGAACTGTACGTCTGCAAATTGCTAACATGTCCCCGAGTGTGACAGCCTTTATTCTTTCAGTCTAAGGAAAGGTAAAGCAAACCACGTCTTTGTGGGACTGGAATGCATGGGTTCCCTGAGTCAAACTGGAAGGACGGAGATGAAAGTGGAGCAAAAGGCGAGGCTGCTACTTTGTACTGATGACCTCTGACGGGCGTGAGGGAGGGTCTGGTGTCATCACCCTGGAGGAAAGTGGGCAGAAAAACAAGGAAAGAAAATCCAAAGAGGGGAAAAGATGCCGAGAATGACGGCAGGGAAGGGCTCATGAGCGGAAGAGCTCTCAGCAGGCAATGAGAACAGCGTGGAGCGTTCGCTGAGAGTGAGGCATTTACTCTCTTCCTTCCCAAGCTCTGTGAATCATGCTGCTGTTAACTGTAAGCTAGAGGTGAGAATACAGCTGCACAGAAATGTTAAACATCTCACCTAAGATTTAACGTGGTCACCACTCCCTGGCTAATGGGGAAGTTTGCTATTGTCCAGTCACTAAGTTGTATCCAACTGTCTGTAACCCCATGGACTGCAGTGCGCCAGGCTTTCCTGTCATTTACCATCTCCCGGAGTTTGCTCAAATTCTTGTCCATTGAGTTGGTGATGCCATCTGACCATCTCATCCTCTGTCACCCCTTCTCCTCCTGCCCTCAATTTCTTCCAGCATCAGGGTCTTTCCCAATGAATCAGCTCTTCATATCAGGTGGCCAAAGTTATTGGAGCTTTAGCTCCAATGGGGAAGTTACTTTCATTGAAAAATATCAAATTGGGCAAGTTAATATTAAGCCCTAAACCCAATATGTTGCTTTGCAGGAACTCAAAGCCCATCCATATGTAAAGTATATGCAAAAATACATCTGTGATGTAAGCGAGGATGTGTGGGTGTTTTCACTTGGAGTTTAGTGTGATCAGAACTCAAAATGCAGGTTCCCTGCTCCTGCAAAGGGGCGAGAGTGGAGGCTTCGGCTAAACTCAGGCCGAACAAGAGATGACGTGGTTTACATTTTTATAAAGAACAGCAAAGTAAGGGAAAAGCCATCTGGATGGAGAGAGAGGAAATTAACATAAACTAAGTAACTAACAAATTTAATGAATATATTATATTAAGGAAGCCAAGGAAGGGAAAAAAATAAAGAAAAGAAAAGAGAGGAGCTCAACGATGTCAACTGCCTCAAAGAAAGGGAGGGAGAAGGGAGAGCAAAATTCACGGGGCTCTCAGACACATGGTTTTCATTCACCATAGTCTTCTCTGACTTGATGGCCCTACTAATTAAAACTGGCCTCAAACCTGCAAAACCAACCTTCGAGATAGATGGTCACTCATCGATGTGGAAAAAAAAAATTTTTTTTAACAAGTTTCAGGGTTCCCTCTGAGGGAAAACAGAAAAGTAGGTCCTAACTGCAACTAACCAGTTTGCTCGTCTAGACAGAAGAATGCCACCAGAAGGGCTACAACCGACATCCCAGACATAAGCCAACCACTCAAACAGGATATATTACTTAAAAGTGGTTACCTTAGATCCACATGCTTAATGTGAGGCATTTTTCTTAAAGCCTGTAGCCGAAGCGTCTCCATGCAATTTCCAGACATACAAAGCTTATCCACAGCTGTCAGCTTCTCCAGCACCTCTGGAAAGTCAGTGAATTCATTGAAAGAAAGACCAAGATAACTAAGCTGATGCATGTTCTCCAACTCAGCAGGAAGGGTCTGGAGAAAGTTTCCATCCAACAAAAATGTCTGTAAGCTATTAAAGAAAACATAAGAGTTATAAAGAGAATGTATACATTTTACTTCTTTAACTTGCGAGTTCCACAAGTATAGATCCTCTTACCAGAAAAAGGAAATATATTGCACTGTTCTTTGCAAAATGCTAAGGGCAGGGCCTGAGGCGATTATACACCAGAGAGAAAAGATCAGAGACAAGCATCTTAATCTCTTATTGAAAACAAAAATTATGACCAATTCTCTCAACCTGGATAGGCATAAATGGGAACACCACGAGCTGACTGCAATGTGAATCAGCCTAAATACTCATCTTTCATTGTTATTTAAAAAAATTAACTTCTAAGTCTGACTTTTAAACACATGAGAATGATGTAAAGTAATTAGCCTCCAACTAATAAAAATAAATGGAAGAAAAAAGAAAAAAAAATAAAAATAAACACATGAGAAGATTCTGTACTTCTCTCCTAAAAGAAATACAAATACTGAGATATCACTTTTCACCTATACATCCATCCTTCTCCCTGTATAAATGGAAAAATATATCTCATAATATTTTCCTAGTATCAGTAATAGAGATTTTTAGATAGTAGAATTTGGGGAGCTTCTAAATCATTTATTGTTGTATTTGCTATAGTATTTTACAGTATTTATATTTCTGGTAAAGAATCTGCCTGCAATGTAGGAGACCCAGGTTCAATCCCTGGGTTGGAAGATCCCCTGAAGAGGGAATGGCAACAACCCACTCCAGTATTCTTGCCTGGAGAATTCCATGGACAGAGAAGCCTGGTGGGCTACAGTCCATGGGGTTGCAAAGAGTTGGACATGACTGAGCAACTAACACTTTCACTTTCATAATGAGCATGTATAAGATTTTAAGTAGTTTCAATTAATAAAACTGGAAGCAAATTATTGGAAGCAATTAATATAAAAAAAATTAACTTCAAAGTCTTAGAATTCAACATAACTTAGGAAATGGGAAACCAGCCCCTCCTCCCACATTTAGACACATTCATCTGTAGGGATCACTGGTTCTAAACGAGGATATTTTAATTTTTTACAAGATTCTCAAAGTAGCCATAAAATGAACTCTACACAAAAGCATGATCTCTTGATTTGGGGCAGAGGCGTCTACGACCAGCACAGCAGGCTGACTAGCCTCCTGTGCGATGGCCCCAGCGCAGTGTCCGGGGTGGGGCCTCGGGGGCCCTGATGTGAGGTCTGGAGGACCTACTTGTGCATCGCTCCGACGGCTGCCGGGATGGCTCGAAGGGCGTTGCATGACACGTTGAGCTCGGCCAACGTAGGAATACTGCAGACCGCTAGTGGGAAGTCCCCTAGATGGTTATTGGAAAGGTTAAGACTCTTCAACTTGGTGAACCTATCACAAAAACAAAAAAGAAAAGACAAATGTCACAGATGTGTAACAGCACATGACTTCAGCACAGCCTTAGAGATAATCTAGTCCGACTCTAATTCAGCGGAGCAGAATGAAGAGCCCTCACAGGGCACATGAACAGCAGAGCTGGGGGGGCGCATCTTCAGATTCTAAGGCTGGTGCTCCACCTAAAAGATAATGATTCTATTTAAAAACAAGCATCACTCTAAAACAAGGCTGAATATCTGAGGAGGTGAGTTTGATGGAGTTAGACTTTCAGCTTCACCTTGGCTAGCTTAATTAACACCTGTGTGAGTAACAGAGAGGAAGGAAAAGTTCTTTCGGATTTCTTTATAATCCCAGACAAGTCAAAAACCCAAACCTGAAATTATAAAAAACTTCTCAATCTATCAAAACCACACTCTCTCTGCGGTGCCCAGTTCTGCAGTTCCAAGCTGAAGAACCAGCTGCCATTCCTCCTCTCAGCCCGACACTCAATCCTGCGGGCCACACAGCCTTCCTGGAGGGGCTCTGCTCACCCCACTCTTACCAGCCTTTCCTCACTGCTTCTTCCTGCTGCTGTTGAGTCACTCAGTGTCCAACTCTTTGGGACCCCATGGACTGTAGCCCACCAGGCTCCTCTGTCCATGGGATTCCCCAGGCAAGAATACTGGGTGGGTTGCCATTTCCTTCTCCAGGGGATCTTCCCCACTCAAGGATCAAAACCATGCCTCCTGCATTGCAGGCGGATTCTTCACCACTGAGCCACCTGGCAAGTCCACAGCTCTCTGCAGACCTTCTCTCCTTTCTTCCTGTTCTCTTCCACGTCTCCGTGTGCCTACCGCAGAGTCAGGTATCACAGATCTGGTCCGCGTCAGTTCCTTCTCTCTCTTTACCCTGCTTTCCTTGGCGCTGTTTCCCTGCTCCGTGGACAATTCTCTCTAACCCGTCACAGCCCCTCTCCTCTTCCCTGACCTGCTGACAGTACCTCCAGTCCAAAACGGGACTTACCATCTTTATCCCAGACCAGCACTTCCTCCTGTTCTATTTTTGTTAATGGCTCTTTCATCTTCTCAGTTGTCCAAGCAATTAAAGCAATTCAAGAAGTCATGTCTAAATTCTCATGATTGGCTCTTTGCCAACCTCTACATGTTTTCTATTGAGAAGCAAATCTGATTAGCTATTGCATTATGTCAATTTTTTAAAAAACTGGCCATGCCTAAAGTCCAGGCAAGGTGTACAATGCCTAAAACAGACACAGTATCTTAAAAATAAACTCAATTCAATCCAGTCAACATTTTAAAGAAACTCTCATGTGACTTCTTTACTGAATTCTAAATAAAAAATGTAAAGCTTTGCTCTAAATAGCTATATACATTTTATTTCAGATAGAAAACTGACAATGTACATATCTGACAGATTGACAGCGGTTTTCTTGGATGATGGAGTAACTTTAAAGTAAAAAACAAAGCTTAAGAATTACTGCTAAACTTAAATGATAACTAAAAAGTTTTTGTATTTTACCATTTGACTCATTACTCCTTCTTGAAAAAGAATGTTCATTCTCTATTCTGACTATGATCTATCTGACACAAGCTGGAATTACAGGGTCTATTATTTCCAGCCCAGGGGTTCTCAAAGCAAAGCTGGGGGACAGTGAAAAAGGCCCTTAAAGCCTCAGGAGGGTCTCAGGTCAACATTATGTTCAAAACCACACTAAGGTGTCATTTGCTTCTTGTGACTCTCCTCTCCTCCCAAATGTCCAGGGGAGGTTTCCAGACGGTATACATCTTTGTGATAGCACACCTGTTTAGAAGCAGAAACAGACTTGAGAATCCAACTGTCTTTAACTAAGCCAGGAATTAAAAGATTTCCAACAACATAAAACAATGACATTCTTCTATTTTTTTGTTTTAGAAGGTAGTTATCTTTCATAAAAAATACACATGTTAACAAGAATGGCGTCTATTTATTTTCTAAATTAATTACTATATATTAAAATATTTTTTTCAGCTTAAATTTCGAATATAGTAAATACCAACAGCTTAATCCACAGAAATAAAAGCTGCTTAGGGTCCTCAATTTTTGACACAGTAAGAGAGTCCTGAAATAATGTTCCCAGATAAAATACAGGGCTCCAGTTAAATTTGTATTTCAGACAAACAACAAATATTTTTTAGTAAGTCTCAAATGTTGCATGAAACTTACTTCTGTTAAAAAATACATATATTCTTTGTTTTTCTGAAATTCAGATTTAACTAGATGCTTTTGTTCCCTTCTAATTCTTGCAACTTCATCCTGAAATAGATAAAACTGCTGTTCTAGTCCAAACAAAAAGAGTACCCTACCGTCTAGATTTGTTCCCTCCTTTGATAGAAGTGGCCACAGCTTTAAAATATGCATGCAATTAAACCAAACTGTTTTTTAAGAAGTTCCTCAATGAAGGAGAAAGATCCTAACATTAACCAATATAGTACAAAGACTTCAGAAAGTGGAGAATGGAAGGATTATAATTCCAGTAATTACTTACAATGGAAAATGGAATCACTGGCTTTTGGAAAAGTATTAGTCAGTAATGGGGGAAAAGGTATATTCATCTATACAAACAAGTTTACTAGGACCACATCATTGCTGATAAGAAAGGAAATCAGCAGTGAGCTGAGTAAGTAAAGGGCAGTTGACAAACTTCAATGGAAGAGAAGAGATCAACAGCAGGACGGGCCGAGAGTCCCTGCGTAACCAGGAGCCCCGGCTCCTGCCCGCAGCTGTGCTGTCTGCCCAAGACCGTAGGTTCAGGCGGTTCCCGAGCACCTGCAGCAGCACCCGCCAACCCGCCGTGTTTCTCTATCATAAAGTGCACGCTGGACTCCAAAGACTTAGCACATGTAAGCTCCATCCATTTTTCAGAAGCGATCATTTTGATTTTGTGGTTGTTCATTTGCTAAGTTATGTCTGACTCTCTGCGACCCCATGAACTGCAGCAGACCAGGATTCCCTACCCTTCACCAGCTCCCAGTGTGCTCAAACTCACGTCCACTGAATCACCTCATCCTCTGCTGCCTCATTCACCTCCCATCCTCAATCTTTCCAATGAGTCAACTCTTCGCATCAGGTGGTCAAAGTATTGGAGCTTCAGTATCAGCATTAGTCCTTCCACTGAACACCCAGGACTGATATCCTTCAGGATGGACTGGTTGGATCTCCTTGCAGTCCAAGGGACTCTCAAGAGTCTTCTCCAGCACCACAGTTTGAAAGCATCAATTCTTCAGCACTCAGCCTTCTTTATGGTCCAACTCTCATATCCATATATGACTACTGGAAAAACCACAGCTTTGACTGTACAGCTTTTGTCAGCAAAGTGATGTCTCTGCTTTTTAATATGCTTGTCTAGGTTTGTCATAGGTTTTCTTTCAAGGAGCAAGTGTCTTTTAATTCTGTGACTGCAGTCACTGTTCACAGTGATTTTGGAGCCCAAGAAAATCTGTCATTGTTTTCACTTTGATATATTTAATTAAATCATTTGATATATTTTGATATATTGAATTATATAAGTTATATCAGTAAAATTAATTTCACCTGTTTCTTTTTCTGTTTTCTAACGTGGCTACCAGAAAATTTGATTGTTCATACAGCTTGTATTAGATTTCCACTAGAGAAGCATTCTCTCCATACTAAAAAATAAGTAGGATCCTGGAATTTCTCACCCAAGTAACTCCAAACTTTGTTCAGTGCTCCTGCGGGCCTCTTCCCTGGGCCCACTCGTCCAGGACACTGGGCACCCACAGCCCTAGGAGCGGACAGAGCCTGGGCACGCGGGCTGAGGGGTCCTCATCCCTGCTGGACAGAGCCGGGGGTGGGAGAGGAGGAGACTCGGGCCACTGAGCCGGGCTCCCCGCGCCCCCACAGCACCGCTAGGGGAGCGTGCGGACTGAGACTGCCCCCCGTCCAACGCGGGCCGCTAGGGGAGCGCGCGGACTGAGACTGCCCCCTGTCCAACGCGGGCCGCTAGGGGAGCGTGCGGACTGAGACTGCCCCCCGTCCAACGCGGGCCGCTAAGGGGAGCGCGCGGACTGAGACTGCCCCCCGTCCAACGCGGGCCGCTAAGGGGAGCGCGCGGACTGAGACTGCCCCCTGTCCAACGAGGGCCCACTAGGGGGGTGCGTGGACGAGACTGCCCCCCGCCCAAGTGGGCCCGCTAGGGGAGCGCGCTGACTGAGACTGCCCCCTGTCCAACGTGGGCCCACTAGGGGGGTGCGTGGACGAGACTGCCCCCCGCCCAAGTGGGCCCGCTAGGGGAGCGCGCTGACTGAGACTGCCCCCCAGCCGGCACCACAGGCAACGGCTGCATGAGTTTTTTTACGCCAGGAGGTCCTGCTAATGAACACGGAACTAATGAGCCACCACCAACGGGAAGAGTTGGGGAAGGTCAAAAGGAGATGCCTCGGCCTCCCACCTCCCAGAGCCCCCTGCTCTGGCATCCACCTTGGCCCGGGCGGGCACTGCGTGGTCCAGGACGGACCGGAGTCAGAATGATTGGTCAGAAACAACCTGGAAGCTAATCCCATCAGGAGGAAACCCGAGACCGTGAGCCACGTGGCAGAGCAGCTCTCCTAGGCTCCCTGACCCCGCTGCTCTCCACCCTGGCGTCCTTCTCCAATGAAGTCTCTCGTTTTGTCAGCCCGTGTGTCTCCTCGGACAACTCAGCTCCGTGTCAGACAAGAGCCCACAGTCGGGCCCTGGAAGGGGTCCCCCTCCCTGCCACAGAATCCCAAGGGGTCTGGGGATTCTAAACTTGAATCCAAAGGTGATCATAAAAGTGTGTGCTGGAAGGCAGGAGGAGAGAATCTGTTTCAGTAACAGGTTTTAGTTTATTAGAACTCACACACTTAGCTATGTGGTCTAAGGCCTCCGTCTGCACGCCTGCCCTGGAACCTACACCTCCAGGGCTGATGCCGGTTGGAGCATCTGAAGCCCCTCTCACTCCGGGTCCACCTCCGCCAAGGCGGCCTTGCGCAGCCCACCCCCGACCGCTTCCGGAAACGAACACAGCATCAGCAGGTTTGTTTAGCCAACGAAGCATGATTGTTTCTGAGAACTCAAGTTCTTGATCAGAACACAGTAAAACTCAACTGTTTTGGAAACACTAACCCTTAGTCTTCTTAGAGGTCCACTTTTTCTTTGTCTATGGAAAGCTGTCAGGTTATACACATCTGCTAATTCAAAAACCCCTTCCCAGGAAAATAAGAAGGAAGGTCACCTAGAACCACCTCTCTCTGGTCTTCAAATGAGTGACACAGATACCTCAGGGCAACCATTCAGTTAAGAGGGAGATGGGAGATCAGGAGGGGTGGATGATCTTTCCTCCCTTTAAAAAAGAATGCAGAGGACAGAGCAAGGTGACCGCACACCATTAATGGAAGACTAGAAATCTCTGTCTCCGACAAAAGAAAAGACTTTTAGTTCTGTCATGCCAACAGGTGAGACTGATACATAATCAAATGTGCACAGATCCAGATTCTAAAATAAAATTTGGCTGGCTTTGGAAAAATGTGTATCTGGTGAAATAGCTTAAATAATTTTATTTTTAAAACTAACATTAACAGTTCTCAAACCATAAAATTAAATCCCTTGAAAAGAAGTTACAAGAGCTTCATTCATGTTCAATATAGGAAAGCAGAGGCAAATCCATGCATCAGACGATGGAAGATTCTTAAAATTATTTTAAAGATGATTGTGATAATTACAGTTATCAGCTGATCAATAAAAAGATTCTTTTTTATACTTTAGAAATTAAAAGGAAAAGAAGCTGTGTGGTTTTTTTTAAATCTGTTGTATGTACAGGGTTCCCTGGTGGCTCAGTAAAGAATCTGTGCCATGTGGGAGACCAGGATGTGACCCCTGGGTTGGAAAGATCCCTTGGAGAAGGGAATGGCAACTCACGCCAGTATTCGTGCCTGGGTATACACACACACAGGCACACAGTGCCGAGGTTAAAGAAAGCTACTCAGATATGTCAGTACTTCTCCTCTCTCCTGCTTTCTTATTACATCTTATTAGAGAGTTAGATGTAAACAGATATCAATTACCAATCACCGTAAGTCGCAGGCTGAAGAATGGCCTCGGAGCAGTGAGCGGAAAGCGCCCTTTTCACCCTAACGCCCCCTACAGAAGGTGGCACTGTCGGCCCTGGAGGACAATGAACACTTTGAACACTATGCTCGCTTACGTGCACACAAATTCAGGCACAGCCCATACTCCCGAACTACCCAACAACCTGGAAAGACTGACTCTACTTTTACAGAGCAAACAAAACATTTTAAGAAAAGAGATGTAACTCATGTTCATTTGTTCTATAACAGAGCTCAGAATAGGGAGATGAAATCAAGTTAATATCCATCCACTCTAAGAAACAGTGATCTTAGCTCTCCAAATGAAGCTCCATGGTACAGTTCTGCATTGAGCAAATGGAGGTAGGCAGTGTGCGTGTTAACTCCAGTCTGACTTAGTCTGAAGTCTCCAGGCACATGTCTGTCTCTATCCCAGGTGTCACACAAGAGCACAATCAATTAAACACACTTGGTCATCTACAGAGACAAAAGCCTCTGGCTGTGTTTCGTGAGAAAAAATCATCAAAGTCCCTTGTAACCTAGGTATCCTAAAGGCCCTATAGCAAAATGCATGATGGTCTGCAAAGGGTGGGGGCCGAGAGATGAGAGGGGGTCAAAGCTGAGGACAGCAAATGCTGAGCGGACAGAGCGAATACCGTCACTGCGGCCAGGGCAACGGCATTTCTTCCATTTGCGCACCTGTACTCACAGGAGTGTGAGACAGAAGGACGGTAACAAGGATGCTGTCCGTAGACACAAGATGTGCTCCGCTCTCCAGGGGCTCAGCCTATCACCCTTTCCTTTCTCCCCAGCCTCTCAGCTATAACTCATCAACATCAGGGCTGGAAGAGCATACACCTCAATGCTGCTGTTGAGGGAACAGCAGCCTTCGTTTTGCCCGTGCACGGACCTAGCGTCCTGGTCAATCTACGCAGCACTATAGCATGCTACGGCATTACAGTCTTCACTTAACTTTAAATGGACCTTTTTCCTAGGTCACTAAATTTCCAGCTTACATCTTCCAAGCTACTCTCTCCAACAAATCATTCAACACGACAAAAGGAAAGGGTGTTTACTTTCTTACATTAAACCCAAAGGTTAACAGGCAGCATATTCATGCATCCAACTCCTTATATCTCTATTATGTATATTTGTTGGATCACAGAGAAAGCAAGGGAATTCCAGAAAAACATCTACTTCTGCTTCACTGACTACACTAAAGCCTTTGACTATGTGAATCACAACAAACTGTGGAAAATTCGTAGAGACCACCTTACCTATCTCCTGAGAAACCTATATGTGGGTCAAGAATGGGACATGAACAATGGACTGGTTCCAAATTGGGAAAGAGTACGACTGAATATTGTCACCCTGCTTATTTAACTTATATGCAGAGTACATCATGTGAAATGCTGGGCTGGATGAAGCACAAGCTGGAATCAAGATTGCCAGGAGAAATACCAACAACCTCAGATATGCAGATGATACAACTCTAACGGCAGAAAGTGAAGAACTAAAGAGCATCTTGATGAGGGTCAAAGAAGAAAGTGAAAAATTCGCCTTAAAACTCAACATTCAAAAAACTAAGATTATGGCATCTGGTCCCATCACTTCATGGCAAATACTAATAGGGGAAAAAGTGGAGACAGTGACAGACTTTATTTTCTTGGGCTCCAAAATCACTGCAGATGGTGACTGCAGCCATGAAACTAAAAGACACTTGTTCCTTTTGAAGAAAAGCTATGACAAACCTAGACAGTACATTCAAAAGCAGAGACATCACTTTGCTGACAAAGCTCCTCATAGTCAAAGCTATCATTTTTCCAGTAGTTGTGTATGGATATGCGAGTTGGACTATAAAGAAGGCTGAGAGCCAAAGAACTGATGCTTTCAAATCATGGTGTTAGAGAATTCTCTTGAGAGTCTTTTGGACTGCAAGATCAGACCAGTCAATCCTAAAGGAAATCAACCCTGAATATGCATTGGAAGGACTGATGCTGAAGTTGAAGCTCCAATACTTTGGCCACCTGATGCGTATAACTGACTCACTGGAAAATACCCTTATTGCTGGGAAAGACTGAGGGCAGGAGGAGAAGGGGACGACAGCAGATGAGATGGTTGGACGGCATCACAGAATGAATGGACATGAGTCTGTGCAAACTCTGGGTGACACTGAAGGACAGGGAAGCCTGGTATGCTACAGTCCATGGCGTCACAAAGAGTTCGACACGACTGAGTGAGTGATAATGGCAGATTTAAAAAACAGATCTACCAGCTGATTTCATTCTGGCCTCTAGAAAAACTGCCTGAGAGGAAGTACTCCTTAGAAAATAAAGAGAAGCCATGTTTTCTAAGAGCAGGAAAGAAAAGGCAAGTAAATGTTCTGAGACATAATAGATGAGAAAACGAACACACAGACGCATCAGCTCTCACATACCTCCCTGGCCTGGGCTTGCTCTATTACCGTCACAGACTTCTATCTATCTTTCCTCCCTTCTCAGCCTCTATCCATTCAATCTACCCACACTCAAAGATTTACACATACGGTTCTCTGCGTGTCCGAGTGAAAGGAAGGGCTATGTGCAGCCCATATGAATTTAGGAAATAAAACCAAATGAATAGCATGATGACTCTCTGAGCTTTGGATCCATCTAAATCTTTAGTAAATTTCCTTCTGGGAACTGAGGGTACTAAGAAAAGAAAACCTGACTGTAAAATAAAATGACAGTATGGTGGAAACAGTTCTATTTTTAAACACGTTCTAAGTGTGTTTAAAATGAGTGTCACACACTGCACTCATGAAGAGGAAACTGCATTTGTCTTACTCAACGAGTCAAAGAAAAATCAATATTACTTTCTGGAGTTATTATTCCCCACAAGTGGGTCAATTATAAAAAGGTTCCCTGGGAGACTAGATTTCCGTTTCATAGTAATAGTTGGAGTTTAACTTGTTTTTTTCCCTGTAGGGGGACAGGCTAATACAGGTTGGAAATTATTAGGCTTCAGTACTGAGTAATGAAGGCCCTGCTTGAGGGCTGGAGCTGTAAGCGTAACTCCAGGCTCAGCCCCCTGCTTGCCATTAATTATTAATTATGAGAAGCAGGCTCCCCTGTGGTCTGGAGAGGCTGTGTCTTAATGAAGAGTGCCAGCTGCCAATGCTCTATAATACAAGCTATATTCACTTCTAAGAGAAAAAGTGCTTTCATCTGGTTACCAAAATAACAGGTGCTCATGTTAACAAACTCAAGAAACACGTAAACAACATGTTAACAGTCTCCTTGTGGGTGCTCAGTCGCCTTGAGGCGTGTCACTCTGTGACCCGTGACTCTGTGACCTGCCAGGCTCCTCTGTCCATGGGATTCTCCAGAGAAGAGTGGTGGTATAGTCCCTCAGTCGTGTGTGATCCTGCAACCCCATGGGCTGTGGCCTGCCAGGCTCCTCTGTCCATGGGATTCTCCAGGCAAGAATACTGGAGTGGGTTGCATGCCCTCCTCCAGGGGATCTTCCCGACCCAGGGACTGAATCTGGGTCTCCTGCATTGCAGGTGGATTCTTTACATCTGAGCCACCAGGGAAGCCCTGCTTCCTCCCAATCTCATCCTCCCGAGATAACCAGTGTGCAGAGCTGGCATACACTCCCCCAGAGCTTCTTCCTTGTAAAACACACGTATGAGTAAGTGGGAGGTAACCTCCCTCCCTACTTTTTGAGTGGAACTGTACCACACACTTTGCCAACTTGCTTTCTCACCTAATACAAACAAGTCGTCTTCTGCATCAGTACCTTAAAGTCTCACTCACTCTTTTCACAGCAGCATAACACACAGCACAAATGCATCACCTTTTATTCCATCCCTCCACAGATCAACACCGACTACTTCCAGCTGTTTGCTGACAGAAATAATTCAGCCTTTTTGTGCATCAGTGATTTTTATTTTGCAGCGTTCATCGTTGCCCAATGCCATGGATATCTCTGAAACCTAACAAGCTCTAAAAATCGAGAGATTTTTCTTTGATTCATATTGTGGCAAAAATGATCTAAACTGATGTGAATATTCATCTGTCGTTCCCTTTATGAATACAAAGGTGTTTGCTTGTAGTGCTTTCCCAAACCTTGAGCTAGGTGTTATATATTATACAATATAGGTATCATTTTATCTTTGAAAATCTCTGAAATCTGAGCCACAAATAGCCTCAAGAGTTTTGGATTAGAGATTGTGAACCCGTATTTCTAAAATTATAACTGATGGGTCTAAGAGTATGTACAATTAAACATTTTTAAATTTTCTCATTTTTATACAACTTTTAAAGGTTACTTTCCATTTACAGTTATTACAAAATATTGGCTGTATTCCCCATGTTGTACAATATATCCTTGAGCCTATCTTACACCTAAGAGTTTGTATCTCCCACCATATATTTTTATTGACACATACAGCAAAAAATAGCAAAAGTTGTAGAAATTCACATTCCCAGTCGGAGAGGGTTTCTTTCTACACTATCTTCACTACCTTTAATGTTAGTATCCTTTGCTAATGTTAGCTTTGTTGCTAATCTAATGGGCAAAAAGTTGTACCAGGTCATTTCAACTGCTACTTCTCAATGAAGTTCATCTTTCTGTGAAGTCCACCTTCTTTGAAATACAGTCATATCCTTCTGACGGTTTTCTCCTGGGTTGTCTATCTTACACGTTAATTTGCAGGAGCTCCCTGAACACTACGCGCCATTGATGTTGTGTGCTCCATGCAAGTCACATGACACTCCAGCCAATGGTTTTGTTTTTTGCTCAAGCTGAGCACCGAAAAATTGATGCTTTTGAACTGTGGCGGAGAAGACTCTTGAGAGTCACCTGGACTGCAAGGAGATCCAACCAGTCCATCCTAAAGGAGATCAGTCCTGAGTGTTCATTGGAAGGACTGATGTTGAAGCTGAAACTCCAATACTTTGGCCACCTGATGCGAAGAACTGACTCACTGGAAAAGACCCTGATGCTGGGAAAGATTGAGGGCAGGAGGAGAAGGGGATGACAGAGGATGAGACGGTTTGGATGGCATCACCGACTCAATGGACATGAGTTTGGGTAAACTCCGGGAGTTGGGGATAGACAGGAAGCCTTGCAGTCCATGGGGTTGCAAGGAATAAGACACAACTGAGCAACTAAACTGAACTGAAAAAAAAATAAAATAAATAAACTGAACTGAACCAGCTTCTCAACATAAATAAATGGAAACCACCCCATCTTAGTCCTCATCACTGTAAATGACTGTCAGTATAAGCAAAACAAGCATAACACCTTCTCATAGGACTGCTGCTGCTGCTAACTCACTTCACTCGTATCCGACTCTGTGCGACCCCATAGACGCAAGCCCACCAGGCTCCCCCAGCCCTGGGATTCTCCAGGCAAGAACACTGGAGTGGGTTGCCATTTCCTTCTCCAATGCAGGAAAGTGAAAAGTGAAAGTGAAGTGGCTCAGTCGTGCCTGACTCGTAGCAACCCCACGGACTGCAGCCTACCAGGCTCCTCCGTCCATGGGGTAGGACTAGAAAAAATAAACAGAGGCATATTTTTATTTGGATAAAATTTAACACTTATGGCTACAGAAGGATCAGAGCAACATTTTGTTCAGAACTGCTGCAGATGTTAAAAAAGCCGAATAAGTAAACCAAAGCTACAACACACAGACCATAAGTTTTCAGAATAACCATCAGGGAAATAAGGAATGCTCAAATGTGGGCAATAATTACAATGGACATGGTGCTGTAAGGGCAAATTAGAGCATTCCCTAAAGAGAGAAATTTTTACTTTAATCCTCCCCTTTAAAAATA